>NC_041392.1:408240574-408306345 GCF_002162155.2 Triticum dicoccoides
TAATAATGCTAGTTACCTTCAGACTTTTGTATTTGGTTTAATGCTCATGCATAGCCAGTATACCAATGCTGAAACATATTACCTTTACATTTTGTATTGTTAATTCTTATAGAAATCTTCCAGTGCCAGAGTCTATTGAAATCTGTTCAGTAAAACCATTGTATTGTACCCTGTAGTAAAATAACTACTCTACTGTTGCACTAGCCACTGGATTACTGTATATTTGTAGTATTCAAAATTTCGAATGGTGTTGCATTAGCGTATGGACATAAATAAAGTGTGGCAAGCTTTTCCAGATATGTGCTCAAGAAAACTACTACCTGTTTTTCTAAATTCTAGACATTTTGGTACTTTAAACTGAACCGCGAAAACATCTTATATTAAGGAACAGAGGGTGTAGAGTTCACTCAAATTATCCCAGTAAAGCTAGTCACACCTTTGTTAAAATTAAAGTTCATTATGTTATCGGAGGAGGTCTGAAAGTTTGTCTCTAATGCCTTTCGACTACATACCTGACATCATGATGTAATGTTAAGTCAATTTCCTTTTGTATAGTGTCACTGAATTGTCAAGGCGGTGATGGCATTTTATTTTAGTTGAACTGCACAAAATTTGCTTAAAAGAAGAGGAAAGGTCAGGAATCGATCATTCTTTCAGAAAGAACTATATATGCCTTTCTGACATCAGCCGTTGTTGCCTTATTTATTCCTTCAAACAGGTGGTTAGAAATAGTCTTGCTACCTTTTCCCATTAAGAAATTGGAATGCTTATATTTGTGAGTCTATGCTTCAACTAGTGCCACTTTTGTAGTAATCACACTTTCAATATCTATGCAAACAGGGATGCTCAATTTTAGTGGAACTGCACAAAAAGTCCAACTGGTTCAACATTAGGAGCATGTTTTCTTCCAAACCTTTATATCCAATTGGTGGCACTATGAGCGGTTTATTAAGAAGGAACATGGTTTGCTACTATCTTGCTACTCTTTTTGTACTGTCATTAGATAGTATACTAGTGGTTTGCATGTAAATTTATTGGCAGGGTGGACCTACATTGGAGGTGCAGGACAGGATTCAATGATTGGATGCTCAATTTCAGTTGAATCGATTTCACCTCTTCCATCACTGCGAACATGGATATCCTTTGTCTGATGAAGAATAGGCGCTATATTTCTGCTGTGAACAAGCAAATCAATTCAGTATGAAATTGTCCAGGGTAAAACATGATTGTATCAAATAGTCCAGTGCAAAACATGACAGATGCTAAGCGGAAGAGACATGTTTAAACCGAAAATACAAGGTGGGGTATATGTTTACTAGCTGCTTGATATTTGTGCAGACAGAGATGTCTGCCCGTTGCTATTTGGCAAACACACAAAGCGACCGCAATTTTGGTTGAACTGCACAAGAGAATAGTACAGTCACTGCATGCAGTGCCATTTGAAAATAGACACAGAAAGATTGGATAGTCACTTCAGGGATTGCGGAAAAGTAGTACTATACTATTTATTGGCCAACACTAAGTGCTTCATTGCTTTGGCCTGATTATACAATGGGCATGATTTTGCCTAAGTTAAAGTTTGTATTCCGAAAATAGTCTCGCTGTGTGATCGAGAGAAGACCAAATCATATTGCAGTGGATGTTCCTCCATCATGTGTGGTTCATTCTCATGGTTCCAGCTGTTGGTGAAACCACTTACGTTTGCAAGAGGAATTGTAGACTTCACAAACAAATTAGTCTTTCAGTCTGTACGGAATGTTGGCCAAGAGAAGCATCCATGTTAGTAGGAAGAACATATGTTTTTTCTAGATCTTTGCTTTTGGAGCTACATATTTGTATATGATCCGTGAATCATTGAGATGCATTAACATGTTGATCTTATGTATGGGAATCAAACTAGTTGGTTTTAGTTGTGGCCGATCTTTGCTTTTGGAGCTACATATTTGTATATGATCTATGAATCATTGAGATGCATTAACAGTTCCTTATATCTGTTCGCTCAGTGTTTACAAGTTACTGATCGATCAATAGCTAGCCTACTAATGTGTTGCTGGCAGTTTTAGTTGCGATGCAAGATCTAAACTAGCAGTTTTTTGAATAAAAATGCCTACATCTGAAGAAACTGACAAGCTAATGTGAAGAAAATGCCATGCGAATCTGAAGAAACTGCCAGCAAAAACGTTCGCAAACTGTTGCGACTCGTTGCATGCTGCTCCGCGTACTGGCTGCGAGCGATTTTGAGTGCCTGCATGCAGCCAGCCGTAATTAAGGCATCTAACTGATGCGAAAAAAGGTGCACTTTATTTGTTGCAGGCCTTTTTAATCCGTGGAATCATTATTGACAAGGAGGGAGATGATTCGAGTGCACTCGTTTGACCGTCATGCAGGCGTGCGACCCAGCACGGACGGGACGGGATGGCATAGTCAGAATTTTAGTTTCTCTAGTTTTCCACGGCAAGCTGGCGCGCTAAGCCATGCCTACTTAATTATGCATTGAATTCTGATGACCGTTGAGCTACCTTCCGCCTATAAGTACTGTTTCCCGGCCTTCTATGGTGGCACCGTGACCCAACTCGCCCTATCCTCATAAGCCCACACTGGCCCGATGTCACTTGCCACTTATCCTCGCTCTCGCCATGTCCGCCATGCCCCCGCCTGTCCGCGATAGGCGAGACCGGAGGCGGTCACCGCCGGAACTAGTGTTCGGTTTTTCACCGGAAGGCAGACGGAGGGAGGAGGCATCCTATCGGTCTTTAGATGGCAATGCGGAGATCGAGGACTTGTTGGAGCGCGACCGCCTGGCGGAGGAGCAGAAGTTGTTGGAGCGCGACCGTGATGACCCACAAGTATAGGGGATCTATCGTAGTCCTTTCGATAAGTAAGAGTGTCGAACCCAACGAGGAGCAGAAGGAAATGATAAGCGGTTTTCAGCAAGGTATTCTCTACAAGTACTGAAATAAGTGGTAACAGATAGTTTTGTGATAGGATAAATTGTAACGAGCAACAAGTAACAAAAGTAAATAAAGTGCAGCAAGGTGGCCCAATCCTTTTGTAGCAAAGGACAAGCCGGAACAAACTCTTATAATAGGAAAAGCGCTCCCGAGGACACATGGGAATATCGTCAAGCTAGTTTTCATCACTTTCATATGATTCGCGTTCGATACTTTGATAATTTGATATGTGGGTGGACCGGTGCTTGGGTGCTGTTCTTACTTGAACAAGCATCCCACTTACGATTAACCTCTATTGCAAGCATCTGCAACTACAACAAAAGTATTAAGGTAAACCTAACCATAGCATGAAACATATGGATCCAATTCAGCCCCTTACGAAGCAACACATAAGGGTTTAAGCTTCTGTCACTCTAGAAACCCATCATCTACTTATTACTTCCCAATGCCTTCCTCTAGGCCCAAATAATGGTGAAGTGTTATGTAGTCGACGTTCAATAGCACCACTAGAGGCTAGACAACATACATCTTATCAAAATATCAAACGAATACCAAATTCACATGACTGCTCATAGCAAGACTTCTCCCTTGTCCTCAGGTACGAACGTAATTACTCACGAAGCATATTCATGTTCATAATCAGAGGGGTAATAATATGCATATAGGATCTGAACATATGATCTTCCACCAAATAAACCAACTAGCATCATCTACAAGGAGTAATCAACACTACTAGCACCCTACTAGCACCAATCCCGGACTTTGAGACAAGAATTGGATACAAGAGATGAACTAGGGTTTGGAGATGAGATGGTGCTGGTGAAGATGTTGATGGAGATTGCCCTTTCCCGATGAGAGGAGCGTTGGTGATGACGATGGTGATGATTTCCCCCTCCCGGAGGGAAGTTTCCCCGGCAGAACAGCTCTGTCGGAGCTCTAGATTGGATCCGCCAAGGTTCCGCCTCGTGGCGGCGGAGTCTCATCCCGAAAAGTTCCTCCTTATTTTTTTCTCATCGAAAGACCTCATATAGGAGAAGATGGGCGTCGGAGAGCCACCAGGGGGCCCACGAGGTAGGGGGCGCGCCCTAGGGGGGGCGCGCCCCCCACCCTCGTGAGAAGGGTGTGGCCCCCCTGGCCTTCATCTTTGGCGAGGATTTTTCTTTATTTACTTTAAGACGTTCCGTGGAGTTTCAGGACTTTTGGAGTTGCGCAGAATAGGTCTCTAATATTTGCTCCTTTTCCATCCCAGAATTCCAGCTGCCGGCATTCTCCCTCCTTATGTAAACCTTGTAAAATAAGAGAGAATAGCCATAAGTATTGTGACATAAAGTGAAATAATAGTCCATAATGCGATAAATATCGATATAAAAGCATGATGCAGAATGGACGTATCAACTCCCCCTAGCTTAGACCTCGCTTGTCCTCAAGCGAAAAGCCGATAACAATAAATATGTCCTCATGTTTAGAGGTAGAGGCGTCGATAAAAAATAAAATATGGGCATGAAGGCATCATGATTATTCTCATAACAGCAACATATATAGATTTTGTCATATGATTACTTATATTCAAGTGATGGTCTATTCACAATGCAAACGTATAAATCATAAACCTTATTGGGCTCCCACAAACTATAATCTCATTCATTGAAGCAATTGCAATTTATCATAACATCGGAAAGAGTCTATGTCAGAGCTAAAAAGCAAGTCCACATAGTCAACTATAATTTAGTCCTCCATAATTGCTAACACTCACGCGATACTTGTGGTTACGGAGTTTCAATCGGACACAGCGAAAGAGAGGGGCTTATAGGTTTGCCCCACAACCTTTTACCTCAAGGGTAATGTCAACAATAATGGTTCATGCTCCCCTACATCCAATTATATATATATATATATATATATATATATATATATATATATATATATATATATATATATATATATATATCATGTTCTTTCCAACATGCTGAGCTTGCCAAAGGATAAAATGAAAAAGAAAAGGTGAAGATCACCATGACTCTTGCATAAGGTAGAAGATAATAATAAAGGATAGGCCCTTCATAGAGGGAAGCAGAGGTTGCCATGCGCTTTTATGGTTGGATATATAAAATCTCAATGCGAAAGAACGTCACTTTATATTGCCCCTTGTGATATGAACCTTTATTATGCAGTCCATCGCTTTTATTACTTCCACATCACAAGATCGTATAAAGCTTATTTCTCCCACACCAATCAATCATACATATTTAGAGCAATTTTTATTGCTTTGCACCGATGACAACTTACTTGAAGGATCTTACTCAATCCATAGGTAGATATGGTGGACTCTCATGGCAAAACTGGTTTATGGGTATTTGGAAGCACAAGTAGTATTTCTACTTGGTGCTAAGAATTTGGCTAGCAAGAGGGGGAAAGGCAAGCTCAACAAGTTAGAGGATCCATGACAACATACTTTATCTCAGATATAAGGAATACATAACTCATTACATTGTCTTACTTGTCCAACATCAACTCTTTAGCATGTCATATTTTAATGAGTGCTCCCAATCATAAAAGATGTCAATGATAATATATCTATATGTGAAAACCTCTCTTTCCTTATTACTTCCTATTAATTGCAACAATGACCAAAGCTATGTCTACTAACTCCCAACAACTTTTAATTATCATACTCTTTCTATGTGAAGTCATAACTCTTAATAAGATCAATATGAACTCTTTGCTTCTTTTTATTCTTTTTCTCTTTTTTTAGTCACCCAAGATCATGGCAAAATAATCAAGCCCTTGACTCAACACTAATCTTTATTATATATAGCTCACGGACTCGATTACATAGAGAGATCATAAAGCAAAACTCAAAACTAGATCATGCCATAAATTTTATTCTACTAGATCAAGATACTACTAATAAGATCGAACTAATAAAAACAGTAAAGATAGGAGTTGTGATTGTGATATGATACCGGGGCACCTCCCCCAAGCTTGGCAGTTGCCAAGGGGAGTGCCCATACCCGTGTGATTATATCTCCTTTGTCGGTGAAGAAGGTGGAGGTGTTATTAATGATGCGGGCTTGTCATCCATCTTCCAAGGCATAGGTTCACCATCATAGAAGGATGATCGAGTCTCCAGAATCCTCGAATCTGCAGCCAAACTCATTCTTTTGAATCTATATTCATACTCACAGTTTTGGTTTTGCAGGTCATAGATTTGGGCTTGGAGGTGCTCGATCGTCTCATATAGCTTGAAGATGGCATCCTCGGTGTTCTTGGAATCCGGCTTGTAGTTGTTAGTGAACTCCGCGAGCATCGTGTAGCTAGCGTTGATTCCACACTCCACCATCCCCTGGCACTTGCAAATTTGGTGCTCCATTGCTTTGAGCCTCGTCTCCACGCTTCCGGTTCCCTTTGGTCCCTCAACATCGCGGATGTGCAACAACCCATCACGCATCTCAATGGTTTGAGGGTGTCGCAGCACCTCCGCGAGGTAAGGGTTGATGACCTTCTCGAAGAACTTGTCCTTGGAATCACTTGGGGACGTCATGATAATCTAGATCTGTCAGAAAAATAGCTCGAAACAAAGACATGATATTTTTACGTGATACGGGAGTCAAAACCCCCAGGAGATTATATAATGAATTTCTACCGACCAAAATACGTATCGTGGAAGAAAACGGAGTCCGGAAGGCACACGAGGTGCTCACGAGGTAGGGGGCGCGCCCAGGGGGGTATGGCGCGCCCACCACCCTCGTGTCCTTCCCGGACTGCTACTTATTTTTCTATTTTTCTAAATATTCCAAAACGGAGAAATATTGCCTTAAAAATTGTTTTGGAGTCGGTTTACTTACCGTACCACATACCTATTCCTTTTCGGAGTCTGAAACGTTCCGGAAAGTGTCCCTTATGTATTCCTCCGGGGTTACGGTTTCAATAATATTGGTTTCAACATTTATGGGATTACCTAAGATATAATGTTTAATTCTTTGACCGTTTACCACCTTCGGATTTGTGCCCTCAAAGTTGTTCATTTTTATGGCACCGGAACGATAGACCTCTTTGATAACATAGGGGCCTTCCCATTTAGAGAGATGTTTTCCTGCAAAAAATCTTAAACGAGAGTTGTATAGAAATATATAATCACCTACATTAAACTCACGCTTTTGTATCCTTTTGTCATGCCATCTTTTAACTTTTTCTTTAAACAACTTGGCATTTTCATAAGCTTGGGTTCTCCATTCATCAAGTGAGCTAATATCAAATAACCTCTTCTTGCCAGCAAGTTTAAAATCATAGTTAAGCTCTTTAATAGCCCAATATGCCTTATGTTCTAGTTCGAGAGGTAAGTGACATGCTTTTCCATAGACCATTTTATATGGAGACATACCCATAGGATTTTTGTATGCAGTTCTATAAGCCCACAATGCATCATCAAGTTTTTTGGACCAATTCTTTCTAGACCTATTAATAGTCTTTTGCAAAATTAATTTGAGCACCCTATTTCTCAACTCTTGACCACTAACTGAGGGTGATAAGGAGATGCAATTCTATGATTAACATCATATTTAGCAAGCATTTTACAGAAAGCACCATGAATAAAGTGAGAACCACCATCAGTCATTAAATATCTAGGGACCCCAAACCTCGGAAAAATAACTTCTTTAAGCATTTTAATAGAAGTTTGATGATCGGCACTACTAGTTGGAATAGCTTCTACCCACTTAGTAACATAATCAACAGCAACTAGAATATGTGTGTATCCATTAGAGGAAGGAAAAGGTCCCATATAATCAAAGCCCCAAACATCAAACGGTTCAATAACAAGAGAATAATTCATAGGCATTTCTTGACGTCTACTAATATTACCAATTCTTTGACATTCATCACAAGACAAGACAAACTTACGGGCATCCTTGAAGAGAGTAGGCCAATAAAAACCAGATTGCAATACCTTATGTGCAGTTCTATCTCCAGCGTGGTGTCCTCCATAAGACTCGGAGTGACACTTGTGTAGGATCTGTTCATGTTCATGCTCAGGTACACAACGTCTAATAACACCATCTACTCCTTCCTTATAAAGATGTGGGTCATCCCAAAAGTAATGTCTTAAATCATAGAAAAACTTTTTCTTTTGCTGGTATGTGAAGCTAGGTGGTATAAACTTAGCAACAATATAATTAGCATAATCAGCATACCATGGAGTACTATGAGAAGTACCTATAACATTTAATTGTTCATCAGGAAAGCTATCATTGATAGGTAGTGGGTCATCAAGAATATTTTCTAACCTAGACAAGTTGTCTGCAACGGGGTTCTCAGCTCCCTTTCTATCAACAATATGCAAATCAAATTCTTGTAGCAAGAGAACCCATCTAATAAGTCTAGGTTTAGCATCTTTCTTTTCCATAAGATATTTAATAGCAGCATGATCAGTTTGGATAGTTACTTTAGAATCAACAATATAAGATCTGAACTTATCACAAGCAAATACAACTGCTAAAAGCTCTTTTTCAGTAGTAGCATAATTTCTTTGAGCATTGTCTAGAGTCTTACTAGCATAATGAATAACATTTAATTTCTTATCAACTCTCTGCCGTAGAACAGCACCTACAGCATAATCACTAGCATCACACATAATTTCAAAGGGTAGGTTCCAATCAGGTGGCTGAACAATAGGTGCAGAGACTAATGCTTTCTTAAGTATTTCAAATGCTTCTACACAATCATCATCAAAGACGAATGGTATATGTTTTGGCAATAAATTAGTCAGAGGCCGAGAAATTTTTAAGAAGTCCTTAATGAACCTCCTATAAAATCCAGCATGACCAAGGAAACATCTTATACCTTTGATGTCCTTGGGACATGGCATCTTTTCAATAGCATCAACCTTGGCTTTATCAACTTCAATACCTCTTTCAGAAACTTTATGCCCCAAGACAATACCTTCATTAACCATAAAGTGGCACTTTTCCCAATTCAAGACAAGATTAGTTTCTTCACATCTCTGCAAAAGTCGATCAAGATTGCTCAAGCAATCATCAAAAGAGGAACCATAGACGGAAAAGTCGTCCATGAAAACCTCACAAGTCTTTTCACAAAAGTCAGAGAATATAACCTTCATGCATCTTTGAAAGGTAGCAGGTGCATTACATAAACCAGAAGGCATACGTCTATAAGCAAAAGTACCAAAAGGGCATGTAAAAGTAGTCTTTGATTGATCTCTAGCCGACACAGGTAATTGAGAGAAACCAAAATAACCATCTAGAAAGGAATAGTGTGTATGTTTGCATAACCTTTCTAGCATTTGATCAATAAAAGGTAAGGGGTAATGATCTTTCTTAGTAGCTTTATTTAATTTGCGGAAATCAATTACCATCCTATAACCTGTGATAATTCTTTGTGGAATCAATTCATCTTTATCATTAGGAACAATAGTAATACCTCCCTTCTTAGGTACACAATGGATAGGACTTACCCACTCACTATCAGCAACGGGATAGATTATACCTGCCTCCAGAAGCTTTAGTATTTCTTTTCTTACCACTTCTTTCATTTTAGGATTCAGACGTTGTTGAGGATCATGAACTGGTTTGGCGTCTGCTTCCAAATTTATTTTATGTTGACATAGAGTGGGACTAATGCCCTTAAGATCATCAAGAGTATATCCAATAGCAGCACGATGCTTCTTCAGAGTTTTCAATAATCTTTCTTCTTCATGCTCTGAAAGGTTAGCACTAATAATAACAGGATATATCTTCTTTTCATCAAGATAAGCATATTTAAGATTATCAGGTAAAGGTTTAAGCTCAAACACGGGATCACCCTTGGGTGGAGGAGTATCCCCTAAAATTTCAACAGGCAAATTGTGTTGCCGAATAGGTTCCTATTTAAAGAATACTTCATCTATTTCCCTTCTTTCATTCATGAACATATCATTTTCATGGTCTAGCAAATAGTGTTCTAAAGGATCACTAGGAGGTACGGCAATAGAAGCAAGACCAATAATTTCATCCTTACTAGATAATTCCTCCTCACGATGTTGTTTACTAAATTTAGAGAAATTAAACTCATGAACCATATCATCCAAGCCAACAGTAACAACATTCTTTGTGCAATCTATGGTAGCATTCACAGTATTTAAGAAGGGTCTACCAAATATAATGGGAAAAAAGCTATCATGCGGAGAAGTAAGAACAAGAAAATCAGTAGGATATTTAGTTTTCCCACACAAGACTTCAACATCTCTAACAATTCCAATTGTTGAAATAGTATCTCTATTGGCAAGTTTAATTGTGACATCAATACATTCTAACTCAGCAGGTGCAATTTCATTCTCAATTTCTTCGTATAAAGTATGCGGTATAACACTAGCACTTGCACCCATATCACATAAGCCATGATAACAATGATCTCCTATTTTAACAGAAATAACAAGCACGCCTACCACATGTCTATGTTTATCTTTAGCACAAGGTTTAGCAATTCTAGCAGTTTCACCTTCGAAATGAATAGCATGCCCATCAATATTATCAGACAAGAGATCTTTAACAATAGCAATATTAGGTTCTACTTTAACTTGCTCAGGAGGTCTATAAGTTCTAATATTGCTTTTACGAACAACAGTTGAAGCTTTAGCATGATCCTTTATTCTAACAGGGAAAGGTGGTTTCTCAAGATAAGAAGTAGGAACAATAGGATCACTATAAGTGTCAGTCTTTTCTTCAACTTTAATAGGTGCAGCTACTTTTACTTCTATGGGAGGATGATATTTAAACCACTTCTCCTTAGGGAGATCAACATAAGTAGCAAAAGATTCACAAAAAGAAGCTACTATCTCAGAGTCAAGTCCATATTTAGTGCTAAACTGACGGAAAATATCGGTGTCCATAAAAGATTTAACACAATCAAACTTAGGTGTCATACCTGACTCCTTACCTTCGTCGAGGTCCCAATCTTCAGAGTTGCGTTTAATTCTATCCAATAAATTCCATCTGAATTCAATAGTCTTCATCATAAAAGAGCCAGCACAAGAAGTATCAAGCATGGTGCGATTGTTTTAAGAAAGCCGAGCATAAAAACTTTGCATAATTATTTCTCTCGAGAGCTCATGATTGGGTCATGAATATAACATTGATTTAAGCATCCCCCAAGCTTGGGCGATGTTTTCTCCTTCGCGAGGCCAGAAATTATATATATAATTGCGATCACGATGAACAAGATGCATAGGGTAATACCTTCGATGAAATTCCAGCTTCAATCTTTTATAGTCCCATGATCTCATATCATCACATAGCCTATACAATATCAATGCGTCTCCCTTCAAATATAAAGGGAAGACCTTCTTCTTAGCAACATCATCGGGTATACCTGCAAGCTTAAATAATCCACATACTTCATCCACATATATTAAGTGCTCATCAGGATGCTTTGTTCCATCTCCTGTAAAAGGGTTAGCAAGCAGTTTTTCCATCATACCCGAAGGAAATTTAAAAGGAGTTTCATTTTCAATAGGTTCAGTAGGTTGAGGAGCAACTCTTTGCTCTACTGGACGGGGTGAAGATACCCCGAACAAGCCCCTCAGAGAATTACTTTCCATAGTAACAAGTGACAGTAAATTTCAGCACACTATATAAAATTGTCATTACCAAATTCCACCTACCAAAGGCACTACACTCCCCGGCAACGGCGCCAGAAAAGAGTCTTGATGACCCACAAGTATAGGGGATCTATCATAGTCCTTTCGATAAGTAAGAGTGTTGAACCCAACGAGGAGCAGAAGGAAATGATAAGCGGTTTTCAGCAAGGTATTCTCTGCAAGTACTGAAATAAGTGGTAACAGATAGTTTTGTGATAGGATAAATTGTAACGAACAACAAGTAACAAAAGTAAATAAAGTGCAGCAAGGTGGCCCAATCCTTTTGTAGCAAAGGACAAGCCGGAACAAACTCTTATAATAGGAAAAGCGCTCCCGAGGACACATGGGAATATTGTCAAGCTAGTTTTCATCACGTTCATATGATCCGCGTTCGATACTTTGATAATTTGATATGTGGGTGGACCAGTGCTTGGGTGCTGTTCTTACCTGAACAAGCATCCCATTTATGATTAACCTCTATTGCAAGCATCCGCAACTAAAACAAAAGTATTAAGGTAAACCTAACCATAGCATGAAACATATGGATCCAATTCAGCCCCTTACGAAGCAACGCATAAACTAGGGTTTAAGCTTATGTCACTCTAGAAACCCATCATCTACTTATTACTTCCCAATGCCTTCCTCTAGGCCCAAATAATGGTGAAGTGTTATGTAGTCGATGTTCACATAAAACCACTAGAGGCTAGACAACATACATCTTATTAAAATATCAAACGAATACCAAATTCACATGACTACTCATAGCAAGACTTCTCCCTTGTCCTCAGGAACGAAGGTAATTACTCACAAAGCATATTCATGTTAATAATCAGAGGGGTAATATTATGCATATAGGATCTGAACATATGATCTTCCACCAAATAAACCAACTAGCATCAACTACAAGGAGTAATCAACACTACTAGCAACCTACTAGCACCAATCCCAGACTTTGAGACAAGAATTGGATACAAGAGATGAACTAGGGTTTTGAGATGAGATGGTGCTGGTGAAGATGTTGATGGAGATTGCCCTCTCTCGATGAGAGGAGCATTGGTGATGACGATGGTGATGATTTCCCCCTCCCGGAGGGAAGTTTCCCCGGCAGAACAGCTCTGCCGGAGCTCTAGATTGGATCCGCCAAGGTTCTGCCTCGTGGCGGCGGAGTCTCGTCCCGAAAAGTTCCTCCTTATTTTTTCTTATCGAAAGACCTCATATAGGAGAAGATGGGCGTCGGAGAACCACCAGGGGGCCCACGAGGTAGGGGGAGCGCGCTAGGGGGGGCGCCCCCCACCCTCGTGAGAAGGGTGTGGGCCCCCTGGCCTTCATCTTTGGTGAGGATTTTTATTTATTTATTTTAAGACGTTCCGTGGAGTTTCAGGACTTTTGGAGTGGCGCAAAATAGGTCTCTAATATTTGCTCCTTTTCCAGCCCAGAATTCCAGCTGCTGGCATTCTCCCTCCTTATGTAAACCTTGTAAAATAAGAGAGAATAGCCATAAGTATTGTGACATAAAGTGAAATAACAGTCCATAATGAGATAAATATCGATATAAAAGCATGATGCAGAATGGACGTATCAGACCGCTTGGTGGAGGAGCAGCGTATCACCGATTTGCGCCGCCAGCGTGACATGGAGCAGTAGCGCACCGACGCTCTGAGTCGCGAGAAGAGCGCGCACAACTGGGTCGACTACGTGGAGGCAGGCGCCTGGCAAATAGCCCTGGAGTCTGTCGGGCACGCACGCGTTCGCGATGCCGATTTTTACGACCAACTTGTCAAGTGGGTTTCTCGCTTAGAAGCTGAAGCTTCGGTGGACCACGCCGGCATGGAAAGGGCCAACGCACGTGAGGAACACGCCCTATCGCACCTCTAGCAAGCTCGAGGCTAGGCAGAGGACGCTGGTGCCAGCGTTTAGCGTGTACCGCAGATGGCGGTCAGCGTCGTCTAGTTAGCTAAGAGTAAGTTAGTACTTGTACGCTACTAGAGTATTAGTGGGAGTAGATAGCTAACTTGTCTATGATGGTTGTCAACGTGGAAGTTCAGTACTCTATATGTGGATCAGACCTGTTACTTTGCTCTGAATGTTGAACTTTCCGTTTGAACGTATGGAATGGGCTGTTATTTTTTAGATGGGTTGTATTTGTCCTCCACGGGTTTAGAGGCTGACTTGTGGGCCTACCAAGTTGACGTGTACACAATCAGGAGATGATTGTACATGGAGAGGATGATAGCAGGGACTCGCCAAGGTCATGGTAGTATGCAAGCAAGTGCCTCCTTATTTCAAGCTAATAAAAAAATGGCTCCTCCTAATGGATTTCTAACATTTGGGTCCAATGCCATTGTCAACATAGTCAATAAACGAGAGAATTGCAGAACGAGCGGCTGACACCAGGGACCTAGTCATTTATTTTTGTTTTGGGTTAATTTCATAAATGCCACTCCAAATCTGGTGTTTCTGAGAAATGCCACTGCAATTTCCAAACTTTGAAAAATGCCATTTCATGCCATTTCTAGTGGCATTTTTCGAAGTCTGGAGTGGCGTTTTTCAATGTTTGCAAATTGCAGTGGCGTTTTCCAAAGTTTGCAAAAATTGCAGTGGCATTTTTCAAAGTTTGGAAATTGTAGTGGCATTTTTCAAAGTTTGGAAATTGCAGTGGCATTTTTATGAATCGCTATTATTGGAGTGGCATTTATCTAATTTGTTTTTGAGACGGAAGCAGGGTGTCAACTGGGCTGTGCGGGGCACTCTGTCCTGTCTAGAAAACCTTCTCTTTTATGTTTACCACAGACCAGCCCAGTAGTTTTTTTTCTTTCTGAAAATGGCTAGCCCAGTTTTTTTTGTGATTTGCCAAGTAAGTCGCTTTGTCAGGCCTGTTGGGCTGCAAATTTTTCAAGACGAAGAGAGCTTCATTCGGCTGTACGAGAAAATGGCCTATCAGTAATGAGAAATGGGTTGTACATTTTTAAAACACATCAAACCGGCAATTAGTTTCAAATTTCTTTTTTTCATTTCGAGATTTTAAATTGCATTAATTTTTATGCATGGACAATTTGTTGGATTTTATATTGATATACATTTATTTTTAAAATCAGTTTGAATGTGACTCGAAATTTCAGGATCAAAAATAGTTTGAACCGCACCGAAATATGTAAATTTTTGTATAATTTTTAACCGTGGCCACAATATGGGCTGTAATGCTAACAAAATGGATATGGGCTCCAAAAAACCTTAAGAATTAGCAAATGGGTTGTAAATTATTAGAAATAATGGCAGATGGGTTGTATGCTGTTTTCCAAAGATTTGAGGCTTTCCTAAAAAAAGGTTGACGCACAAGCAGTGACTGTTGGATGTCCATCCAACGACCGTCGTGCTTCTTCAATCTCTGCTCTTCCTGCTCCAGCCGCTCAAACAAGCGCCGACGGGACTGCCTGCTCCCTCCTCCCTGTGGTCGGTTGTGCTGCGGCGCAGGCCTCACGGCCCCACCGTACTCCCATCGCTGGCCTAGCCATCCCGCTACTCACCCACACCTGCTGTTATTCTCCAGCAACGGCAGACGAACCAGTAAACCCTCGTACAGTCGTATTCCCCTCCGCATGGGAAACAACCGCCGAGTCTTCCTTGCCTCCGTGTCGTTCCCTTCCTAGGCCTCGCCGTCGTCCACCGCCTGGTGCTCTCGGCGCGGCCTGGTCAACATGGTCAACGACTGACATGCATCTGAAGTGGATTGTATGTGGAGAGGCTGGCTGCTGGGCCAATGGCCGCAAGCAAGGAAACACCTCCTTATTACGCGCAAAATAATGAATCATCCACCTGACATCTGGGACCCACCGAAAGGGCCTCTGTATTTCGCAAAAAAATGTTACCGCCGCTGACAGCTCGGACCCACCTGCTAGCCGGGACCCAGTATAATGGGAGGCTGACTTGTGGCCCTACTAGTTGACGGGGATGGAGGGCTTTGTCCACTTAGTCAATATGCACGATTCTAGCTCCAGTGACCGTATGATGTCCATCCAAAGGCCGTAGTGCTTCTTCAACCTCTGGTCTTCTTGCTCTAGCCGCCCAAACCAGCGCCGGTCGTGCCTCGTGCTCCTGCCTCCCATGGCCGGCTGTGATGCAGCAGAGGCCTCACCGCCCCTACTACTCCCACCGCTGGCCAGGCCATCCCTCTACTCACCCACATCCCCTGTTATTCTGCGGCGACAGGAACCTCACACCGCAGCGAACCAGTGAACCCTCATACTCCTCTATGCGTGGGCATCCACTGCCGCGTCTTCCCCGGCTCCGTGTCGTCCCCTTCCTAGGCCTCGCCGTCATCCACCGCCCTGGTGCTCTCGGTGTGGTGTGGTCAACATGGTCAAGGATCGACTTCCATCGGAAGAGTACTGTACGTGGAGAGGCTGACAGCTGGGTCCACGGCAGCCGCAAGGAAGTGCCTCCTTATTACGCGGAAAATAATTATTCCTCCACCTGACAGTAGGGATCCACCGGATGGGCCCCCGCATTTGGCCAAAAAATGTTTCCCCATGACTGCCGGGACCCACCGGACGGGCCACCGTATTTTGTGAAAAAACGTTCCCCCCACTGTCAGCTTGGACCCACCGGAAGTGCCGCCTTATTACGCACAAAAAAATGAGTACTCCCCCTGCTAGTTGGGACCCACCTTGGTGGGTGGCTGACTTGTGGGCCTACTAAGTTGACGAGGACGGAGTGCTTTGTCAACTTAGTCAATATGAACGATTCTAGCTCCAGTGACCATACGATGTCCATCCAACGGCCGTAGTGCTTCTTCAACCTTTGGTCTTCTTGCTCCAGCCGCCCAAAGCAGCACCGGTCATGCCGCATGCTCCTGCCTCCCGTGGCCAGCTGTGCTGCCGCGGAGGCCTCACCGCCCCCTACTATTCCCACCGCTAGCCAGGCCCTGCAGCGACGGCAGCCTCACACCGCAGCTGAACGAGTGAACCCTCGTACTCCTGTCCGCGCGGGCTTCCACTGCCGCGTCTTCCCCGGCTCCGCATCGTCCCCTTCCTAGGCCTCGCCGTCGTCCACCGCCCTGGTGCTCTCGGCGCGGCGTGGTCAACATGGTCAAGGAACAACTTCCATCGGAAGAGTACTATACGTGGAGAGGCTGACAGCTGGCTCCACGGTCGCAGCAAGAAAGTGCCTCCTTATTACACAAAAAATAATTATTCCTCCACCTGACAGCGGGGACCCACCAGACGGGCCATCGTATTTCATGAAAAACCATTTCCCCCTGATTGTTGGACCCACCAGCTACATCTTCGCACGCAAGGAAGTGCATCCGGGAAAAAAACGATTCGCCCCCCTGACTGCTGGGACCCACCAGGTACATCTTCGCACGCAAGGAAGTGCCTGACAGTCGGGACCTACCTGGTCGAAGCATACGTAGCGTTGTCATTCTGGTCGCGAACATTTACGTACATACTGGTCGATGTAGAGGCGCGCACCTGTCGTAGTAGAGGCGTGCACGTAGCATGTACACGTACGTACGGCGGCCAGGGTGCAAGAAAGTAAATACGGCCACGTATGTACATATGGGCGGGTTCTCGAACGCCTACTCGTGCGTATGTACGACTAGGGCTCGTGTACATGGCTAGGTCGGAACAGAGAAACTGCGTCTTCGTCGTGTTCATGGGGAGGCAACGGAATGCGTCGTGTTCATCGGGAGGCAACGGAACGCGTGGGAGCCAACCGGCTTGGATGGAACAGCCGATGGAAACGAGGCCTGGCGTATCGCAGAACGGAGAAAACGGCCTTGTGTTTGACCAGCCATGTTCAAAATGGGATCCTGTTCATCTGGAGGGGTCTGGCGTACCACAAAACAGAGGAAACGGGCCTCCTACGGTCGAAACGGGGGTCCTGTTGATCGGGAGGCGTGTGGCGTACCATAAAACGGAGTAAACAGACTTGTGTAGCACTATGGTCAAAACGAGGGTCATGTTCATTGGGAGGGGTGTGGCGTACCACAAAACGGGACTCGACGGGATACTGTTCATCTCCACCACCGACCCCCTCCAGCCTCCACGGGCTACTGTTCATCCACCGTCGACCTCCTCCAGCCTCCACCTGCGATTGTTCATCCACGGGCTCCTGTTCATCCAGCTTCCACCGCGCGCTACTCCACCGGCTACTGTTCAACCAGCCCTCTGCATGAGCTCCTGTTCAACCACCCATCCATGGGCTACTATTCATCTAGCCCTCCATCGTCTACTGTTCATCGTACCCTCCACGGGGTGGTCCTGTTCATCCAGCCCTCCACGGGGTCCTGTTCATCCATCCCCAACCGGCTCGATCGATCGGGGTCATGTTCATCCAGAGGCAACACCACGGGGTCCTGTTCATCCACCCCCACCGGGAACTGTTCATCCAAACCCCCTAGCAATGCTCACTGTTCGTCCAGAGGCAGCATCGATCGGCTTCAGTTAGCAGCAGTAGCGAAGGAATCGCTCGACCAGGTTCAGTTAACAGCCATCGATCGATCGCTCGGGTTCAGTAACGCGTAGCCTGCAGTGCAATCGCTCGGGTTCACTTAGAGCCCAACGCCTCACTCGGGTTCTGTTAGAGCCCAATGCCTCGCACCCACGCGCGTGCGTGTATGAGAGAAATGCGCATCGCTCGGCCCCGACCACCCACTGTAACCGGGAACACCCTGATATTTTCCTCGCCCTTGCTTGTACCATGGTTTTTTCCATCATGGACGGCCCAAAGAATGTCATGCGGCTGCGTCTCCGGCCCGCCCAGGACGAAAAGCCCATTTTCTGTCATGATTTTGTGTCATAGAAGTAGGACCCCACCACATCTTTGATTATACCGGGTATTTTCACAATTATCGTCATAGAAGTGTCATAAGTATGACAGGAAAAAAATTCGTTCGGCCCCAAATGTCACGGATGTGTCTTTTTTGTAGTGATAGTTCGTTCGCTTGGACATTCCAAAGAAATATGACCTCTTCCTTTGCACTTGTGGCATTGAATGTCGTTGCTGCATGTAGAACTCTTTTCTGGAGGTGGAGCAGAGGATACTCTCGCTGTCGCTGATGGCCTCTCATCTTGATTGCGAATAGCAGGTGAGGAAGCCGTCGAGGCATATGGGTGCCTAGGTGGCGCACCCTCAAACTGAGAACCATATGGCCGTTGTGTTCGCTGCCATGAGCGTGTGGTGGTGCGGCCTTGGAAAGCACAAGTATGACCATTACGCATATTCTTCTTCTCAACTCTTATAGCTTGATGTACCACATCTTGTAATGTATCATTAGGAAACATCTCCACAAAATCTGATATTTCATCATTCAGCCCATGTAAAAATCTCACCATCTTCGCCTCATCACTTTCACGGGTTCTTGTCCGAATTAGTCGCACCTCCATCTCCTTATAGTACTCCTCAACAGTGCGGGGACCTTGAGTGAGCCCCTGCAACCGCTTGTACAATTTCCTCTCATAGTATGATGGAACAAAACGATGCCTCATGACTTCATCAAATTCCAGCTGCCGATATGATTATTGCCTGACATCAACCGATCGTCTTGCAGCTGATTCCACCATGTAAGAGAATAACCAGAGAACTCCATAACAGCAAGATCAACTGTCTTGGCTTCTGAAAAACTATGGATGCGAAAGATTTGGTCACACTTCTCTTCCCATTCAATATATGCATCCGGATATTCTTTTCCTGTGAATGATGGCACATGTAGCTCCACTCTCGCTTGGTTGTCATGGTCGTCTTGATCATGACGGTCATAATGATGACCATTGTGACCAAAAACAGCACCACGGCGAGGCGGGGAGTAGGGTTCATAGTTCGCCTTCATCTTTGTCATCATGCTCGGAGAGATATTCAAGGAAGATGGCATCACCATCATGTGCTGCTCATCGACGGTGATCAGCAGCAAACCCGCGGGGGGCATGGCCTCGCCCGCGATCTTCTCCGCCATGCAGCCCACCCTCACGGGGGGTAGCAAAGTCGCCACGCCTCCGTTCAGCACCAACAGCAGGGGCGTTGTGGGCAGCAGCTCCTGCCGCTCTTCCACGACTAACATGGCGATCGTTGTTTCCTTGAAGTTGTCGGTTGTCGGCGACCAGCGAGGCAACGGGGCTGTGTTGATGTTGATCCCCATTACCCGCGATAGGAAGACGACCACCGAACATCCTTCGCATGGCTGCAACTATACTCTCCTCAATCATATCACCAAGTGTTGCGCGAGTTTTTGGGAGATCATCTTCCACATGTTGATGTCCATGTACACTCAAGTTGGATCCTGTCATGTTAACTGTTGGAAACAATTGGAGAAAAATATATGTCGAAAACACTCAGCTCACCTTCTTGCTTACACAAATTCTAATGATTCCTTGGCAACTGTGCGGAAGTAGCAAATCAGGAGTGGACGGGCGAATGAAAGGAAGGAAGCTGATGGTTTCTAGGTGGATCTGGGTGGGGTAAAAAGGGAGTGCTAGTGCTGAGATCCAATCGATGCAAACCAAATGAACATGAAAATATTTGTAGATCCTTGCACCGCGTTTGAGCTGCAACACTTGCCACTTCAACTTCTGAAATTTCTCACCAAACTGAATATGATTGCACAGTTGCTCAACCTTTCTCTTCTCTCTCTTTTTTTTGCTCTTTTTCACTCTTTTTTTCTCTATCTCTCTCTTTTTGCAGCACAATATATCCAACAACAAGACTCAAAGAAAAGTAGCAGCAACCTTGGATAGAACTTGGTGTAAACACAAAGAGGAAAGCAAACAACTAGATCTCAACAACAAAGGCTTGGATTTTTTGTGGCTTTTTGGCTTTGGACTCTATGAAGGGGAAAACCAAACTAAAAAGGATAGATCTAGCAACAAAGATACAAATCCTACCGTGTAAACCATGCTCTGAATACCAGATGATGCGACCCCGTCTTCGAATAAGAGGGAATTCAAGGGGATGTCCGATCTTCACGGTGTAGGATCGATAAATGGATGGGGGTAACTAGCTGCAAGCTGCCAAAAAATGGAAAATAAGAGATTATGACCCGACGAGGAGGATGCTCGCTGGATCTTGCAATCTGAGCATTCGCCGATCCACAACCCGCAATACTACCCCACACAACCACTCTCACGTCCTGGAGCACGGGATAGGTGCAATCCGCAAGGGAAACCACGAACTCTAACCCACACCACACGATCTAGCCGTGGAGCACGAATTAGGAGCAATTTCTCAAGGAATCATGAGAATAAGGATAACAAGAGCTCTCCAATCTCAGGAGAAGTCTATGTCTTTGGTCTTTGATAGAAATGGTGAAAGTCCCCAATGAAGGGAAGAGCTAGCCTATTTATAATCGGGACAACCCCCTGGATAGGTGTGAAAGAGAAGTAGCTTCTGGAACCATCTTAGGTGCGAAAGTGAACCAGCTTTGTTTGACTAAATGGCTTCAAGACTTAACGGGGTAACTTCTGGAAAACTCTCGTTGGAGGTGGTTGGCAGTTCTTGACTAAACATTGTTTACTGGGGTCGAACAATGTTTCCTTCAGTAGAAAATTCGAGTTCTGGAAACCTTTCGCAAGTTGGGATATCCAAACTCGTGCA
This sequence comes from Triticum dicoccoides, assembly GCF_002162155.2. Taxonomy (NCBI): domain Eukaryota; kingdom Viridiplantae; phylum Streptophyta; class Magnoliopsida; order Poales; family Poaceae; genus Triticum; species Triticum dicoccoides. The sequence goes on from NC_041392.1 coordinate 408,261,740, forward strand.
AAACATTGTTTTGTCCGAATTGGAACAATGTTTCTTCAGCAGACAACTCATTCTTCATGAATTCCTAACTTTGTTTCCTCACCATAAAACATTGTTTTGCACGGACTGAAATGTGTTTGGCCTTCTTCGACATCACACACCTGATTTCAACCAACAACAAAGGAGGTGAAGGCACAACCATGTTTTCAAGGTCAAATGATAGACTTAAGATAGCGTTCACCTAATCATGTATTTGCATTGCGCGACTTCTTGTGATTGGACCATTGATGGTTGGTGTTGTGGTGCCCATGGTTGGGATGTCCTCATCATCCTCCCCCTCTTGAGAAGGAGTCGTCCTCGACTCTAAAGGCCCAAAGTATGGGGAAAGATTAGAGACATTGAAGGTTGGGCTAACACCATATTCTTCTAGAAGATCGATCTTGTAAGCATTGTCGTTGATTCGCTCGAGCACCATGAATGGTCCATCGCCGCGTGGCTGCAACTTGCACTTGCGTTGCTCAGGAAAACAGTCCTTACAAAGGTGTACCCATACCAAATCGCCTTGCTCGAACACCAGCTTCTTCCTGGTCTTGTTTACCCACTTCGCATATTGTTCAGTCATTTCCTCACTGTTCACCTTTGCCTGGGCATGAAGTTTCTTGATGAAATCAGCACGCTTACTGGCATCAAGGCTAGTTCGTTCCTAAAGTGGCAAAGGCAAAAGATCGATGGGTGCAACATGTTTGAAGCCATAAACAAGTTCAAATGGGCAAAATTTAGTGGTCGAATGTACCACCTTGTTATACGCAAACTCCACATGAGGTAGGCAATATTCCCACATCTTCAAATTCTTCTTGAAGACTGCTCACAGCATCATGGACAATGCCCGGTTGACATCTTTAGTCTGTCCATCAGTTTATGGGTGGCATGTCGTGGAAAATAGGAGCTTGGTGTCGAGTTTTCCCCACAAGGTCTTCCAAAAGTAGCTCAGAAATTTGGTGTCATGGTCTGACACAATCGTGTGTGGTACTCCATGTAGCTCCACAACTTCCCTGAAAACAGATCGGCAATGTGTGAAGCATCATCGCTCTTATGACATGGGATAAAATGTGCCATTTTGCTAAAACGATCAACTACCACAAACACCGAGTCACTCCCCCTCTTAGTCCGTGGTAAAGCAAGAACAAAATCCATAGAAATATCTTCCCACAGAGTATTCGGAATAGATAGAGGAGTATATAAACCATGAGGATTCAAGCAGGACTTAGCTTTTTGACAAATCTCGCATCTCAACACGTAGTGTTCCATGTTATGTCTCATTCGCGACCAAAAGAAGTGATCAACGAGTACACTTTCAGTTTTCTTGGCTCCAAAATGTCCCATGAGACCATCAATGTGAGCCTCCTGCAAGAGCAACAAACGAACAGAACAATCTGGGATGCACAATTTGTTTGCTCGAAATAGGAATCCATCATGCAAGTGAAACTTCTCCCATCCTTTTCCCTTGTTACACTTTGAAAATGGTTCAGCAAAATATGAGTTGTTAGCATACAATTCTTGGATGCTTTCTAAACCAAGGATTTTAACGTCAAGTTGGGAGAGTAAAATGTGATGCCTAGACAATGCGTCGGCAACAGTGTGATTCTTCCCTTTCTTGTACTTGACAATATAAGGAAAACACTCTATGAACTCACTCCATTTACATGTCTACAGTTCAGTTTGAGTTGGCCCTTTAGATGTTTCAAAGATTCATGGTCAGAATGTATTACAAACTCTTTTGGCCACAAGTAATGTCGCCATGTTTCCAGAGATCGAACAAGTGCATACAATTCTTTATCATAGACGAAATAATTAAGAGTTGGAACATTAAGCTTCTCACTAAAATAGGCGAGTAGCTTGGTGAGGATAGTGGCACAAAAATTTGATGCAAAATGTTGGCAAGGGTCAATAATGTTGAAAAAGATTCACAAATTCGCAAGTGCAACAAGTAGACCAATAGCAATATGTGGCACACGGAAACACACAAACACACGAATAGATAAATGGGGTCGTGCAAACAAGGAGTGAGCACAACCTGTGGAATCCACGGAAAACACTCGTGTTGCACAACTCAAGAGAGACACTAGCACGATTGCTCAATAGGAGGATACGACACATGTGCACAACCTATAAGTTGCAAAATGGATAAACTTTCTATCCCAAGTATGCTATGTATGTATGGCTCCCGGTGTTTATCACATGATGATCGAAGATGATCAAGTATGATACCATATGATATATTGTAATGCATTATGATACCATGCTATGGCTCTTGCTTACAAGCTCTTTGCTCTTTCTCTTTGCTTAAAAGCTTATTCTTTTTTTGATATGGCCACAATGCGAAATGCACAAACCAAGATAACAATTGTGTGTATGCAGGAACAGTCTTGTAACACAATGGATGATATGATACCAAGATGATACCAATAAGATATGGTATGTATGCAATGGAAGGTGTAGATCAATGATCACTAATGTGCACAAGTAACGTTGCCGGCAATACTCAAATGGCTAGTCTCGATAGGCAAGTGATGCCAAATGGGCTAGGGTTATCAATGCAATTGCAAGGGGAATATACAATGATGTTGTCGAGGTTACAATTCATGATTTACGATGACGACCTCGTGGCGAAACACCTTAGGAAATAGAAAAACCGTGAACTCAAAATCTCAAGGCAAATGTGAAATGGTGGTAGCGGAAAGCGGTGGTTTTGCTCTCGGCAATGCGGAAGTGGAGTGATGGGTTATGCGAGTCAAAGTTGAATTTGTCATCCCTAAGTAGCCTAAACACCTAAGGATACACAAGCCACAACTCAAACAAGCTCAAACAAAATTGGGTTAAGTCGGGTTGGTGGAAGTGTATGGTGGACAAGGTTATGCGGAAATGGTGGTGGTGGTTGATGAAGAAGCAACCATCCCTAAGGAGCTGAAACACCTTAGGAGACTTGAATCACTACACAAACAACCACTAATGCTATATGGATCACAATGGGTTAGGTTGCGGAAGTCGGTGGTGGTAACGGGGATGATGTGGTGGAAGCCCTAGGCAAAGATGCCAAAGTTGCAAAAAATTGCTGGAGTCAAATGATGTCGGTGGTACTTTTCTGGGAAGGGGGATGTCAAGAGCTTCAAAACGAGCTAAAGAACGTCAAAATTGGAGTTGGGATGACTTAATTATGGGCAAAACAAAAATCAGCCGAAGTCAAAATTTACATGTATCGGACGTCCGGTAATGGACGGATGTCCGGTCGTCGGTCGTCCAGAAGAGCTCGGAAATGTGTTGTTTCAGCTCGGGATCAGAGTGTCGGATTTCCGGTAAGTACCGGTCGTCCGGTGGTTCCTAGGGCTCCGGACGTCCCGTAAAGTGTCGGTCGTCTGGTGGGTCTGGGTCAACACGAGATGCGAGTTTCGGGACGCGATTTTGGGCGGAAATTGGGGATTTTGGGGTCAAAATTGATGAGATTTCATGGATCAAAGATGGAGAAACTTGGGGAAATGCTTGATCCACTCGAAACCAACAAATCAACAGAACTTCATCAAACCAACAAATCACAAAAAAAATTGGGGCTATTTTTGGTGGGGATTTTTGAAATTTAGGACAAAATCAAGCAAAAGAAGGCTAGAAAACGATGGGAGGGATTCCAAATACGTGATCAACGTGGCTCATGATACCATATGATGCGGAGCTAACCCGGTCTGGGCCAATCTTTCACGATTGGAGTTGATTCCCTCGAAGAACACGAAGAACACAGGGAAGAACAGGGAGGAATCACAAGGGGAAACACTCAAGAACAAGTCCAATCACACATCCACTAGACAATCAAACACACAAGATCCACAAGGTACATAAACAACAAAAGGAAAGGTACAAGGTAAATTTCATCTCCATGAGGAGGTCTTGATGGTAGAGTTCATCCCAAATCCAAAGGAGATGGGGGCTTCAATCCTAGAAGGATATTCTCCGTGAGGAGGTCTCGAATCCCTCGGGATCTTCTCCTAGATGGAGGTCTTGTCATCCAATGGAGTAGTCTCTCTCTCTCTCTCAAGAGAATAGTAGTAGGAGCAAATCTCACATATAAATGAGCTATCACTTGGCTAACCCTAGCTAGGAGGAGGTAGGGGGTATTTATAGTCTAAGTGGCGAAATGGTAATTGGGAAGGGATACAAGGCCAAAGGCACGCGGCTGCACACAGGCAGTGACCGGACAACGGATGGGGGTCGGACGTCTGTTGGCTCGGGACGGTCCGGACGTCCGGCGTGCGTCGGAAATCTGCTGATTCTTCTCGGGTGTAGCGGCACCGGATTTTCGGAGGTTGTCGGACATCCGGGCGCTAGGACTTATTGGACGTCCGATGGGCGTCGGTCGTTCAGCCGCTATAGCACACGTCAGCTGTAGTTCTTCTGGCCTTCTGGGATGCGTCAGGTAGGTGTGTCGTACATCCGGTGGACGCTGGTCCTCCGGGCGCTGTAGAGTGTCGGACGTCCGATGGCACGTCGATCGTCTGACCGCTGTAGACTGTGCAGCTCCATCTTCTTTCATCTTCGATTCCACGCTTCCCTCGCGAATGGTGTAGTTGTACACTTGCGCTCACACTCCTCGTCGTCCGTAGAGTTCCGACAATACCTATGCATGCACACGAGTGGACTGTCAAGCAGTATACCATCCTCGAGGGGGTCAAGTGAACACGCGTAAAGGAGATGATTCACCTTTATGTATGTGAAGTAGATGTTGCACGTGTCACTTGCCAAACAGACTCTTCACATGGTGATGTCTGTAGGATACTCCGCATCAGGAAGCCATCTAGCTACTAACTATGGACCCGAAGGTCTACAAAGAACTACTCACGCATCATCGGAGAGGCACCAATTGAAGTGGCGAACCCCTCTGTGATGGTGTCTAGATTGGATCTGGTGGTTCTGGACTCTACAGCGACTGGAATTGATTTTCGTCGACTCCCCTAGGGTTTCTGGTATATTAGGGTATTTATAGAGCAAAGAGGCGGTCCGAGCGGCACCCGAGGTGGGCACAACCCACCAGGGCGCGCTTGGGCCTCCAGGCGCACCCTAGTGGCTTGTGCTCCCCTCGGAGCACCCCCAGGCGCTGCCTTGGTGCATTATGTGTCTTCTGGTCCATCAAAAATATCCATAAGGTTTCACTGCATTTGGACTCTGTTTGGTAGTGATTTTCTGCGATGTAAAAAACAACAACTCGCACTTGGCACTATGTCTATAGGTTAGTACCAAAAAATGAAATAAGATGACTATAAAATGATTATAAAACATCCAAGATTGATAATATAACAGCATGGAACAATCAAAAATTATAGATACATTCGAGACATGTCATCGCGCGCGAGCAAGCCGCCGCACCGCCATGCCAACGTAGCTAGCAAACCTTGCAGACAAGCAACTGCATGCATCCAGCAGGGTGTGTGCAATCTTGGCTAGCTAGCAGCCGCGAGCGCTGGATGGAGCTGGCATCCGAGCTGCCGCAGGATGGGCACCGCACCACCAGCGGTTTTGACCTCGCCTTCTACCGGCGGCGGTAGCTGATAACCCACAAGTATAGGGGATCGCAACAGCTTTCGAGGGTAGAGTATTCAACCCAAATTTATTGATTCGACACAAGGGGAGCCAAAGAATATTCTCAAGTATTAGCAGCTGAGTTGTCAATTCAACCACACCTGGAAACTTAGTATCTGCAGCAAAGTGTTTAGTAGCAAAGTAATATGATAGTGGCGGTAGCAGCAACAAAAGTAAAGATAGCAAAAGTAATGTTTTTTGTATTTTGTAGTGATTGTAACAGTAGCAGCGGGAAAGTAAATAAGCGTAAACCAGTATATGGAAAACTTGTAGGCACCGGATCAGTGATGGATAATTATGTCGGACGCGGTTCATCATGTAACAGTCATAACATAGGGTGACACAGAACTAGCTCCAATTCATCAATGTAATGTAGGCATGTATTCTGTATATAGTCATACGTGCTTATGGAAAAGAACTTGCATGCCATCTTCTGTCCTACCCTCCCGTGGCAGCGGGGTTCTATTGGAAACTAAGGGATATTAAGGCCTCCTTTTAATAGAGAACCGGAACAAAGCATTAGCACATAGTGAATACATGAACTCCTGAAACTATAGTCATCGCCGGGAGTGGTCCCGATTATTGTCACTTCGGGGTTGCCGGATCATAACACATAGTAGGTGACTATAGACTTGCAAGATAGGATCAAGAACTCACATATATTCATGAAAACATAATAGGTTTAGATCTGAAATCATGGCACTCAGGACCTAGTGACAAGCATTAAGCATGGCAAAGTCATAGCAACATCAATCTCAGAACATAATGGATACTAGGGATCAAACCCTAACAAAACTAACTCGATTACATGATAAATCTCATCCAACCCATCACCGTCCAGCAAGCCTACGATGGAATTACTCATGCACTGCGGTAAGCATCATGAAATTGGTGATGGAGGATGGTTGATGATGACGACGGCGATGAATCCCCCTCTCCGGAGCCCCAAACGGGCTCCAGATCAGCCCTCCCGGGAGGTTTTAGGGCTTGGCGGCGGCTCCGTATCATAAAACGTGATGATTTCTTCTCCCTGATTTTTCTCTCTGAAAGCAAATATATAGAGAGAGGCATAACACTAACACCGGCTCCAAGATCACATAAAGCAGTTTTAATATAATTTCTTTTAATGGAGCAAGGTATAGTAGGTACTCCGGGGTCTCCAAGTTTCTTTGGTATTCCACCCTTAAAAGTATAATTAGCAAGCATGGTGGAAATCTCAGCTTCTGGTATCTTTCTTTTATTAGTAATGATATCCTTCATATATTTAGCATAAGGATTTGTTTTGAGCACATCAGTTAATCTCATACGCAAAAAGATAGGCCTAATCATTTCAGCAAGACGCTCAAAATCTTCATCATCCTTTTTCTTGGATGGTTTCGGAGGAAAAGGCATGGGTTTTTGAACCCAAGGTTCCCTTTATTTACCATGTTTCCTAGCAACAAAGTCTCTTTTATCATAACGTTGATTCTTTGATTTGTGTTATCAAGATCAACAGTATGTTCAATTTCTACATCATTATCATTACTAGGTTGAGCATCATCATTAATATTTTTACTAGGTTCTTGTTCATTACCAGATTGTGTTTTAGCATCAGACATAGATATATCATTTGGATTATTAGGTGGTTCAGCAATAGGTTCACTAGAAGTGTGCACAGTTCTATCATTTTTCTTCTTCTTCTTTTTAGAAGAACAAGGAACATCAATATTATTTCTTTGAGAATCTTGCTCGATTCTCTTAGGGTGGCCTTCAGGATACAAAGGTTCCTGAGTCATTCTACCAGTTCTAGTAGCCACTCTAACAGCATAATCATTTTTCTTACTATTCATTTCATTTAGCACTTCTTTTTGAGCTTTAAGTACTTGTTCTACTTGAGTGGTAACCATAGAAGCATGTTTGCTAACAAGTTTAAGTTCACCTTTAATATCAGCCATATAATCACCCAAGCGTCTAATCATATAAGCATTTTCTTTTAATTGTCTACCAAAATAAGCATTGAAGTCGTCTTGCTTAAACATAAAGTTATCAAACTCATCCAAGCACTGACTAGCAATTTTAGTAGGAGGGACTTCAGCTTTATCATATCTATAGAGAGAATTTACCTTTACTACCCGTGTCAGGATATCAGGATCAGGAGGTTCTTCAGTAAATAAATAATTAAGATCATATGTTTCTTCAACAGGCGGTGAATTAAGACCATGTATTTCTTCAATATGAGGTAAATTCTTAACGTCTTCAGCTTTAATACCTTTTTCTTTCATAGATTTCTTTGCCTCTTGCATATCTTCGGGACTGAGAAATAGAACACCTCTCTTCTTCGGAGTTGGTTTAGGAATAGGCTCAGTAATTGGAGAAGGAGATGGCTCAGGAGATGGCTCAGGAGCTGGCTCAGGAGGTGCCCAATTATTTGCATTTGTCAACATATTATTCAATAGAATTTCAGCTTCATCCGATGTTCTTTCCCTGAAAAGAGAACCAGCACAACTATCCAGGTAATCTCTGGAAGCATCAGTTAGTCCATTATAAAAGATATCAAGTATTTCAGGTTTCTTAAGGAGATGATCAGGCAAAGCATTAAGTAACTTGAGAAGCCTCCCCCAAGCTTGTGGGAGACTCTCTTCTTTAATTTGCACAAAATTATATATATCCCTCAAAGCAGCTTGTTTCTTATGAGCAGGGAAATATTTAGCAGAGAAGTAATAAATCATATCCTGGGGACTACGCACACAACCAAGATCAAGAGAATTAAACCATATCTTAGCATCACCGTTTAATGAGAACGGAAATATTTTGACTATATAAAAGTAACGCGATCTCTCATCATTAGTAAACAGGGCAGCTATATCGTTTAACTTAGTAAGATGTGCCACAACAGTTTCAGATTCATAGCCATAAAACGGATCAGATTCAACCAAAGTAATTATATCAGGATCAACAGAGAATTCATAATCCTTATCAGGAACACATATAGGTGAAGTAGCAAAAACAGGGTCGGGTCTCATTTTATCTCTAAGTGATTCTTTGTTCCATTTAATTAATAACCTCTTAAGCTCATATCTATCTCTGCAAGCTAAAATAGCTAAAGAAGCATCTTGATCAAATAAATAACCCTCGGGAATAACAGGCATATTTTCATCATCACTATCATCATCGTATTCAGATTCAATAATTTCTCTTTCTCTAGCCCTAGCAATTTGTTCATCAAGAAATTCACTAAGGGGCACAGTAGTATCAGGCATAGAAGCAGTTTCATCATCAGTATCATGCATAGCAGAAGTGGCATCATCAATAACATGCGACATATCAGAACGAATAGCAGAAGTAGGTGTAGGTGTCTAAAACTTACTCATAACAGAAGGTGAATCAAGTGCAGAGCTAGATGGCAGTTCCTTACCTCCCCTCGTAGTTGAGGGATAGATCTTAGTTTTTGGATCTCTCAAATTCTTCATAGTGTCCAGCAGATATAAATCCCAAGTGACTCAAAGAATAGAGCTATGCTCCTCGGCAACAGCGCCAGAAATTAGTCTTGATAACACACAAGTATAGGGGATCGCAACAGCTTTCGAGGGTAGAGTATTCAACCCAAATTTATTGATTTGACACAAGGGGAGCCAAAGAATATTCTCAAGTATTAGTAGCTGAGCTGTCAATTCAACCACACCTGGAAACTTAGTATCTGCAGCAAAGTGTTTAGTAGCAAAGTAATATGATAGTGGAGGTAGCAGTAACAAAAGTAAAGACAGCAAAAGTAATGTTTTTTGTATTTTGTAGTGATTGTAACAGTAGCAGCGAGAAAGTAAATAAGCGTAAACCAGTATATGGAAAATTCGTAGGCACCGGATCAGTGATGGATAATTATGTCGGATGTGGTTCATCATGTAACAGTCATAACATAGGGTGACACAGAACTAGCTCCAATTCATCAATGTAATGTAGGCGTGTATTCCATATATAGTCATACGTGCTTATGGAAAAGAACTTGCATGACATCTTCTGTCCTACCCTCCCATGGAAGCGGGGTCTATTGGAAACTAAGAGATATTAAGGCCTCCTTTTAATAGAGAACCGGAACAAAGCATTAGCACATAGTGAATACATGAACTCCTCAAACTATTGTCATCACCGGGAGTGGTCCCGATTATTGTCACTTCAGGGTTGCCGGATCATAACACATAGTAGGTGACTATAGACTTGTAAGATAGGATCAAGAACTCACATATATTCATGAAAACATAATAGGTTCAGATCTGAAATCATGGCATTCGGGCCCTAGTGACAAGCATTAAGCATAGCAAAGTCATAGCAACATCAATCTCAGAACATAATGGATACTAGGGATCAAACCCTAACAAAACTAACTCGATTACATGATAAATCTCATCCAACCCATCACCGTCCAGCAAGCCTACGATGGAATTACTCACGCACGGTGGTGAGCATCATGAAATTGGTGATGGAGGATGGTTGATGATGACGACGGCGACGAATCCCCCTCTCTGGAGCCCTGAACGGACTCCAGATCAGCCCTCCCGAGAGGTTTTAGGGCTTGGCGGCGGCTTCATATCGTAAAACGTGATGATTTGTTCTCCCTGATTTTTTTCTCTCCGAAAGCAAATATATAGAGTTGGAGTTGGCGTCGGAGGGTTTCCAGGGGGCCCACGAGGTAGGGGGCGCGCCCTAGGGGCGGGGGGTGCCCCCCACCCTCGTGAGAAGGGTGTGGCCCCCCTGGTCTTCATCTTTGGCGAGGATTTTTTATTGTTTTTTCTAAGATGTTCCGTGGAGTTTTTGGTCATTCCAAGAATATTTGTTTTCTGCACATAAAACAACACCATGGCAATTCTGCTGAAAAAAGCGTCAGTCCGGGTTAGTTCCATTCAAATCATACATGTTAGAGTCCAAAACAAGGGCAAAAGTGTTTGGAAAAGTAGATACGACGGAGACGTGTCAGTAGCTGCGTCCAATGGCTGAGGATGACTAGGTGGATGGGCCAAAGGTAGGAGGTCACTCAGGGATTTTTGTCCAGACTGGCATGTAGGTCCCACAAGTCTTAAAGCCTAACTTGTCGGTCGAATAGAAGGCATTGACTTAAGGGGCGACATGGGTTGGAATGTGCCTATAACAACACTTTGTAGAGTAGTCGTTTCTTGGTAAGGCTGGTTGGTAAGGGCAGGGACAATGGTTGATAAGGTAGTCTTATCTTAAGTCTGCCACGTATGCAAGTGGTAGTAGTTTCTTGGCAATATTAGTGGTTTCTTGGCATTATTAGTGGTTTCTTGTAAGGAACAATGTGCTAGCGACAAAAGGAAATTCTAGATTGCGTTGCACTCCAACGAGTACTACTAGTGGTTGCGGGAGTGTATAACTCATTTTGTGGGTTTGATCGCGGCCGAACGCACGGCGACCTTTTTTTAAATAGTAATTTCGCTCTGAGCCAATATTGTACACTGGTAGTTTGACTTTTGAAGTTGAACGGACGTGTCGCACCACAATCTGGGTGCACTGGATAGCCCAGCCACATGAACGGGTTTTCCCTCCCATCATCTTGTGGCTCGCATAGGAGAGTAGTACTCCTATATATCAATTCACACCATGCAAAGTTTCTCGCATGCGTGCTCGCCCTAGCCACACCTCGCTTGCAGCTTCCTCATCAGCTAGCATATTTAAACTAGGGCTTCCCAATTAAGCCCGAGGAGCCGGAAAAGCCTGGCGCGGCATTGGGAACTGTGCAATATGGCTTTGTACTTAAAGTGCTAGTACTCTACTTATCTATAGCTTTTGTCATTGCACCCATGGACTTCACTCCATTCTCGGCTCTATAAAAGAAATTCCTCTTGAAGTGATTTTTTTGGTTTTGAAATGGAGGCAAAAGCTTTGCCTCATCTCATTCATAAAGAAGGAACTACTAACAAAGTTATATGAGATCCATTACACCTCCACAAATGGAAGTGAAAAGCCTAGTCTCGCTGTATCAAATAACTCAAATGTGCTGCCCCCGCGGTAACCGTTGCTGATAAACAGGCTGCTAGTGTGTACGTGAGAGGAGCAGCTTAGTAGGCCAGTTGCACGCTTGAATAGAGCACCAAGAGTACCCACTACGCTGGTGTACTTTCCCTACATTGATAGTACATCGATGATTCTAGAGAACAGTAGTAGTACCCTCCACTTGCAACTGTAGCTCCTTGGCCCTGAGATTCAAGAGTTCAAAACTGGTGCACTATACTAGAAGGACAGTACATCGCACTACTAATTGAGAAAGTAGTGCTAGTACTGCTACAGTACGAGTACATAGTAAATAATAGCGTCATCATCGTGGGGCATGAGGCACTACCACTATGCGTGCCCGCATAATTTCCTTAGCGAAGGGATGAGGCTCTGCGGTTACTACGCTCTTATCTCCTTGTCGCCAGTTCCCCTCCCCCGAAGAGAAGACAATTCGCGGCTGCTTCCCATGGATTCGCCAGGCGGTTCTCCTCCTCTTCGTGGCTGGGAGACCTTGGATGACGATCCTCTGGGAGAAATCGCACGCCGCTCCGATGTCCTCACCACCGCAAGACTCGGTGCTTTGTGCACCAACTTTTTTAAGACGGTGCTTAAACAGGCTTGGGAAAATGCCATGCTCCTTGAGGAGAAGGTTCTTCTATGGGACAATCCTTCAAATAGTTCATTGCTCCCTGGCCATGGTTGCACGTTGACTCCGCTAGAGTTGCCGACGTTGAGAGGTAGTCGGATTTTATCCGATGAGCAGGCCAGTCATGGAGTTTGATCATGTAGTACTTAGTTATTCCATTTCCATCCCGTAATTTCTCCGGTGCCCACCGTCTTATATATAGGTCTGGGTAGGTGCCAACGAAGATTGGCCTGCATACCTCCAGCCAGATACCACCATCATTTTGCACAACATCCACAACAGTGCGGCCATTCCCGTAGACCCCTTATCCACCATTGGGATCGGCCTTCCGGACTGGCTGGGCTTGAATACGTATGATGATGCCTACATGAGATTGAAGAAGATAGCAATTGCGGACCCGCCAACAAAGCGACGTGGCTACGACGATTACTATCTCATCGCGGTGTTCGACATAAGGATTGCCATCAATGCAAGAGGCAGTAATGGCAGAGGCTGGCGCATGTTGGCCGCGGTAGATTTGTACCCCTACACGTTCGAAGACGCTGTGCGCCATCTAGGCCGTATCTTAGTGGTGACAAGCCAGGGGACTTGTTTCATCTGGTTGCCATCCTATGGTACAAGACATTACAAATGGAATGCACAAACCATCATTTGCATCCCTAATAGTACTCCATTATTTTGTAGGGACCAGTCACCCCCTAATCAAAATAAGACCGCCGATCTTGGATGTGCATTTGCATCCGCGATTCGGTCTAACCTGGAACCTTCTAGCTGACTTTGGCATATTGGGATCAACTATCTTAGCAGTTGTTACCCATGGTACCACTGATGTGCAACATGGTCACACAATGTACCATGATTGGACCGTCACCATCTACCCAGGTATTCCATTTTCTCATTGCTATGTGTTAGAGTAGTAGAGTAGTAGTACTTGTTAGTTATTTTCTTTTCTTGACTGGGACATGTTTACTATATAGTAGTAAAATTTAGTATTATATGTTTTTAACCCTCTCTCCTTCTATTTCATTGTTGTACTACTTACTAGTACTAGTAGGAGTAATTTTTACCTTGCAGGACGCGTATAGCTAGCTAGGCCCTTGAAGACTTGAACCCACTAGCTCCCACCATTTTTGTTTTTCCATGTCTTACTATCACATCTATGTAGTCAATAGTGGCTATATATAATAAGCTTACTTTCTCTATACCGGAGTAGTACTAGTTGCTGCATAGTATTACTGACCGCCATATTTGAGCACAACATTATTATGCATGGACCTTGACTATGTATGTCACATGTGTCCAGATCTGAGATGTCACGTGTACCAGATGAACGGCGCCGAGTTCGACCCCCGTGATGCTACGTGGGTGCCGAGGAACACTCTTGGAGAGTACTCGCTTTTCATTGGGTACATCTACCCCATTGTGAAACAGATGCCACCTTCCGTGCACGACACAGAAGGTCTACCGTTGATGAAGCATGGTTGTGTCTTTAGTGCGCACCGCCGGATGAACGACATGCTGGGACACGCTATCCCTGGTTTATGCCGCTTCAGCTTGGATGAGTCTCCATCGTGTGGGACCGGACTAGAAAGCTGCGACAATTATTCCCGTTGCCCACCGCTATGGATCATGCCATCCATGAAGAACACTTGGGACTGGAACCTGGAGGAGGACATGTAGCCCATCTATAGCGTGTAAGTGGAGTACGATTAATTGTGAACGGTAGCGCTGTGAATATATGTAGACTAGTCATGCACAAATTTATCACATGAAGTGGAGATGAACTTGTGTGGCATGCTGGTATTTGTCCTTTAGAATTTATTACTAGTAAATGTGTTATGTGTACATGCAACTAGTGGAGTTGTTGCATGGGCTCCAACATGCTCTTTGAGAAAAAAGGTGGCACGGTTTTGGATATAGATGAAGTGGCAGCATCATACAGTAGCATCGTTCGCTATAATTGTAGCACGGTTTTGGGAGGTTTAACAGTTTGTACTCGTGTGAACCTTGCACTTGGCTCTTCGCCTCTTCGGAAGGTCCAACAATGATGATACTACAGTACAATATGCTTCTGGCAATCTGGCACCAATTTAACTGCTGCACTCCACCGCAAAGGCGAGGGCGAGGGAGAGGGCGCTGTAGTCAAAACCCTCTCCTCGTCCTGCAAGCCACCACGCGCGTGGGCAAGGGAGAGGGCGTAGTAAGCAAGCTTCTCCTCGTTCGGCGAGTTGACGGGACACATCAAAGCAGTACTAGTACTAGTCCATACTGCGTCCTTTCCGGTTAATATGGCTTAATTTGAAACGAGAAAATACACTAGCGGTCAACGTATATAACAATATGCTCTTTACGGTCACTATATAGTTTTGCGGTGATTATACGATCACTAGCTCATTTTAGAGCACTGTATTGCACCCTACTAACCGGCCACATAGTCGACATGGCACTTTGTTGACTGGTTAAATTGACACCTGGTTTCTGGGTCCCACCTGTTAGTTGGAAAAGCAAAGAAATTAGTTAAACAAAATTTTACGCAGGCATGACAAGAGTCCAACCCTTGTGCGGCGAACCACCCTAGCTGTGTATGTGAGTGCATGCATGTGTAATCCCACGGTCTTCCAACGAAGAGTGTACATCGGCTCAAAAACAGTGAGTGTACATCTACACTTCCAATGCATTTAGCCTTTAATCTAATCGATATTGATTAACTAATGCACTAGCTTGTGCTCTAGCTATAGGCTACATTTCTATCCTTAATTACAGCATGCAACAACATTCATTTAATCTTCTTCTCTCAATTGTCACATGCACACATAAGTCTGCTACTTTTGGGCATTAATAATGCCATGAAGTTCCGATTCCTCCTGGTCAATGTGTAAATCTCTATATGTACAGTCTTTCACGGACGTAGGGAGTAGGTTGAGCACTTGAGCGTGAGCTTGCACGTTGCGTCGTGTGTTGTGTGCCGCATGGATGCGTGAGTGTTGTGTGCGTGTATGTGTACATGTGAGTGTTGCATGTTGCATGCATGCATGCATGAGGCTTTTACTCCCTCCCATTGACATGTTCATATTTCGAGCTTCATTAAAATGTGGCATGCAAGAATTAAGAGATAACTCACCAATGCATGTAAAAGTTCTGGTCATTTGTTCCTCACACATGCATTCCAATTAATACGTTCGTAAACACAATGTTCTTGAGAAAAAACGAGCCCATTATTGAGTACTTTTGGAAAAAATTCTTCGGGCATTCATCATTTACTACTACATTGGTTGATGCTTTTTATTGACCTGTATATAAACCTCCATCCTTGTTTAATGGTCCCCTTCGTACTTCGTGTAAAATTTTGACCGTAAATTTAACTAACAAAGTGTCAATGCAGGCCATAAAAAACTATACCATTAAAAACGATGTTCAAATGCGGATCCAGTGATACGATCATGAAATGCATTAACATTTTATTAATTAAATACTCCCTATGTCTAGGTGTATAAGTCACTTTACGAAAACCAAATAATCCCAAAACACTTAGGCGCGGTGCATTAACTCCCACCTTGTTTCTTGTTTCTTGACATATCAACCAATAAGAGATGTGGGCGTGCATGTTTTCAATGACTTGAGACTACCAAACACGACATGCAGTGGTTAGTTAATTGCATGCAATGCTATTAATTAGCAAATAAACATTAAGTTCTCTTGTTTTCCCTCCTTCTTTGTCATGTTGCACAACCAAAGATGACTTATTCACCTGGATGGAGGGGTAGATGGTCAAAGTTTGAAACAAAATACTACTCCCTCCTTTTCGGTTTATAGGGCTTATCTCAAAATTTTAGATTTCTCATTTTATAAGTCTCAGTTTGTTGGTTCCCTACCACACGTTCGGATTTCAAGGTGCATTAAATCATTGCATGCAAGTATTAAGAGAAAATTAACCAAGGCATGGACTTCATGTATGCATGCATTGCAATTAATGCATTGGTAAACATAATTTTTTGAGGAAAATGAGTGCATGAATTGAGTGTTTTTGCAAACTACAAAATTTATTCCACCACTTGCCATCTACCTTGGTTGATGAGATTTTCGAATTGAGACCTATAAACCGGAAAGGAGGTAGTACTAGTACTCCTACATTATTGGCGCTCGGTGCCTTCACCAATGTTTCATCTTGTTGGATAAGATGAGCGTAGAGGCATAGGGATACTGTAGATACAAAGTCTTAGCGATCCATTATTCTCCATCTCGGTCAGAGAGAACTATTCAACTAGTCTTCATAATGAAGTGACAATACACGCTGCAACAGATGGGACAGTTAATTAATAAGCTGAACCAGCATGTTGGTGTTACTAAATCAGCTTACCCAGTACTGCCATCATGTTTGCCAGTGGAGCATGCCTCCGCAAATACGCCTATGCACCTCTCTCCTCCATTAACTGACATATGGCACCTCTTGAGGTAGACCCACATGTCATCGGCATAACTATTTACACTCCGAAGGACGGTATATCCTGGTAGTAGCACTAGTAGAATTGATATTTAATGCACATTCTTCTCCATCTTTCACTCTTATTCCTCCTCTCTTCTTCTTCCTCCTCTCTTCCCCATTGTCGGCCACACACCATTTCCCCCCGCTCACTGGTCGCCCTCCCGCACCATCTGTTGGGGAACGTAGCAGAAATTCAAAATTTTCCTACGCGTCACCAAGATCTATCTATGGAGAAACCAGCTACGAGTAGAAGGAGAGTGCATCTACATACCCTTGTAGATCACTAAGCGGAAGCGTTCAAGTGAACGGGGTTGATGGAGTCGTACTCGTCGTGATTCAGATCACCGATGATCAAGTGCCGAACGGACGGCACCTCCGCGTTCAACACACGTACAGCCCGGTGACGTCTCCCACGCCTTGATCCAGCAAGGAGAGAGGGAGAGGTTGAGGAAGACTCCATACAACAGCAGCACAACGGCGTGGTGGTGATGGAGGAGCGTGGCAATCCAGCAGGGCTTCGCCAAGCACCACGGGAGAGGAGTAGGGAGAGAGGTAGGGCTGCACCAAGAGGGAGAGAACTCATCTGTATGGCAGCCCCAAACCTCAACTATATATAGGGGAAAGGGGGGGCTGCGCCCCCTTTAGGGTTTCCCACCCCCAAGGGGTGCGGCCAGCCCTAGATGGCAAAGGGGGTGGCGGCCAAGAGGGGAGAGGAGAGGGAGGCGCACCAATATGGGCCTTAAGGCCCATCTGGACTAGGGTTTGCCCCCTCCCACTCTCCCTTGCGCCTTGGCCCCCTTGTGGGGGGCGCACCAGCCCTCCTAGGGGCTGGTCCCCTCCCACACTTGGCCCACGCAACCTTCTGGGGCAGGTGGCCCCACTTGGTGGACCCCCGGGACCCTCCCGGTGGTCCCGGTACAATATCGATATCGCCCGAAACTTTTCCGGTGACCAAAACAGGACTTCCCATATATAAATCTTTACCTCCGGACCATTCCGGAACTCCTCGTGACGTCCGGGATCTCATCCGGGACTCCGAACAACATTCGGTAACCACATACAAACTTCCTTTATAACCCTAGCGTCATCGAACCTTATGTGTGTAGACCCTACGGGTTCGGGAGACATGCAGACATGACCGAGACGTTCTCCGGTCAATAACCAACAGCGGGATCTGGATACCCATGTTGGCTCCCACATGTTCCACGATGATCTCATCAGATGAACCACGATGTCAAGGACTTAATCAATCCCGTATTCAATTCCCTTTGTCTAGCGGTATTTTACTTGCCCGAGATTCGATCGTCGGTATACCGATACCTTGTTCAATCTCGTTACCGGCAAGTCTCTTTACTCGTTCCGTAACACATCATCTCGTGATCAACCCCTTGGTCACATTGTGCACATTATGATGATGTCCTACCGAGATACCTCTCCGTTTACACGGAGTGACAAATCCCAGTCTCGATTCGTGCCAACCCAACAGACACTTTCGGAGATACCTATAATGCACCTTTATAGCCACCCAGTTACGTTGTGACGTTTGGTACACCCAAAGCATTCCTACGGTATCTGGGAGTTGCACAAACTCATGGTCTAAGGAAAAGATACTTGACATTAGAAAAGCTTTAGCATACGAACTACACGATCTTTGTGCTAGGCTTAGGATTGGGTCTTGTCCATCACATCATTCTCCTAATGATGTGATCCCGTTATCAACGACATCCAATGTCCATAGCCAGGAAACCATGACTATCTGTTGACACAACGAGCTAGTTAACTAGAGGCTCACTAGGGACATATTGTGGTCTATGTATTCACACGTGTATTACGATTTCCGGATAATACAGTTATAGCATGAATAAAAGACAATTATCATGAACAAGGAAATATAATAATAATACTTTTATTATTGCTTCTAGGGCATATTTCCAACAGTCTCCCACTTGCACTAGAGTCAATAATCTAGTTCACATCGCCATGTGATTAACACTCACAGGTCACATCGCCATGTGACTAATACCCAAGAGTTTACTAGAGTCAGTAGTCTAGTTCACATCACTATGTGATTAACACTCAATGAGTTTTATGTTTGATCATGTTGCTTGTGAGATAGGTTTTAGTCAACGGGTCTGAACCTTTCAGATCCGTGTGTGCTTTACAAATCTCTATGTCATCTCCTAGATGCAGCTACCACGCTCTATTTGGAACTATTCCAAATAACTGTTCTACTTGGAGCTATTCTAAATTGTTGCTCCATTATATGTATCCGGTCTCTCTACTCAGAGCTATCCGGATAGGTGTTTAGCTTGTATCGACGTAACCCTTTACGACGAACTCTTTTACCACCTCCATAACCGAGAAAAATTCCTTAGTCCGCTAGTTACTAAGGATAACTTTGACCGCTGTCCTATGATCCATTCTTGGATCACTCTTGTACCCCTTGACTGACATGGCAAGGCACACTTCAGGTGCGGTACTCAGCATGGCATACTGTAGAGCCTATGTCCTAAGCATAGGGGACGACCTTCGTCCTTTCTCTCTATTCCGCCGAGGTCGAGCTTTAAGTCTTAACTTCGTACCTTACAACTCAGGCAAGAACTCCTTCTTTGACTGGTCCATCTTGAACACCTTCAAGATCATGTCAAGGTATGTGCTCATTTAAAAGTACCATTAAGCGTTTTGATCTATCCTTATAGATCTTGATGCTCAATGCTCAAGTAGCTTAATCCAGGCTTTCCATTGAAAAACACTTTCAAAATAACCCTATATGCTTTCCAGAAATTCTACGTCATTTCTGATCAACAATATGTCAACAACATATACTCATCAGAAATTCTATAGTGCTCCCACTCACTTCTTTGGAAATACAAGTTTCTCATAAACTTTGTATAGACCCAAAATCTTTGATCATCTTATCAAAGCGTACATTCCAACTCCGAGATGCTTACTCCAGTCCTTAGAAGGATCGCTGGAGCTTTGCATACTTATTAGCATCTTTCGGGATTGACAAAACCTTCCGGTTGTATCACATACAACCTTTCCTCATTAAAATCGTCGAGGAAACAATGTTTTGACATCCTATCTGCAAGATTTCATAAATAATGCAGTATTCGCTAATATAATTCCAACAGACTCTTAGCATCGCTACGAGTGAGAAAATCTCATCGTAGTCAACTCCTTGAACTTGTCGGAAAACATCTTAACGACAAGTCGAGCTTTCTTAATGGTGACATTTACCATCATTGTCCGTCTTCCTTTTGAAATCCATCTGTACTCATTAGCCTTACGACCATCGAGCCGTTCTGCCAAAGTCTATACTTTGTTTTCATACATGGATCCTCTCTCGGATTTTATGGCCTCAAGCCATTTATCGGAATCCGGGCCCACCATCGCTTCTCCATAGCTCGTAGGTTCATTGTTGTCTAGCAACATGACTTCCAAGACAGGATTATGTACCACTCTGAAGTAGTACGCATCCTTGTCATCCTACGAGGTTTGGGAGTGACTTGATCCGAAGTTTCACGATCAATATCATAAGCTTCCACTTCAATTGGTGTAGGTGCCACAGGAACAACTTCCTGTGCCCTGCCACACACTAGTTGAAGAGACGGTTCAATAACCTCATCAAGTCTCCACCATCCTCCCACTCAACTCTTTCGAGAGAAACCTTTCCTCGAGAAAGGACCCGATTCTAGAAACAATCCATATTGCTTTCGGATCTGAATTAGGAGGTATACCCAACTGTTTTGGGTTTCCTATGAAGATGCATTTTATCCGCTTTGGGTTCGAGCTTATCAACCTGAAACTTTTTCATATAAGCGTCGCAGCCCCAAACTTTTAAGAAACGACAACTTAGGTTTCTCTAAACCATAATTCATACGGTGTCATCTCATCGGAATTACGTGGTGCCCTATTTAAAGTGAATGTGGTTGTCTCTAATGCCTAACCCATGAACGATAGTGGTAATTCGATAAGAGACATCATGGTATGCATCATATCCAATAGGGTGCAGTTATGATGTTCAGACACACCATCACATTATGGTGTTCCAGGCTGTATTAGTTGTGAAACAATTTCCACAATGTCTTAATACTGTGTGCCAAAACTCGTAACTCAGATATTCATCTCTATGATCATATCATAGACATTTTATCCTCTTGTCACAATGATCTTCTACTTCACTCTGAAATTACTTGAACCATTCAATAATTCAGACTTGTGTTTCATCAAGTAAATATTCTCAACATCTACTCGAATCATCTGTGAAGTAAGAACATAACGATATTCACTGCATACCTCAGCACTCATTGGACTGGACACATCAAAATGTGTTACTTCCAACAAGTTGCTATCTTGTTCCATCTTACTGAAAACGAGGCTTTTCAGTCATCTTGCCCATGTGGTATGATTTGCATATCTCAAGTGGTTCAAAATCAAGTGAGTCCAAACGATCCATCTATATGGAGTTTCTTCATGCGTATACACCAATGGACATGGTTTGCATGTCTCAAACTTTTCAAAAACGAGTGAGTCCAAAGATCCATCAACATGGAGCTTCTTCATGCGTTTTACACCAATATGACTTACATGGCAGTGCCACAAGTAAGTGGTACTATCATTACTATCTTATATCTTTTGGCATGAAAATGTGTATCACTACGATCGAGATTCAATAAACCATTTATTTAGGTGCAAGACCATCGAAGGTATTATTCAAATAAATAGAGTAACCATTATTCTCCTTAAATGAATAACCGTATTGCGATAGACATAATCCAATCATGTCTATGCTCAACGCAAACACCAATCTCGGTGGTAGAGGGAGCGTGCGATGCTTGATCATATCAACATTGGAAACACTTCCAACACATATCGTCAGCTCACCTTTAGCTAGTCTCCGTTTATGTCGTAGCTTTTATTTCGAGTTACTAACACTTAGCAACCGAACCGGTATCTAATACCCTGGTGCTACTAGGAGTACTAGTAGAGTACACATTAACATAATGTATATCCAATATACTTCTATCGACCTTGCCAGCCTTCTTATCTACCAAGTATCTAGGGTAATTCTGCTCCAGCGGCTATTCCCCTTATCACAGAAGCACTTAGTCTCGGGTTTGGGTTCAACCTCGGGTTTCTTCACTGGAGCAGCAGCTGATTTGCCGTTTCATGAAGTATCCCTTCTTGCCCTTGCCCTTCTTGAAACTAGTGGTTTCACCAACCATCAACAATTAATGCTCCTTCTTGATTTCTACTTTCGCGGTGTCAAACATCGTGAATACCTCAAGGATCATCTTATTTATCCCTGATATGTTATAGTTCATCATGAAGCTCTAGCAGCTCGGTGGCAATGACTTTGGAGAAACATCACTATCTCATTTGGAAGAACAACTCCCACTCGATTCAAGTGATTGTTGCACTCAGACAATCTGAGCACAAGCTCAACGATTGAGCTTTTCTCCCTTAGTTTGTAGGCTAAGAAAATTGTCGGAGGTCTCATACCTCTTGACGTGGGCACGAGCCTGAAATCCCAATTTCAGCCCTCGAAACATCTCATATGTTCCGCGACGTTTCGAAAACGTCTTTGGTGCCTCTACTTAAACCATTTAACTGAACTATCACGTAGTTATCAAAACGTGTATGTTCGATGTTCGAAACATCCACAAACGACGTTTGGGGTTCAGCACACTAAGCAGTGCATTAAGGACATAAGCGTTCTAGTGTCCGCATAATCGCTACTGTCAACTTTCAACTATATTTTCTCTAGGAACATAACTAAAACAGTAGAACTATAGCGT
The DNA here is from genome assembly GCF_002162155.2 of Triticum dicoccoides. Classification (NCBI taxonomy): domain Eukaryota; kingdom Viridiplantae; phylum Streptophyta; class Magnoliopsida; order Poales; family Poaceae; genus Triticum; species Triticum dicoccoides. The sequence goes on from NC_041392.1 coordinate 408,284,253, forward strand.
GAACTACGACATAATTTGCAAAAGGTCTTTTGACTATGTTCAGGATAATTAAGTTCATCTTATGAACTCCCACTCAGATAGACATCCCTCTGGTCATCTAAGTGATTACATGATCCGAGTCAACTAGGCCGTGTCCGATCATCACGTGAGACGGACTAGTCATCATCGGTGAACATCTTCATGTTGATCGTATCTACTATACGACTCATGCTCGACCTTTCGGTCTCCGTGTTCCGAGGCCATGTCTGCACATGCTAGGCTCATCAAGTTAACCCTAAGTGTTTTCGCTGTGTAAAACTGTCTTACACCCGTTGTATGTGAACGTAAGAATCCATCACACCCGATCATCACGTGGTGCTTAGAAGCGACGAACTGTAGCAACGGTGCACAGTTAGGGGAGAACACTTCTTGAAATTTTGTAAGGGATCATCTTATTTACTACCGTCGTCCTAAGTAAACAAGATGCATAAACATGATAAACATCACATGCAATCAAATAGTGACATGATATGGCCAATATCATTTTGCTCCTTTTGATCTTCATCTTCGGGGCTCCATGATCATCATCGTCACCGGCATGACACCATGATCTCCATCATCATGATCTCCATCATCGTGTCTTCATGAAGTTGTCACGCCAACGACTACTTCTACTTCTATGGCTAACGCGTTTAGCAATAAAGTAAAGTAATTTACATGGCGCTGTTCAATGACACGCAGGTCATACAATAAATAAAGACAACTCCTATGGCTCCTGCCGGTTGTCATACTCATCGACATGCAAGTCGTGAATCCTATTACAAGAACATGATCTCATACATCACAATATATCATTCATCACATCCTTTTGGCCATATCACATCACATAGCATACCCTGCAAAAACAAGTTAGACGTCCTCTAATTGTTGTTTGCATGTTTTACGTGGCTGCTATGGGTTTCTAGCAAGAACGTTTCTTACCTACGCAAAACCACAACGTGATATGCCAATTGCTATTTACCCTTCATAAGGACCCTTTTCATCGAATCCGTTCCGACTAAAGTGGGAGAGACTGGCACCCGCTAGCCACCCTATGCACCAAGTGCATGTCAATCGGTGGAACCTGTCTCACGTAAGAGTACGTGTAAGGTCGGTCCGGGCCGCTTCATCCCACAATACCGTCGAAACAAGATTGGACTAGTAACGGTAAGCATATTGAACAAAATCAACGCCCACAACTACTTTGTGTTCTACTCGTGCAAAGAATCTACGCAATAGACCTAGCTCATGATGCCACTGTTGGGGAACGTAGCAGAAATTCAAAATTTTCCTACGCGTCACCAAGATCTATCTATGGAGAAACCAGCTAGGAGTAGAAGGAGAGTGCATCTACATACCCTTGTAGATCGCTAAGCGGAAGCGTTCAAGTGAACGGGGTTGATGTAGTCGTACTCGTCGTGATTCAGATCACCAATGATCAAGTGCCGAACGGACGGCACCTCCGCGTTCAACACACATACAGCCCGGTGACGTCTCCCACACCTTGATCCAGCAAGGAGAGAGGGAGAGGTTGAGGAAGACTCCATCCAACAGCAGCACAACGGCGTGGTGGTGATGGAGGAGCGTGGCAATCCAGCAGGGCTTCGCCAAGCACCACGGGAGAGGAGGAGTAGGGAGAGAGGTAGGGCTGCACCAAGAGGGAGAGAACTCATCTGTATGGTAGCCCCAAACCTCAACTATATATAGGGGAAAGGGGGGGCTGCGCCCCCTTTAGGGTTTCCCACCCCCAAGGGGTGCGGCCAGCCCTAGATGGCAAAGTGGGTGGCGGCCAAGAGGGGAGAGGAGAGGGAGGCGCACCAATATGGGCCTTAAGGCCCATCTGGACTAGGGTTTGCCCCCTCCCACTCTCCCTTGCGCCTTGGCCCCCTTGTGGGGGGCGCACCAGCCCTCCTAGGGGCTGGTCCCCTCCCACACTTGGCCCACGCAACCTTCTGGGGCAGGTGGCCCCACTTGGTGGACCCCCGGGACCCTCCCGGTGGTCCCGGTACAATACCGATATCGCCCGAAACTTTTCCGGTGACCAAAACAGGACTTCCCATATATAAATCTTTACCTCCGGACCATTCCGGAACTCCTCGTGACGTCCGGGATCTCATCCGGGACTCCGAACAACATTCGGTAACCACATACAAACTTCCTTTATAACCCTAGCGTCATCGAACCTTAAGTGTGTAGACCCTACGGGTTCGGGAGACATGCAGACATGACCGAGACGTTCTCCGGTCAATAACCAACAGCGGGATCTGGATACCCATGTTGGCTCCCACATGTTCCACGATGATCTCATCGGATGAACCACGATGTCAAGGACTTAATCAATCCTGTATTCAATTCCCTTTGTCTAGCGGTATTTTACTTGCCCGAGATTCGATCGTCGGTATACCGATACCTTGTTCAATCTCGTTACCGGCAAGTCTCTTTACTCGTTCCGTAACACATCATCCCGTGATCAACCCCTTGGTCACATTGTGCACATTATGATGATGTCCTACCGAGTGGGCCCAAAGATACCTCTCCGTTTACACGGAGTGACAAATCCCAGTCTCGATTCGTGCCAACCCAACAGACACTTTCGGAGATACCTGTAATGCACCTTTATAGCCACCCAGTTACGTTGTGACGTTTGGTACACCAAAGCATTCCTACGGTATCTGGGAGTTGCACAATCTCATGGTCTAAGGAAAAGATACTTGACATTAGAAAAGCTTTAGCATACGAACTACACGATCTTTGTGCTAGGCTTAGGATTGGGTCTTGTCCATCACATCATTCTCCTAATGATGTGATCCCGTTATCAACGACATCCAATGTCCATAGCCAGGAAACCATGACTATCTGTTGATCACAACGAGCTAGTCAACTAGAGGCTCACTAGGGACATATTGTGGTCTATGTATTCACACGTGTATTACGATTTCCGGATAATACAGTTATAGCATGAATAAAAGACAATTATCATGAACAAGGAAATATAATAATAATACTTTTATTATTGCTTCTAGAGGCAATAATAATACTTTTATTATTGCCTCTAGGGCATATTTCCAACATCTATATTTCCTTGTTCATGATAATTGTCTTTTATTCATGCTATAACTGTATTATCCGGAAATCGTAATACACGTGTGAATACATAGACCACAATATGTCCCTAGTGAGCCTCTAGTTGACTAGCTCGTTGTGATCAACAGATAGTCATGGTTTCCTGGCTATGGACATTGGATGTCGTTGATAACGGGATCACATCATTAGGAGAATGATGTGATGGACAAGACCCAATCCTAGGACTAGCACAAAAGATCGTGTAGTTCATTTGCTAGAGCTTTGCCAATGTCAAGTATCTCTTCCTTCGACCATGAGAGCGTGTAACTCCTGGATACTGTAGGAGTGCTTTGGGTGTATCAAACGTCACAACGTAACTGGGTGACTATAAAGGTGCACTACAGGTATCTCCGAAAGTATCTATTGTTTTATGCGGATCGAGACTGGGATTTGTCACTCCGTGTAAACGGAGAGGTATCTCTGGGCCCACTCGGTAGGACATCATCATATGCGCAATGTGACCAAGGAGTTGATCACGGGATGATGTGTTACGGAACGAGTAGTGACTTGCCGGTAACGAGATTGAACAAGGTATTGGATACCGACGATCGAATCTCGGGCAAGTAACATACCGATAGACAAAGGGAATTGTATACGGGATCGATTGAGTCCTTGACATCGTGGTTCATCCGATGAGATCATCGTGGAACATGTGGGAGCCAACATGGGTATCCAGATCCCGCTGTTGGTTATTGACTGGAGAACGTCTCGGTCATGTCTGCATGTCTCCCGAACCCGTAGGGTCTACACACTTAAGGTTCGATGACGCTAGGGTTATAAAGGAAGCTTGTATGTGGTTACCGAATGTTGTTCGGAGTCCCGGATGAGAACCCGGACATCACGAGGAGTTCCGGAATGGTCCGGAGGTAAAGATTTATATATAGGAAGTCCTATTTCGGCCATCAGGACAAGTTTCGGGGTAATCGGTATTGTACCGGGACCACCGGAAGGGTCTCGGGGGCCCCGGGGGCCCACCGGTTGGGGCCACCTGCCCCGGGGGGCCACATGGGCTGTAGGGGGTGCGCCTTGGCCTACATGGGCCAAGGGCACCAGCCCCAAGAGGCCCATGCGCCTAGGGAACCCTAGAGGGAAGAGTCCTCAAGGGGGAAGGCACCTCCGAGGTGCCTTGGGGAGGATGGACTCCTTCCCCCCCCCCTCTTGGCCGCACCCCAAAACCCATCTAGGGCTGGCCGCCGCCCCTAGGGGGTGGGAAAACCCTAAAGGGGGCGCAGCCCCCTTTCCCCCTATATATATTGAGGCATGGGGCTGCCCATAACACGCGATTTGATCTCTCGTTGGTGCAGCCCTGCCCCTCTCCCTCCTCCTCCTCTCCCATGGTGCTTGGCGAAGCCCTGCTGGATTGCCATGCTCCTCCATCACCACCACACCGTTGTGCTGCTGTTGGATGGAGTCTTCCTCAACCTCTCCATCTCTCCTTGCTGGATCAAGGCGTGGGAGACGTCACCGGGCTGTACGTGTGTTGAACGCGGAGGTGCCGTCCGTTCGGCACTTGATCATCGGTGAGTTGAATCACGACGAGTACGACTCCATCAACCCCGTTCACTTGAACGCTTCCGCTTAGCGATCTACAAGGGTATGTAGATGCATTCTCCTTCTACTCGTAGCTGGTTTCTCCATAGATAGATCTTGGTGACGCGTAGGAAAATTTTGAATTTCTGCTAAGTTCCCCAACAGTGGCATCATGAGCTAGGTCTATTGCGTAGATTCTTTGCACGAGTAGAACACAAAGTAGTTGTGGGCGTTGATTTTGTTCAATATGCTTACCGTTACTAGTCCAATCTTGTTTCGACGGTATTGTGGGATGAAGCGGCCCGGACCGACCTTACACGTACTCTTACGTGAGACAGGTTCCACCGATTGACATGCACTTGGTGCATAAGGTGGCTAGCGGGTGCCAGTCTCTCCCACTTTAGTCGGAACGTATTCGATGAAAAGGGTCCTTATGAAGGGTAAATAGCAATTGGCATATCATGTTGTGGTTTTGCGTAGGTAAGAAATGTTCTTGCTAGAAACCCATAGCAGCCACGTAAAACATGCAAACAACAATTAGAGGACGTCTAACTTGTTTTTGCAGGGTATGCTTTGTGATGTGATATGGCCAAGAAGAATGTGATGAATGATATGTGATGTATGAGATTGATCATGTTCTTGTACTAGGATTCACGACTTGCATGTCGATGAGTATGACAACTGGCAGGAGCCATAGGAGTTGTCTTTATTTATTGTATGACCTGCGTGTCATTTAACAACGCCATGTAAATTACTTTACTTTATTGCTAAACGCGTTAGCCATAGAAGTAGAAGTAGTCGTTGGCGTGACAACTTCATGAAGACACGATGATGGAGATCATGATGATGGAGATCATGGTGTCAAGCCGGTGACAAGATGATCATGGAGCCCCGAAGATGAAGATCAATGGAGCTATATGATATTGGCCATATCATGTCACAACTATATAATTGCATGTGATGTTTATTATGATTATGCATCTTGTTTGCTTAGAACGACGGTAGTAAATAAGATGATCCCTTACAAAATTTCAAGAAGTGTTCTCCCCTAACTGTGCACCGTTGCTACAGTTCGTCGCTTCTAAGCACCACGTGATGATCGGGTGTGATGGATTCTTACGTTCACATACAACGGGTGTAAGACAGTTTTACACAGCGAAAACACTTAGGGTTAACTTGACGAGCCTAGCATGTGCAGACATGGCCTCGGAACACGGAGACCGAAAGGTCGAGCATGAGTCGTATAGTAGATACGATCAACATGAAGATGTTCACCGATGATGACTAGTCCGTCTCACGTGATGATCGGACACGGCCTAGTTGACTCGGATCATGTGATCACTTAGATGACCAGAGGGATGTCTATCTAAGTGGGAGTTCATAAGATGAACTTAATTATCCTGAACATAGTCAAAAGACCTTTTGCAAATTATGTCGTAGCTCGCGCTTTAGTTCTACTGTTTTAGTTATGTTCCTAGAGAAAATATAGTTGAAAGTCGACAGTAGCGATTATGCGGACACTAGAACGCTTATGTCCTTAATGCACTGCTTAGTGTGCTGAACCCCAAACGTCGTTTGTGGATGTTTCGAACATCGAACATACACGTTTTGATAACTACGTGATAGTTCAGTTAAATGGTTTAAGTAGAGGCACCAAAGACGTTTTCGAAACGTCGCGGAACATATGAGATGTTTCGAGGGCTGAAATTGGGATTTCAGGCTCGTGCCCACGTCAAGAGGTATGAGACCTCCGACAATTTTCTTAGCCTACAAACTAAGGGAGAAAAGCTCAATCGTTGAGCTTGTGCTCAGATTGTCTGAGTGCAACAATCACTTGAATCGAGTGGGAGTTGTTCTTCCAAATGAGATAGTGATGTTTCTCCAAAGTCATTGCCACCGAGCTGCTAGAGCTTCGTGATGAACTATAACATATCAGGGATAAATAAGATGATCCTTGAGGTATTCACGATGTTTGACACCGCGAAAGTAGAAATCAAGAAGGAGCATTAATTGTTGATGGTTGGTGAAACCACTAGTTTCAAGAAGGGCAAGGGAAAGAAGGGATACTTCATGAAACGGCAAATCAGCTGCTGCTCCAGTGAAGAAACCCGAGGTTGAACCCAAACCCGAGACTAAGTGCTTCTGTGATAAGGGGAATAGCCGCTGGAGCAGAATTACCCTAGATACTTGGTAGATAAGAAGGCTGGCAAGGTCGATAGAAGTATATTGGATATACATTATGTTAATGTGTACTCTACTAGTACTCCTAGTAGCACCAGGGTATTAGATACCGGTTCGGTTGCTAAGTGTTAGTAACTCGAAATAAAAGCTACGGCATAAACGGAGACTAGCTAAAGGTGAGCTGACGATATGTGTTGGAAGTGTTTCCAATGTTGATATGATCAAGCATCGCACGCTCCCTCTACCACCGAGATTGGTGTTTGCGTTGAGCATAGACATGATTGGGTTATGTCTATCGCAATACGGTTATTCATTTAAGGAGAATAATGGTTACTCTATTTATTTGAATAATACCTTCGATGGTCTTGCACCTAAATAAATGGTTTATTGAATCTTGATCGTAGTGATACACATTTTCATGCCAAAAGATATAAGATAGTAATGATAGTACCACTTACTTGTGGCACTGCCATGTAAGTCATATTGGTGTAAAACGCGTGAAGAAGCTCCATGTTGATGGATCTTTGGACTCACTCGTTTTTGAAAAGTTTGAGACATGCAAACCATGTCCATTGGTGTATACGCATGAAGAAACTCCATATAGATGGATCGTTTGGACTCACTTGATTTTGAACCACTTGAGATATGCAAATCATACCACATGGGCAAGATGACTGGAAAGCCTCGTTTTCAGTAAGATGGAACAAGATAGCAACTTGTTGGAAGTAACACATTTTGATGTGTCCAGTCCAATGAGTGCTGAGGTATGCAGTGAATATCGTTATGTTCTTACTTCACAGATGATTCAAGTAGATCTTGAGAATATTTACTTGATGAAACACAAGTCTGAATTATTGAATGGTTCAAGTAATTTCAGAGTGAAGTAGAAGATCATTGTGACAAGAGGATAAAATGTCTATGATATGAACATAGAGATGAATATCTGAGTTACGAGTTTTGGCACACAGTATTAAGACATTGTGGAAATTGTTTCACAACTAATACAGCCTGGAACACCATAGTGTGATGGTGTGTCTGAACATCATAACTGCACCCTATTGGATATGATGCATACCATGATGTCTCTTATCGAATTACCACTATCGTTCATGGGTTAGGCATTAGAGACAACCACATTCACTTTAAATAGGGCACCACGTAATTCTGATGAGATGACACCGTATGAATTATGGTTTAGAGAAACCTAAGTTGTCATTTCTTAAAAGTTTGGGGCTGCGACGCTTATATGAAAAAGTTTCAGGTTGATAAGCTCGAACCCAAAGCGGATAAAATGCATCTTCATAGGAAACCCAAAACAGTTGGGTATACCTCCTAATTCAGATCCGAAAGCAATATGGATTGTTTCTAGAATCGGGTCCTTTCTCGAGGAAAGGTTTCTCTCGAAAGAGTTGAGTGGGAGGATGGTGGAGACTTGATGAGGTTATTGAACCGTCTCTTCAACTAGTGTGTGGCAGGGCACAGGAAGTTGTTCCTGTGGCACCTACACCAATTGAAGTGGAAGCTTATGATATTGATCGTGAAACTTCGGATCAAGTCACTCCCAAACCTCGTAGGATGACAAGGATGCGTACTACTTCAGAGTGGTACGTAATCCTGTCTTGGAAGTCATGTTGCTAGACAACAATGAACCTACGAGCTATGGAGAAGCGATGGTGGGCCCGGATTCCGATAAATGGCTTGAGGCCATAAAATCTGAGAGAGGATCCATGTATGAAAACAAAGTATAGACTTTGGCAGAACGGCTCGATGGTCGTAAGGCTAATGAGTACAGATGGATTTCAAAAGGAAGACGGACAATGATGGTAAATGTCACCATTAAGAAAGCTCGACTTGCCGTTAAGATGTTTTCCGACAAGTTCAAGGAGTTGACTACGATGAGATTTTCTCACTCGTAGCGATGTTAAGAGTCTGTTGGAATTATATTAGCGAATATTGCATTATTTATGAAATCTTGCAGATAGGATGTCAAAACATTGTTTCCTCGACGATTTTAATGAGGAAAGGTTGTATGTGATACAACCGGAAGGTTTTGTCAATCCCAAAAGATGCTAATAAGTATGCAAAGCTCCAGCGATCCTTCTAAGGACTGGAGTAAGCATCTCGGAGTTGGAATGTACGCTTTGATAAGATGATCAAAGATTTTGGGTCTATACAAAGTTTATGAGAAACTTGTATTTCCAAAGAAGTGAGTGGGAGCACTATAGAATTTCTGATGAGTATATGTTGTTGACATATTGTTGATCAGAAATGACGTAGAATTTCTGGAAAGCATATAGGGTTATTTTGAAAGTGTTTTTCAATGGAAAGCCTGGATTAAGCTACTTGAGCATTGAGCATCAAGATCTATAAGGATAGATCAAAACGCTTAATGGTACTTTCAAATGAGCACATACCTTGACATGATCTTGAAGGTGTTCAAGATGGACCAGTCAAAGAAGGAGTTCTTGCCTGAGTTGTAAGGTACGAAGTTAAGACTTAAAGCTCGACCTCGGCGGAATAGAGAGAAAGGACGAAGGTCGTCCCCTATGCTTAAGACATAGGCTCTACAGTATGCCATGCTGAGTACCGCACCTGAAGTGTGCCTTGCCATGTCAGTCAAGGGGTACAAGAGTGATCCAAGAATGGATCATAGGACAGCGGTCAAAGTTATCCTTAGTAACTAGCAGACTAAGGAATTTTTCTCGGTTATGGAGGTGGTAAAAGAGTTCTCGTAAAGGGTTACGTCGATACAAGCTAAACACCTATCCGGATAGCTCTGAGTAGAGAGACCGGATACATATAATGGAGCAACAATTTAGAATAGCTCCAAGTAGAACAGTTATTTGGAATAGTTCCAAATAGAGCGTGGTAGCTGCATCTAGGAGATGACATAGAGATTTGTAAAGCACACACGGATCTGAAAGGTTCAGACCTGTTGACTAAAACCTATCTCACAAGCAACATGATCAAACATAAAACTCATTGAGTGTTAATCACATAGTGATGTGAACTAGACTACTGACTCTAGTAAACTCTTGGGTATTAGTCACATGGCGATGTGACCTGTGAGTGTTAATCACATGGCGATGTGAACTAGATTATTGACTCTAGTGCAAGTGGGAGACTGTTGGAAATATGCCCTAGAGGCAATAATAAAAGTATTATTATTATATTTCCTTGTTCATGATAATTGTCTTTTATTCATGCTATAACTGTATTATCCAGAAATCGTAATACACGTGTGAATACATAGACCACAATATGTCCCTAGTGAGCCTCTAGTTGACTAGCTCGTTGTGATCAACAGATAGTCATGGTTTCCTGGCTATGGACATTGGATGTCGTTGATAACGGGATCACATCATTAGGAGAATGATGTGATGGACAAGACCCAATCCTAAGACTAGCACAAAGATCGTGTAGTTCTTTTGCTAGAGCTTTGCCAATGTCAAGTATCTCTTCCTTCGACCATGAGAGCGTGTAACTCCTGGATACCGTAGGAGTGCTTTGGGTGTATCAAACGTCACAACATAACTGGGTGACTATAAAGGTGCACTACAGGTATCTCCGAAAGTATCTATTGTTTTATGCGGATCGAGACTGGGATTTGTCACTCCGTGTAAACGGAGAGGTATCTCTGGGCCCACTCGGTAGGACATCATCATATGTGCAATGTGACCAAGGAGTTGATCACGGGATGATGTGTTACGGAACGAGTAAAGTGACTTGCCGGTAACGAGATTGAACAAGGTATTGGATACCGACGATCGAATCTCGGGCAAGTAACATACCGATAGACAAAGGGAATTGTATACGGGATCGATTGAGTCCTTGACATCGTGGTTCATCCGATGTGATCATCGTGGAACATGTGGGAGCCAACATGGGTATCCAGATCCCACTGTTGGTTATTGACTGGAGAACGTCTCGGTCATGTCTGCATGTCTCCCGAACCCGTAGGGTCTACACACTTAAGGTTCGATGACGCTAGGGTTATAAAGGAAGCTTGTATGTGGTTACCGAATGTTGTTCGGAGTCCCGGATGAGAACCCGGACATCACGAGGAGTTCCGGAATGGTCCGGAGGTAAAGATTTATATATAGGAAGTCCTATTTCGGCCATCGGGACAAGTTTCGGGGTCATCGGTATTGTACCGGGACCACCGGAAGGGTCCCGGGGGCCCACCGGGTGGGGCCACCTGCCCCGGGGGGCCACATGGGCTGTAGGGGGTGCGCCTTGGCCTACATGGGCCAAGGGCACCAGCCCCAAGAGGCCCATGCGCCTAGGGAACCCTAGAGGGAAGAGTCCTCAAGGGGGAAGGCACCTCCGAGGTGCCTTGGGGAGGATGGACTCCTCCCCCCCCCCTCTTGGCCGCACCCCAAAACCCATCTAGGGCTGGCCGCCGCCCCTAGGGGGTGGGAAAACCCTAAAGGGGGCGCAGCCCCCTTCCCCCCTATATATATTGAGGCATGGGGCTGCCCATAACACGCGATTTGATCTCTCGTTGGTGCAGCCCTGCCCCTCTCCCTCCTCCTCCTCTCCCATGGTGCTTGGCGAAGCCCTGCTGGATTGCCATGCTACTCCATCACCACCACGCCGTTGTGCTGCTGTTGGATGGAGTCTTCCTCAACCTCTCCCTCTCTCCTTGCTGGATCAAGGCGTGGGAGACGTCACCGGGCTGTACGTGTGTTGAACGCGGAGGTGCCGTCCGTTCGGCACTTGATCATCGGTAATTTGAATCACAACGAGTACGACTCCATCAACCCCGTTCACTTGAACGCTTCCGCTTAGCGATCTACAAGGGTATGTAGATGCATTCTCCTTCTACTCGTAGCTGGTTTCTCCATAGATAGATCTTGGTGACGCGTAGGAAAATTTTGAATTTCTGCTACGTTCCCCAACAAATATGCCCTAGAGGCAATAATAAAAGTATTATTATTATATTTCCTTTTTCATGATAATTGTCTTTTATTCATGCTATAACTGTATTATTCGGAAATCGTAATACACGTGTGAATACATAGACCACAATATGTCCCTAGTGAGCCTCTAGTTGACTAGCTCGTTGTGATCAACAGATAGTCATGGTTTCCTGGCTATGGACATTGGATGTCGTTGATAACGGGATCACATCATTAGGAGAATGATGTGATGGACAAGACCCAATCCTAAGCCTAGCACAAAGATCGTGTAGTTCGTATGCTAAAGCTTTTCTAATGTCAAGTATCTTTTCCTTAGACCATGAGATTGTGCAACTCCCAGATACCGTAGGAATGCTTTGGGTGTACCAAACGTCACAACGTAACTGGGTGGCTATAAAGGTGCATTACAGGTATCTCCGAAAGTGTCTGTTGGGTTGGCACGAATCGAGACTGGGATTTGTCACTCCGTGTAAACGGAGAGGTATCTCTGGGCCCACTCGGTAGGACATCATCATAATGTGCACAATGTGACCAAGGGGTTGATCATGGGATGATGTGTTACGGAACGAGTAAAGAGACTTGCCGGTAACGAGATTGAACAAGGTATCGGTATACCGACGATCGAATCTCGGGCAAGTAAAATACCGCTAGACAAAGGGAATTGAATACGGGATTGATTAAGTCCTTGACATCGTGGTTCATCCGATGAGATCATCGTGGAACATGTGGGAGCCAACATGGGTATCTAGATCCCGCTGTTGGTTATTGACCGGAGAACGTCTCGGTCATGTCTGCATGTCTCCCGAACCCGTAGGGTCTACACACTTAAGGTTCGATGACGCTAGGGTTATAAAGGAAGTTTGTATGTGGTTACCGAATGTTGTTCGGAGTCCCGGATGAGATCCCGGACGTCACGAGTAGTTCCAGAATGGTCCAGAGGTAAAGATTTATATATAGGAAGTCCTGTTTCGGCCATCGGGACAAGTTTCGGGGTCATCGGTATTGTACCGGGACCACCGGAAGGGTCCCGGGGGCCCACCGGGTGGGGCCACCTACCCCGGGGGGGCACATGGGCTGTAGGGGGTGCGCCTTGGCCTACATGGGCCAAGGGCACCAGCCCCTAGAGGCCCATGCGCCAAGATATAGGAAAAAGGGGAGAGTCCTAAGGGGGGAAGGCACCTCCGAGGTGCCTTGGGGAGGATGGACTCCTCCCCCCCTCTTAGCCGCACCCCTTCCTTGGAGGAGGGGGCAAGGCTGCGCCTCCCCCCTCTCCCCTGCCCCTATATATAGTGGAGGGGAGGGAGGGCATCCATACCTGAGCCCTTGGCGCCTCCCTCCCTCCCGTGACACCTCCTCCTCTCCCGTAGGTGCTTGGCGAAGCCCTGCAGGATTGCCACGCTCCTCCATCACCACCACGCCGTTGTGCTGCTGTTGGATGGAGTCTTCCTCAACCTCTCCCTCTCTCCTTGCTGGATCAAGGCGTGGGAGACGTCACCGGGCTGTACGTGTGTTGAACGCGGAGGTGCCGTGCGTTCGGCACTTGATCATCGGTGATCTGAATCACGACGAGTACGACTCCATCAACCCCGTTCACTTGAACGCTTCCGCTTAGCGATCTACAAGAGTATGTAGATGCACTCTCCTTCTACTCGTTGCTGGTCTCTCCATAGATAGATCTTGGTGATACGTAGGAAATTTTTTGAATTTCTGCTACGTTCCCCAACAGTGGCATCATGAGCTAGGTCTATTGCGTAGATTCTTTGCACGAGTAGAACACAAAGTAGTTGTGGGCGTTGATTTTGTTCAATATGCTTACCGTTACTAGTCCAATCTTGTTTCGACGGTATTGTGGGATGAAGCGGCCCGGACCGACCTTACACGTACTCTTATGTGAGACAGGTTCCACCGATTGACATGCACTTGGTGCATAAGGTGGCTAGCGGGTGCCAGTCTCTCCCACTTTAGTCGGAACGGATTCGATGAAAAGGGTCCTTATGAAGGGTAAATAGCAATTGGCATATCACGTTGTGGTTTTGCGTAGGTAAGAAACGTTCTTGCTAGAAACCCATAGCAGCCACGTAAAACATGCAAACAACAATTAGAGGACGTCTAACTTGTTTTTGCAGGGTATGCTATGTGATGTGATATGGCCAAAAGGATGTGATGAATGATATATTGTGATGTATGAGATCATGTTCTTGTAATAGGATTGACGACTTGCATGTCGATGAGTATGACAACCGGCAGGAGCCATAGGAGTTGTCTTTATTTATTGTATGACCTGCGTGTCATTGAACAACTCCATGTAAATTACTTTACTTTATTGCTAAACGCGTTAGCCATAGAAGTAGAAGTAGTCGTTGGCGTGACAACTTCATGAAGACACGATGATGGAGATCATGATGATGGAGATCATGGTGTCATGCCGGTGACGATGATGATCATGGAGCCCCGAAGATGAAGATCAAAAGGAGCAAAATGATATTGGCCATATCATGTCACTATTTGATTGCATGTGATGTTTATCATGTTTATGCATCTTGTTTACTTAGGATGACGGTAGTAAATAAGATGATCCCTTAAAAAATTTCAAGAAGTGTTCTCCCCTAACTGTGCACCGTTGCTACAGTTCGTCGCTTCTAAGCACCACGTGATGATCGGGTGTGATGGATTCTTACGTTCACATACAACGGGTGTAAGACAGTTTTACACAGAGAAAACACTTAGGGTTAACTTGACGAGCCTAGCATGTGCAGACATGGCCTCGGAACACGGAGACCGAAAGGTCGAGCATGAGTCGTATGGTAGATACGATCAACATGAAGATGTTCACCGATGATGACTAGTCCGTCTCAAGTGATGATCGGACACGGCCTAGTTGACTCGGATCATGTGATCACTTAGATGACCAGAGGGATGTCTATGTAAGTGGGAGTTCATAAGATGAACTTAATTATCTTGAACATAGTCAAAAGACCTTTTGCAAATTATGTCGTAGCTCGCGCTTTAATTCCACTGTTTAGATATGTTCCTAGAGAAAATATAGTTGAAAGTTGAAAGTAGCGATTATGCGGACAGTAGATAGCTTATGTCCTTAATGCACTGCTCAGTGTGTTGAACCTCGAACGTTGTCTGTGGATGTTGCGAACATCTGACATACACGTTTTGATAACTACGTGATAGTTCAGTTAAACGGTTTAGAATTGAGGCACCAAAGATGTTTTTGAAACATCGCGAAACATATGAGATGTTTTGAGGGCTGAAATTGGGATTTCAGGCTCGTGCCCATGTCAAGAGGTATAAGACCTCCGACGATTTTCTTAGCCTGCAAACTAAGGGAGAAAAGCTCAATCGTTGAGCTTGTGCTCAAATTGTCTGAGTGCAACAATCACTTGAATCGAGTGGGAGTTGATCTTCCAGATGAGATAGTGACGTTTCCCCAAAAGTCATTGCCACCAAGCTGCTAGAGCTTCGTGATGAACTATAACATATCAAGGATAGAGATGATGATCCTTGAGGTATTCGTGTTGTTTGACATCGCGAAAGTAGAAATCAAGAAGGAGCATCAATTGTTGATGGTTGATGAAACCACTAGTTTCAAGAAGGGCAAGGGAACAAAGGGATACTTCATGAAACGGCAATTCAGCTGCTGCTCTAGTGAAGAAACCCAAGGTTGAACCCAAACCCGAGACTAAGTGCTTCTGTAATAAGGGGAACAACCACTGGGGCAGCATTACCCTAGATACTTGGTAGATGAGAAGGCTGGCAAGGTCGATAGAAGTATATTGGATATACATTATGTTAATGTGTACTTTACTAGTACTCCTAGTAGCACCAGGGTATTGGATACCGGTTCGGTTGCTAAGTGTTAGTAACTCGAAATAAAAGCTACGGAATAAACGGAGACTAGCTAAAGGTGAGCTGACGATATATGTTGGAAGTGTTTCCAAGGTTGATATGATCAAGCATCGCACGCTCCCTCTACCACCAAGATTGGTGTTTGCGTTGAGCATAGACATGATTGGATTATGTCTATCGCAATACGGTTATTCATTTAAGGAGAATAATGGTTACTCTAATTTTGAATAATACCTTCAATGGTCTTGCACCTAAAGGAATGGTTTATTGAATCTCGGTCGTAGTGATACACATTTTCATGCCAAAAGATATAAGATAGTAATGATAGTACCACTTACTTGTGGCACTGCCATGTAAGTCATAATGGTATAAAACGCATGAAGAAGCTCCATTTTGATGGATCTTTGGACTCACTCGTTTTGAAAAGTTTGAGACATGCGAACCATGTCTATTGGTGTATACGCATGAAGAAACTCCATGCAGATGGATCGTTTAGACTCACTTGATTTTGAATCACTTGAGATATGCAAATCATACCACATGGACAAGATGACTGAAAAGCCTCGGTTTCAGTAAAGTGGAACAAGATAGCAACTTGTTGGAAGCAACACATTTTGATGTGTGCAGTCCAATGAGTGCTGAGGCATGCAGTGAATATCGTTATGTTCTTACTTCACAGATGATTCGAGTAGATGTTGAGAATATTTCCTTGATGAAACACAAGTCTGAATTATTGAATGGTTCAAATAATTTCAGAGTGAAGTAGAAGATCATTGTGATAAGAGGATAAAAAATATCTATGATATGATCATAGAGATGAATATCTGAGTTACGAGTTTTGGCACACAATTAAGACATTGTGGAAATTGTTTTACAATTAATACCGCCTGGAACACCATAGTGTGATGGTGTGTCCGAACATCATAATTGCACCCTATTGGATATGGTGCGTACCATGATGTCTCTTATCGAATTACCACTATTGTTCATGGGTTAGGCATTAGAGACAACCACATTCACTTTAAATAGGGCACCACGTAATTCCGATGAGATGACACCGTATGAATTATGGTTTAGAGAAACCTAAGTTGTCGTTTCTTAAAGGTTTGGGGCTGCGACGCTTATGTGAAACAGTTTCAGGATTAAGCTCGAAACCAAAGCGGATAAAATGCATCTTCATAGGAAACCCAAAACACTTGGGTATACCTCCTAATTCAGATCCGAAAGCAATATGAATTGTTTCTAGAATCGGGTCCTTTCTCGAGGAAAGGCTTCTCTCGAAAGAGTTGAGTGGGAGGATGGTGGAGACTTGATGAGGTTATTGAACCGTCTCTTCAACTAGTGTGTGGCAGGGCACAGGAAGTTGTTCCTGTGGCACCTACACCAATTGAAGTGGAAGCTTATGATATTGATCATGAAACTTCGGATCAAGTCACTACCAAACCTCGTGGGATGACAAGGATGCGTACTACTTCAGAGTGGTACGTAATCCTGTCTTGGAAGTCATGTTGCTGGACAACAATGAACCTACGAGCTATGGAGAAGCGATGGTGGGCCCGGATTCCGATAAATGGCTCGAGGCCATAAAATCGGAGAACGGATCCATGGACTTTGGTGGACTTGCCTGATGATCGGCAAGCCATTAAGATAAATGGATCTTTAAGAAGAAGACGGACGTGGATGGTAATGTCACCGTCTATGAGGCTCGACTTGTGGCGAAGAGTTTTTCACAAGTTCAAGGAGTTGACTACGATGAGATTTTCTCATCCGTAGCGATGCTTAAGTCCATCGGAATCATGTTAGCATTAGCTGCATTTATGAAATCTGGCAGACGGATGTCAAAACGAGTTTCCTTACCAGTTTTCGTAAGGAAAGGTTGTATGTAATACAATCAGAAAGTTTTTGTCGATCCTAAGGATGCTAAAATGTATGCTAGCTCCAGCGATCCTTCTAAGGACTGGAGTGAGCATCTCGGAGTTGGAATGTACGCTTTGATAAGATGATCAAAGATTTTGGGTCTATACAAAGTTCATGAGAAACTTGTATTTCCAAAGAAGTGAGTGGGAGCACTATAGAATTTCTGATGAGTATATGTTGTTGACATATTGTTGATCAGAAATGACGTAGAATTTCTGGAAAGCATATAGGGTTATTTTGAAAGTGTTTTTCAATGGAAAGCCTGGATTAAGCTACTTGAACATTGAGCATCAAGATATATAAGGATAGATCAAAATGCTTAATAATACTTTCAAATGAGCACATACCTTAACATGATCTTGAAGGTGTTCAAGATGGACCAGTCAAAGAAGGAGTTCTTGCCTGAGTTGTAAGGTACGAAGTTAAGACTTAAAGCTCGACCACGGCAGAATAGAGAGAAAGGACGAAGGTCGTCCCCTATGCTTAAGACGTAGGCTCTTCAGTATGCTATGCTGTGTACCGCACCTGAAGTGTGCCTTGCCATGAGTCAGTCAAGGGGTACAAGAGTGATCCAAGAATGGCTCACAGGACAGCGGTCAAAGTTATCCTTAGTAACTAGTGGACTAAGGAATTTTCTCGATTATGGAGGTGGTAAAAGAGTTCGTCGTAAAGGGTTATGTCGATGCAAGCTTGACACCTATCCGGATAGCTCTGAGTAGAGAGACCGGATACATATAATGGAGCAATAATTTAGAATAGCTCCAAATAGAACAGTTATTTGGAATAGCTCCAAATAGAGCGTGGGAGCTACATCTAGGAGATGACATAGAGATTTGTAAAGCACACACGGATCTGAAAGGTTCAGACCCGTTGACTAAAACCTCTCTCACAAGCAGAACATGACCAAACCCCATATCTCATTGAGTCTTGATCACATGATGATGTGAACTAGTTTAGTGACACTAGTAAACTCTTTGGATGTTGGTCACATGGTGATGTGACCTGTCAGTGTTAATCACATGGTGATGTGAACTAGATTATTGACTCTAGTGCAAGTGGGAGACTGTTGGAAATATGCCCTAGAGGCAATAATAAAAGTATTATTATTATATTTCCTTGTTCGTGATAATTGTCTTTTATTCATGCTATAACTGTATTATCCGGAAATCGTAATACACGTGTGAATACATAGACCACAATATGTCCCTAGTGAGCCTCTAGTTGACTAGCTCGTTGTGATCAACAGATAGTCATGGTTTCCTGGCTATGGACATTGGATGTCGTTGATAACGGGATCACATCATTAGGAGAATGATGTGATGGACAAGACCCAATCCTAAGCCTAGCACAAAGATCGTGTAGTTCGTATGCTAAAGCTTTTCTAATGTCAAGTATCTTTTCCTTAGACCATGAGATTGTGCAACTCCCAGATACCGTAGGAATGCTTTGGGTGTACCAAACGTCACAACGTAACTGGGTGGCTATAAAGGTGCATTACAGGTATCTCCGAAAGTGTCTGTTGGGTTGGCACGAATCGAGACTGGGATTTGTCACTCCGTGTAAACGGAGAGGTATCTCTGGGCCCACTCGGTAGGACATCATCATAATGTGCACAATGTGACCAAGGGGTTGATCACGGGATGATGTGTTACGGAACGAGTAAAGAGACTTGCCGGTAACGAGATTGAACAAGGTATCGGTATACCGACGATCGAATCTCGGGCAAGTAAAATACCGCTAGACAAAGGGAATTTAATACGGGATTGATTAAGTCCTTGACATCGTGGTTCATCCGATGAGATCATCGTGGAACATGTGGGAGCCAACATGGGTATCCAGATCCCGCTGTTGGTTATTGACCGGAGAACGTCTCGGTCATGTCTGCATGTCTCCCGAACCCGTAGGGTCTACACACTTAAGGTTCGATGACGCTAGGGTTATAAAGGAAGTTTGTATGTGGTTACCGAATGTTGTTCGGAGTCCCGGATGAGATCCCGGACGTCACGAGGAGATCCGGAATGGTCCGGAGGTAAAGATTTATATATAGGAAGTCCTGTTTCGGCCATCGGGACAAGTTTCGGGGTCATCGGTATTGTACCGGGACCACCGGAAGGGTCCCGGGGGCCCACCGGGTGGGGCCACCTACCCCGGGGGGCCACATGGGCTGTAGGGGGTGCGCCTTGGCCTACATGGGCCAAGGGCACCAGCCCCTAGAGGCCCATGCTCCAAGATATAGGAAAAAGGGGAGAGTCCTAAGGGGGGAAGGCACCTCCGAGGTGCCTTGGGGAGGATGGACTCCTCCCCCCCTCTTAGCCGCACCCCTTCCTTGGAGGAGGGGGCAAGGCTGCGCCTCCCCCCTCTCCCCTGCCCCTATATATAGTGGAGGGGAGGGAGGGCATCCATACCTGAGCCCTTGGCGCCTCCCTCCCTCCCGTGACACCTCCTCCTCTCCCGTAGGTGCTTGGCGAAGCCCTGCAGGATTGCCACGCTCCTCCATCACCACCACGCTGTTGTGCTGCTGCTGCTGCTGGATTGTCACCGGGCTGTACGTGTGTTGAACGTGGAGGTGCCGTGCGTTCGGCACTTGATCATCGGTGATCTGAATCACGACGAGTACGACTCCATCAACCCCGTTCACTTGAACGCTTCCGCTTAGCGATCTACAAGGGTATGTAGATGCACTCTCCTTCTACTCGTTGCTGGTCTCTCCATAGATAGATCTTGGTGATACGTAGGAAATTTTTTGAATTTCTGCTACGTTCCCCAACACTTCCTTGGTAGCTCGCGCGTACCATATCCCCCCACTCACTGCTCGGCCACACACGCCATCTTCTTCGCTTGCCCACCCCAATCCACTTCCCTACTGGCTCGCAAGCACCGAAAACCCCAATCACTCAACGCCCTAAAAAACCCTATGGCAGAACTGACTTACACGCAGAGCCATGATTGGAATTCCCTCATCGATGTTCTCTTGGAGCAGATCTATAATCATATGGACCTGCTCAGCACCATCCGTCTGACCACATGCTCAGTGTCTTTGTAACGTCTACTCATCTGCAACCGGCGGCCCTTTTAAAGACACCCTGCTTGCTGATGCCCGATCCTCGCATGTGGCCCAGACACCGACTTGACGATCCTATGAAGGTTGTCGTGGTGCCCCTCGACATGCTACCACTACCCGTCCATCTGTCCTTCATGCGCGGCCGCTACTGGGCGGGCATGAAGGTCAACTGGATCATCCTCATCCACCAATTCGGTAGTCCGTGGCGTCTCATGGATATCTACACCCAATGAGAGATCACCCTTCCATCATTAGATACCACCGCCGTCGAGCCTCGCGGCTTGCAGGACACTCCTGCCTACTATGCATGAGACGCGTTGAGCTTTTGGCTTGATCTCTGTTTGCTGAAGGTTGTAATCTGTGAAGTGCCCACACCATCAGAAGACTACATGGATTAGAAGCTCATTACCTGGTTCCACATTGGATTAGTCTATCTGGAATCTGGTCGCCATACATGGTTATGGCTCATCGTCAATCCTGTTGAGCCTCCATTTCTGTCTGATGCTATATTGCATGATGGCATCATTTATGCGGTTGACGCACATATTGGCTACCTATACTGGTGGAATATATCATCATGTAATTGTTCTATCTCATCTCATCTTTACCTTATGAATATGACTGCCTGTTGATTTTTAGAAATTTAGAATAGATAATATCTCTATAACCACATCATTGCTATATGTTCCTCTCATTTCCTAGATTTTTATGACCACACATGTTATTGTTAGAGTTGATATGAGAACAATTGGCATCTAATGATTGTTAGAATAGATATTATGAGTATAACCTCATGATTGCTATATGTTACTCTCATTTCCAAGATTTTTATAACAACACATGTTATTGCTTAGAGTTGATATGATAACAGTAGTAAGTGTTATGGTAGAATATGAGTAGGTCCTGTCATAGATGTTTTCCTCTCATTGTTACATGATGTTTGAACAATGACATATTGCTAGAATATGAAAGCAATTAGCTTATTTCTTTAACTTGGGGTATGATTATCACCGGTTGTGTGGCAGTGGGGGTAGGTGGGAAGCACCGATGGGGTGGGATTGGGGCAGTGGGGGTAGGTGGGCATGGGGAGGGGGAGGTGGGGGCTAAGTAGTTTTTTCCTCTGTTCGGTTCGTGGGCAGCCTAGATTCGAGTGTTATCAGAATAAGACGCTTTGTTATCAGGAAAAGACTATTAAGGGTGTTATCATAATAGACCCACCCTATATATATATAGGACAACAATATTATGATTATGGTATTAGAATAGTTATTTGGATCACAGACAGCCCTATAAGGGCCTGACTGCTCCCTCCCGAACTTCCCGAACTCATAGATAAAAAAAGCCACGCCCCACGCCCACCACTTCCCCTCCCCGATCCCAACCCCCCGATCCAGCGCCTCCCATCCTGGCCCCGATCCAGCGCCTTCCCCTGTCCCTGATCCAGCGCCTCCCCTCGGCCCTGATCCAGCGCCACCCCGGCCTT
>NC_041392.1:408306693-408317522 GCF_002162155.2 Triticum dicoccoides
CACCCCCACCCTCGAACCATCGGATCCCGCTGCCGTGGCTCCGTCCCACCGCCGCGGACCTCCACCAACCGTCGGATCCCGCCGCCGCGGCGCTGCTCCAACTGCTAGATCCCGCCGCCGCCGCCCGGGGTCCGGCACGCCCAGGATCCGTGTCGCCGCTGCCGCAAGGGGTCCCATTGACGAGAGCACCCGGCGACGCGAGCCACCCACCGGGTCACGACCGTCTCCCGCCACCAGCCCCCGAGTGCGGCTTCCTCTGGCTTGGCTGACCTGCTCCCTCTGCAACCCGTGAACTGTCCATTTTTTTTCCATGAGTGCTAGTTCTTTTATGATTTTATCTCATGTACTATGTGAACAAGTTCTGTAAGCTAGGAACACTGATTCTTTTGTTTTTGGCATGTGTCGAAGGAGCATGTTCCTTGTATCCCAACTACAGGGGGCGACGTCGCCAAAAAACCCAACTTGTGGTGCTGACTTTCTTCCCGCAACCAATATGAACTTCAGTGCACTGCTTACTTCTTCCTCCTGAACCCTATTCCTCTCAGTCCAATTTTAAACACTATAAAGTTGGGAAAATGATGGTTTACGGGATCCAAAAATATTAAAGAATGCAAAGAGATGTTGCTAGCAGTGTTTCAATTGTTATGTGTGCATTTTAATTTGCTGGATTTTTTGTATGACATACATGATTGAGTTCAGAGCACACTTGTGTTCATGCATGCAAAAAATGGTTGTGTGTGTCTTCGTGCAATGGGTAGTTCTTTTTTTGCGTATAAAAATAAAGAAGTTCAAACAAAAAAATGCAAAAGTTCAAAAAATATAGGACAAAAAGAGATCGTTTAATCTACCAGCAAAAAAATGTAAATACACATAAGAAGTTCTATATATACAAAAGTTTTGTGTATGTTTTATCATGTAGGAAGCTATTTTAAAAAAAAATAGAGTTGTTAAAATTCATTAAATTTCTTCATTATTTTCCATTACAAATGATAAAACCAAAGAAGT
The DNA here is from genome assembly GCF_002162155.2 of Triticum dicoccoides. Classification (NCBI taxonomy): domain Eukaryota; kingdom Viridiplantae; phylum Streptophyta; class Magnoliopsida; order Poales; family Poaceae; genus Triticum; species Triticum dicoccoides. Next base: position 408,307,699 of record NC_041392.1, read on the forward strand.
CCAGATTGAAAAAAACCAAGAAGTTCAATTTAAGAAAGTAGAATCGTTTAATGTATATGAAAAATCCAGATTTTCCTCGTTACTAAATAATAAACCAACAAGTTCAATTTCCAAAAATGGAGCAGTTCAATATCTATTACAAAAACTCATAATTTTCCCGTTACTAACAAATAAACCAAGAAGTACAGTTCGAAAAAACGAAGGAGTTCGTCATTTATTACAAAACCCCCTAATTTGCCCATTCCTAAAATACACAAAGAGGTTCGAACATTGAAAAAATGGAGCGGTTTGATGTCTATAAACAATCAGATTTTTTTTCCGTCGCTAAATGGTAGCGTCATTTTTTGCATTTTAATTTTTTGGAGCAATTCCATTTTAAAAAACAAAACCAATAATTTCATATTAAAAAAGGGAATAGTTTGATGTATACACCAAACTCAAATTCTTCTTTGTTTCCAAGCGAAATTAAAGGTATGAAGTTCAATTTTAAAAAAGGTTGTATGATGTTTAAATAAAAATCATTTTTCCTTTAATAAGAATAAAACTAAGAAGTTCAAACTAAAAAAACAGAGAAGTTCAAAGATAAAAAACCTAGGATTTACATGCTCAATTTTGATGAGTGTTTTAGGACTTGGGGCTGAAAGAGCGGAGATCAGTTTAGAGTGATAACAGTCTGAAGTTCTCGTGCTACATGGTGTGTTTCATATGAGAAAAAAAAGAAATAAAAGGTAAACTCTAAAAGAAATTTTGCGAGAAGTTCAAGTGCTTAGCCAGGGGAAGTTCAAAAATACTAGTGAGAGAGGTTCACCATGTATTTACATGTGCAAAAACGTGTTGTTTTTGTGAATTAAAATAATTCTCTCAATCCATTATAAATTTAAAACAAAAATGCTCTACATTAAAAAGTTTCTCATATTCAACAACTTTCAAGGTGTATAAGTATTCTTATTTCAAAAAATGGTTAAAATAAAATGGTGCATGTTGTTCGAAACAAAATCTTAACCATATTAGAAAAAGTTATGTCTTTTCAGCAGGTTTGCAAAGGTATATTATTTGTGCAACTCCGATGTATAGGTGGGGAATTATGAACAGAAAAACGTGACAGAAGTTCAAGGTGAAAACGGCGGGAAGTCAAGTACTACACAGAATGCGTTTCAGAAGAGAATAAAAGAATACAAAACTAAAAGCCTAAAAGGTTTGTTGCTAGAAGTTCACATGCTCCACCATGCACGGTTCAAGAATTATATTCATGAGACGTCCGTCGTTCATTTACATGTTTTTTTAAAAGGAACAACGTTGTTTTGCCATTTTAAAAACTGTTCTCAAACGGCACCGCATTTGTAACACATGTCTACATGAAAAACTTGCTCCTATTAATAAGCTTTCCACTGGTATATTATGTGCCACATTTCGATGAATGGTTTAAAATTTTCATGTATACCATTTAAAACACGTTTTTATGCAGTGGCAGAGCTTGGGCCAAAATTCTGGAGGGGCAATGGGCTTAGGGGGAGCTAAATTATGAGGCTTGGCCTTATTTTCCTGTACTTATGGCCCAAATACTTAGGTGTAGTGATAGATTTCTTCATGGGCTGGGGGCGGTGGCCCAGGTTGCACTCCATGAAGCTCCGCCACTATTTTTATGTATTAAAAAATTCTTATTTGTTGAAAGAAGTTCATAGTGAAATCAATGAGAAGTTCAAGTACTGCAAGGAATGCATTTCAGGTGAGAATAAAAGTATAGAAAAATAACATTTTAAAAGGTTTGTTGAAAGAAGTTCAAGTGCTCTATCCGGAGAAGTTCAAAAATTCTTGCGAGAGAGGTTCACCTTGTATTTACAAGTTTGATTTTTACGTATAAAAATCGAATACAATTCTTTACAATAAAAATATAAAAAGGTGAAGTTCAAATTCAAATAACAGAGAAGTTCGGAGTTTATTAAAACCTAGGATTTACCTGTTGAAAAAATAAAAAACACACCGCCATTTTTTGCACTTTTAAAAACAACTCATAAACGGAAAAATGGTTGCTCGAAGTTCAAGTGCTCGGCGATGAAAAGTTCAAAAAATTATTGTGAGAGAGGTTAACCGTGTATTTAGATGTCGAAAATACGTAAAAAAATATGTTTTTTTGGTTTTAAAATAATTCTTTCAAACCAGAGAGAAGTTCAGAATGATAATAACTAGAAGTTCACGTACTACATGGTGTGTATTTCATACAAGAAAAAACAATAAAGTGAAACAGAGTGAAGTTCAAAAAGACATGCCCCAAAAGTTCAACTACTTCATGCAGTGCAAAAAACAGCACGTCAAAAACAAAGTTATGTTCAAAGAGACATACTCGACAAGTTCAACTACTTCACGTAGTGCATTTCCAATAGCAATGAACGCAGAAATCATGATCTCGTCATTTATCTAATTTACTTCAAAATGACAGGAATATCATTTGTGTAAGTTCAAGTCCTCGATCGAAGAAAGTTAAAAAAATATTGTGAGAGAGGTTTGTACAAAAAGAGTATCATTTGTGTAACACTATCAAAATGGATGAGAAAATTACAAAGGAAAATACGTCATAGAAGTTCAACGCGAAAACAGCAGGAAGTTCGACTACTATAGTGAATGAATTTGAGATGAAAACTTTTAAAACCGTCGCGAGTATGAAAAAATGATCAACACGGGAAAGTGGCATGTTTACAATGGCTTTCCATCGGTATATCACTTTCTCAATTCCAGTGAGTGGATGGAGAGCTACGAGTAGTGGATGAAGAGCTACGAGCAAGAAAATCTTGATCGTACACATTTGCGTGTATGATTAGTGTATGATTGAATTGAGGGCGTCAAAAGTTGGTATCAGAGCCGACTGCCTATAGGATCCCCCTTTCCAACTCCTTGGCCGAAGTTGAGTCTAGTCATCCAAAATTGTTTTACTAACTTGGCTGTGTGGCTTACGGGCCCATGTCGCCATTGGGTGGTATTAGGATCTTTTATTCCCCGTCTATACTCTGGGACTCCATTCTCTCTTCTATTCAGGTTAAATGAATTTACTAACTACATTAGGTTCTTGTAACGACTTTGCCTAGAGAGCCCCTTCATTCCGGATGGTTTCCTGCTTCACCAGAAGACTTCGAAGATATTCTCCGATCTACTCCCGAGAACTTGTGTTAATTTCTTTTGCAATCCCTTAACACCGTTGAATCCTTATGGATAACCGTGTACCCTCGCCGTTCATACTTTCATCCCTAGTTGTTCTTGTTATTACAAGATACCCGAAAGTATTCTCCGACTTCCGAGAATCCTTTTTCCGACTGCCATGCAGCTCTTTTTCGCCTGAATAACCCTATGAATAATTCCTCACACTTATCAGGGGTTCGTTCATCCCCGGTTGATCATATGTGTCACAAAATTCTTCGAATGCAATTGGATCTCCTGAAGATCCTCTGCAGCCTAGTGCTCCCGAAAGTCTCGTCTGCCTGCATTATGGTTAAATCCATATGTCCAAAAATATTCATCAACATCCTTTATCATTGTCTTCCTGAGCCTATTGATTCATTATGTTGCGATTGCTCGCAATCATCAGCTGAACCCTGAAATTTGACCTTCCTGCTCATACGTCATTCTAGACATGGCTGGATCTCGGCCAATCATGCTGTAATTGATTGTCCACCTAGTTCCCTTCAACTTGAATGTCGAATTATTCAGCTGTTTCTATAATCTAATGCCTTTGCATTTTTTCCCTCTTCTGGTTGAGTACTGATGCTCACATCAGATCCCTTGTGGACCTCCACACCCCCCCCCCTTTCAGATTTTATCCGACAACGTCCTTCATATTCAATAGGCTTGTGAGCCTTTCCTCGGATACATAATGCTTTTGGTAAATTGTATCCCCCGCTTTCTCAAGCATGCTCTACTACCGAGCTTGTGTTATTTATTCTTGAAATTTATGACATATGTTCCTAAGATGCCCCGATGGGTGAACCTATGCCTTCCCTAATTGGTGTGAACTCGAAAGTTATGCAGGTTATACTCTACTGGCTTTTCGTCAGATAAAATTTCAATACAACAGCTTCATCAAGAGCGAGAAGTAAAATGAAAGGTTATGCATTGTAGAAGTGGGAGTCGACCTTGAACTCTGTGTGCATTCCCATGGACCTGATGTGGAACTTATCATGAAGTTTCTTGTAATAATACTATTCCCCTTGTTATAACTTCATCTTGTATCGCTGCTTGGTCCGTTGCAACCGTGGTTCCGACCATGATTGTTTTTCTTTGATTCCATTTCTCGGACAAGTTAAAGCACGTGTCTTCTACAGATCAATGCATCTCCGCAACCTCTATTTTGATCTTCCTTCGAGTATTGCCCTCCGATATCTCCAGAATAACAAAGAACGGTGTTGCTTACTATGAGTCTTCATCTGGTATTTCTTCTCGTCGATTTCAGGATTCCCCGGGTTTTGAGTTGTTAGTCACTCGAAAACGCCGATAAGTGAATCGATTCCACACTCCGATTCTATAACTCTAAGTAATTTTTGTTGCTTACGAGTTTAATAATCCTTCAAGTCATTCCTAGCCTGATCAGCTATATCATTATCGTGCTAAATTTTAACTGTGCTACCTGGTCCTTCTTCCCGGAGCACAATTTTTGACGATGAGCTAAGCCTACGTCGACCTTCCTCGTCATATCATTTCTCCTTGAACAGCAAGCTTGATTTCGAGTTTGTGTCATACCCATTGAGGGAGTCCTGGATTAGGGGTTCTCCGGACAGCCGGACTATATCCTTTGGCTGGACTGTTGGACTATGAAGATACAAGATTGAAGACTTCGTCCCGTGTCCGGATGGGACTCTCCTTGGCATGGAAGGCAAGCTTGGCAATACGGATATGTAGATATCCTTACTTGTAACCGACTCTGTGTAACCGTAGCCCCCTCCGGCGTCTATATAAACCGGAGGGTTTAGTCCGTAGGACAACAACAATCATACCATAGGCTAGCTTCTAGGGTTTAGCCTCCATGATCTCGTGGTAGATCAACTCTTGTAATACTGATATCATCAAGATCAATCAAGCAGGAAGTAGGGTATTACCTCCATCAAGAGGGCCCGAACCTGGGTAAACATCGTGTCCCCCGCCTCCTGTTACCATCCACCTTAGACGCACAGTTCGGGACCCCCTACCCGAGATCCGCCGGTTTTGACACCGACATTGGTGCTTTCATTTAGAGTTCCACTATGCCGTAACCGCAAGGCTTGATGGCTCCTTCGATCATCGGTAACGATGCGGTCCAGGGTGAGGTTTTCCTCCCCAGATATATCTTTGTATTCGGCGGCTTCGCACTGTGGGCCAACTCGCTTGGCCATCTGGAGCAGATCGAGAGCTATGCCCCTGGCCATCAGGTCAGGTTCGGAAACTTAAACTACAGTGCCAACATCCGCAGAGACTTGATCTTCGACGGATTCGAGCCCATATCAGGTGCGCCGCAGAATCACGGCGAGCATGACGTAACTCTGTCGTAGGACAGTGTTCGGGAGATCACACCTACAACTACCCCGGCCTTCAATCCAGAGCAAATTGCGCCATCCGAGGATGGGGGGATAGACCCTGCCATGGAGGCCGCACTCTCAGTGGCGATGGAGCCGGATACTGACTTCACTCCTCATGAGAGCCGTGTTGCCGAACCACTGGATTCGTCTCCAGCCACAGACTCCGAGCCGCCTACGTCTGTGCCGATTGAATCCAATTGGGCGCCGATCATGGAGTTCACCTCGCAGATATCTTTCAACACTCACCTTTGGGGGACGTGCTAAATTCATTAAGGTCTCTCTCCTTGTCAAGAGATCCTTGGCCAAACTATGTCTGTCTAGAATGGGATGCGGACGACGAAAAAATTCGCTGCCCACCCACCACCCACTTAGTAGCCTCTGTCAACGATTTTAACCGACATGCTCGATTTCGACTCTGAAGACATCGACGGCATGAACGACGATGCAGGAGAGGAACTGGAACTAGTGCCCACAGGGCACTGGACAACCACTTCACCACATGACATATACATGGTGGATACACCCAAAGAAAACAATTTCGTAGAACGGCAGGATGCAGCGAAGAATAGCTCCCTCGAGAAGCAAGCAAAGCGTTGGCATAGGCGCCGCTCAAAATCCCGCCTCGGCAAAAACAACGATAACAGCGCAAGAGAAAATAACACTCCAGTCGACTCCAGAGGAAACGATGACCACATTGACCCAGTGGCAGAGCACGATGAAACTGCAAACGGCGAACATAGTACGGATCTGATGTCTGAACACAGCGACGCCGAGGATAAACCTCATCAACCCCCCTCTCCGGAGGAAAATAGTCTGGACGAAGATGCACACGTCCTCTTGGAAAGGCACTTGGAACAAGAGAACCTCCGCAGAAGGCTTATTGCCACAATGAGGAGTCTGAAGAAGCATAAGCAAAGGCTTAAGGCCACACAAAATACGCTCAACAGCAGGTGGAACAAAGTGCTCGACAATGAAGAAAAGTATGGTGGAAGTTACCACACAAAGAGCTATCCAAAGCGCAAGCTATTACCTGAATTCGACGATGAGGCCATAGAGCCCACACAACTGAAAAATAAAACGGCCAACCGGCCGGATCAACCACCTTGTGGCCGCGACAGAGCGGCTAACAAGGCCGCACATAAGTCAACACACGATCTACATGAGGACTTGCGCCAAAAATCCAGTATGACCAGATCCATCTATGGATCTAGGAAGCGCGCTCCGGCATAAAATCAAAACCGAATACTACAACCGTCTGAACGCCATGATACATCCAAATACAGGGGTGCCACACACACCCTATGTTTCACCGATGAGGTGCTGGACCACGAATTTCCAGAAGGATTCAAAAATGTGAACATAGAGGCGTATGATGGGACCACAGACCCTGGGGTCTGGATTGAGGACTTTATCCTCCATATCCATATGGCTCGCGGAGACGATCTCCACGCCATCAAGTACTTGCTCCTCAAGCTTAAAGGACCAGCTCGACACTAACTGAAAAGCATCCCTGAAAACTCAATTGGAAGTTGGGAGGAGCTCGAGGATGCTTTTCGGGCTAATATTCAAGGGACCTATGTCCGACCTCCGGATGCAGACGATTTAAGTCATATAATTCAACAGCCTGGAGAGTCAGCCCGAAAGCTTTGGAATAGGTTTCTCGCTAAGAAGAACCAAATCGACTGCCCGGACGCCGAAGCCTTAGCAGCTTTCAAGCATAGCGTCCGAGACGAATGACTCGCCAGACACCTCAGCCAAGAAAAACCGAGAACAATGGCAGCCCTGACAAGCCTCATGACCCACTTTTGCGCGGGCGACGATAGCTAGTTAGCCCGCAGTAGCACCAAGGATCCAAGCACATCCGAATTCAGGGATGGCAATGGAAAACCACGATGCAGTAAAAGCAAGCGTCGAAATAAAGAAGATAGCCCAGATAATATGGCGGTAAACGCCGGATTCAGGGGCTCTCGACCAGGTCAGCGGAAAAAGCCTTTCAAAGGCATCAGAGAAGGACCATCCATCCTAAACAAGATTCTAGGCAAACTATGTCAGATTCATGGCACCCCCGATAAACTTGCAAATCACACCCACAGAGAATGCTGGGTCTTCAAGCAGGCCGGTAAGCTAAACGTCGAACACAAGGGGAGGGAGACACCAAGCGACGACGAGGAAGAACCTCGCTAGCAAAGCACCGGAGGACAGAAAAATTCCCACCAGAGGTTAAAACAGTAAACATGATCCACATGACGAAGAGGAGAAGCAAACATGCACTCCGAGACATACACGCCGTAGAGCCAGTCACCCCAAAGTTCAACCCTTGGTTGGCCTTCCCGGTCACTTTTGATCGCACGGATCACCCGACAAGCATCCAGCATGAAGGATTGGCTGCCTTGGTGTTAGACCCAATAATAAACGGATACCATCTCACATGAGTCCTTATGGATGGCGGCAGTGGTCTAAATCTGATATATCAGGACACAGTCCGCAAAATGGGGATAGACCCGACAAAAATCAGCCAGAGTAATACTACCTTCAAGGGAGTAATACCAGGCCTAGAGGCCCGCTGCACGCGCTCTTTAATACTAGAGTTTGTATTTGGTTCATCTGACAACTACCGAAGTGAGAAGTTAGACTTCGACATTGCTCCATTCCGAAGCGGCTATCAAGCACTACTCGGAAGAACAACTTCCGCTCGTTTTAATGTGGTACCACATTACGCTTCTCTTAAGCTTAAGATGCTTGGTACACGTGGCACCATCACAGTTAGTGGAAATATTGAGTGTTCTCTATGCGCGGAAGAACGTGAGGCGGCTTTAACAGCCGAGCAGTAGATGGCCTCACCAACCAGAATAAATAACAGGTCGTCAAGACCGCGGACACGGTTAGGCGAGTCCACCGCATCACTAGATATACCTGAGATTGGTTTGATGGTTAAACCCTCATAGACGGTACCAGGGGCTTCCCGCGTGTAATCAGGGCTAGTTCGGCTCAACTTGACTTATCTTGAATTTTAATGGTTTATCGAGAATAACCAATTTTTTTGGCACGACAACTTTCACCTAAGTTCTTCTCTTTTTTACAGATGACAATCGTGCTACACCCGTCCAGGACACGGCACAACGGAGACACAGGCGCAGACGTGCAGTAGGGACCTGCTCAAAGGTTTCTTTTCAGATTAAGACCAAGCGTAAACCTTTTTTACTGTCTCTTGTTGTTCACATCCTCCGGGATACTCAATACAACCGAGAAGGATGCTGGCGTTATTGGCATTTTACCACGTCAGAATATTGCACGTACCTGGACACTCGGGGTTTATTATTAAGGGCATTCTTCAGCCCGGAATATGTTATAAAGACCAAATACCTTAGGGAGTGTTCGGCGTCGCGAGTTTGGCCATATATGCATCAGGTTCGAATCATGTCTTTCCTCAAATGTTGGGTTTTCCCGGCTCCCATGTTTTGCTACCTTATTGTAACGCCCCAGATATAACTTTCCCAATTTGTACTTCAACTCTTGTCGTTTCCGGCGTTAAGTTATATTTATTTCTCGGGTTCGGGTCTTTGTCTCTGTGTGTTGTTTTCGTTTTCATGCATCTCATATCATGTCATCATGTGCATTGCCTTTGCATACGTGTTCGTCTCATGCATTCGAACATTTTCCCCGTTGTCCGTTTTGCATTCCGGTGCTTCGTTCTCCTCTGGTGGCCATTTCTAGCTTTCTTTCGTGTGTGGGGATTAAACATTTCCGGATTGGACCGAGACTTGCCAAGCGGCCTTGGTTTACTACCGGTAGACCGCCTGTCAAGTTTCGTATCATTTGGACTTCGTTTGATACTCCAACGGTTAACCGAGGGACCGAAAAGGCCTCGTGTGTGTTGCAGCCCAACACCCCTCCAATTTGGCCCAAAACCCACCAAACTCTGCTCCATGTCCTAGAGCGTTCGATCATGATCGCGTGGCCGAAAACCGCACCTCATTTGGACTCTCCAAGCTCCACTTATGCCTATAAATAGTCCCCTCCATTTTCGGATCCCTCTCCCCACGAAAATCCTAAAAATTCCCTCGCGTCGGCCGGACGTGTCCGACCCGGCCGGACGAAATCGCCGCCACCGCCTCAGCCTACCAGACGCCGCCACGTGGCGGGCGGATTACTTCCCAGCGAGCCGCTCCCGCCGGCCCGCCCAAGCCCGAGGCGGGCCGCTCCCGCGCCTCTTCGGGCCAGTCCCAGCCGCCGCCTCGCGCCCGTCTTCCCCGACACCGTGGAGCCGCGCCGCTGCACGCCACCTCG
>NC_041392.1:408317895-408327384 GCF_002162155.2 Triticum dicoccoides
CGGGACGCCACCGCGCCGCCGCCGCTCCACTCCGCACCGGCCGCCGCCTCCTCCCCGGATCCGGCGCCCCCAAGTTCCTCTCCGGCCTCCCCCCGCGGCAAGTCCATTTCCAGCGAGCTCCAAGTCCGGCAGCTACAGTAACTCCGGCGGCCTCGGTTCCCGTGCAAATCTGAATCTGAGATCTAGATCGGTTGACTTTCTCCTCCGAACCCTAATTTTTTATGCCTACTTTGACCTGCCGTATCTCCGCATCCGTAACTCTGTTTTGGGCGTATAATATATCAAAATGTTCGCCTCGACGAGTACATCATTTCATTCCATTGCATCATTTTCATTTGCGTTCATCTTGTTTCCCAAAATGCTGTTAGAAGGAGGCTTCGTGAGTTAATTGTCAGATCTGCTAGTTCATCTTAGACTTTTGTCATTTTTGCCATGATTATTGTGTGCATGCTATGCCTGTGAGTCCTTCATATGTTTTGTTAAGGATTTTTTTTCTTCTTTCCAGAGGTGCAACCCATGCATTTTTAGGATGTGTGTGGTGACTTGTGCAAGCTTGCAAAGTAAGGCACCCGGTAAATCTGTTTTCAGAGACTTAGTTGTTTTCACTAAGTCTGGGATTATTTAGTTCATGATGCCATATGTTCAGCTTGTTTCCTAGTGATCTATGCCTCTTTTGAGGATGATCAGTAAAGGTGTTTTGTTAATCATGTTATGCTCTATCCATCCATGTCTTTGTTTGCAATTTTGGAGCACCCTAGCTTGAATCAATCGAGCTCTACTTTTGCTTCGTTGTGAATCTGGGCAGATCGTCAACTAGTTTGCGATTTTGCCGGCGTTGTTGTAGATGATCTGTGCATGCTATGCCATTGTTCTTGCCATGTATAGCTAGCATTTTGTGCCTTCTTAATGGATGTATGCTTGCCTTGCCATGACTTGCACCATAGTGAGTGCATCGAGCTTGTTTACATGCCTTCATGAGTTATGTTTCAGCATGTCTCAGTTTTCACTAAGTCTGAAAACTGATTGTGTTTTAGCTATGTTCGTGTGCCCGTTAGTATATTTTTTGAACCCTTTTGGCCCCAGGTCACTTTGGGTCTTTTGTTAAGCTTGTTGAGTAGCTCCAGGCCATGTTCTTACTTGTCTTAATCAGGTCATGTATCATGTTGTTTTGTTGCTCCGAGGAGGGCTTCGTGATCTGAAATTTCAGACAAGTGTTAATTTCACTAAGTCCGGAATCTGTTTTGCATTAGCGTTTTTGCCATGCTTGTTTGAACCTCATATTGGATGAATTGGCTCTAGCTCAGTGCTAGTCTTTTGTTAAGCATCTTGTGTGCATCCCTGCCATGCTTTTTGTTTTCATGTTTGGTCGCTGTAGCACGTTCATATCATTGCATTTAGATGCCTACTTGCTGCAAATCGCAGACCGGTGTCATTCTTAAAACGCTTGCCATTTCCAAACCGTAACTCCGATTCCGGCGTTCTTTATATCGTTTTCAAGCGATTTTATCTCATATTTCCAGTGGCACTCTTGGAATCCCAAGTTGATGACAGGTTCATGCATTTCCTGTCATATCTTGCATTTTGCATCCCGCATCGCATCCCGCATAGCATACCATCATTGCATCTTATTGTTTGAGTTTGCACGTGGTTGATTGTATCCTTGTTGCTTGTTTGTCTTTTTGGGTAGAGCCGGGAGACGAGTTCGCTAACGAGGAGCCCGTTGAGTTTGCTTTTGAGGATCCAGTCAACTCTGACAACTGTGCAGGCAAGATGATCATACCCTCGAAATCACTACTATCTTTGCTATGCTAGTTTGCTCGCTCTTGCTATGCCAATGCTGCGATGCCTACCTTTTGCTTGTCAGCCTTCCAATTGCCATGTCAAACCTCTAACCCACCATTGTCCTAGCAAACCGTTGATTGGCTATGTTACCGCTTTGCTCAGCCCCTCTTATAGCGTTGCTAGTTGCAGGTGAAGATTGGAGGTCGTTCCTTGTTGGGACATCTTTTACTTACTTGTTGGGATATCATTATATTGCTATGTTATCTTACTGCATCTATATACTTGGTAAAGGGTGGAAGGCTCGGCCTCTCGCCTAGTGTTTTGTTCCACTCTTGCCGCCCCAGTTTCCGTCATATCGGTGTTATGTTCCCGGATTTTGCGTTCCTTACGCGGTTGGGTTATAATGGGAACCCCTTGATATTTCGCCTTGATTAAAGCTTGTCCAGCAATGCCCAATCTTGGTTTTACCATTTGCCACCTAGCCTTTTCTTTCCCTTGGGTTCTGCAGACTCAAGGGTCATCTTATTTTTAACCCCCCCCCCCGCCCGGGCCAGTGCTCCTCTGAGTGTTGGTCCAAACCGTCAGCCGCCGGTGGATACCAGGGGCAACTCTGGGCTGGCCTACCGGAAGTTTAGACAATCTGAGTGTGCCCTGAGAAAGAGATATGTGCAGCTCCTATCGGGATTTGTCGGCACATTCGGGCGGTGTTGCTGGTCTTGTTTTAACCTGTCGAAGTGTCTTGAATTACCGAGATTCCGAGTCTGATCGGAACGTCTTGGGAGGAGGTCTATTCCTTCGTTGACCGTGAGAGCTTGTCATGGGCTAAGTTGGGACTCCCCTGCAGGGATTGAACTTTCGAAAGTCGTGCCCGCAGTTATGGGCAGATGGGAATTTGTTAACGTCCGGTTCTAGATAACTTGAACCTTAATTAATTAAAACGAATCAACTGAGTGTGTTACCGTGATGGCCTCTTCTCGGCAGAGTCCGGGAAGTGGACACGGTGTTGGAGTTATGCTTGCGCATGTTGTTCTTCGAGCTTCTCGCTCGTGCTTCACCTTCTCTTCTCGCTCTCTTTTGCGAATAAGATAGCCACCACATATGCTAGTCGCTTGCTGCAGCTCCACATATATTTTGCCTTACCCTTCCTATAAGCTTAAATAGTCTTGATCGCGAGGGTGCGAGATTGCTGAGTCCCTGTGGCTCACAGATACTATAACTCCAGATGCAGGTCCAGGTGATTCCGCTCTTGGTGATGATTACGAGCTCAAGTGGGAGTTCGATGAGGACTCTCAGCGTTACTACGTGTCTTTTCCTGATGATCAGTAGTGGTGCCTAGTTGGGGTTCGATTCAGGGTCTTGTCGCATGTTGGGTTTTCTTCTATTTTGGCGCCATAGTCGGGCCATGAGTGTTTGTATGATGGATGTTATTTATGTACTTTGATGTGGCATGGCGAGTGTAAGCCAACTATGTATCCCCCCCTTTTATTAAATATTACATGGGATGTTGTAATGATTGCCTGACTTGCGACATTGCTTTCAATGTGGTTATGTCTCTAAGTCGTGCCTCGACATGTGGGAGCTACAGCCGCATCGAGGGTGTTACAAGTTGGTATCAGAGCCTTCCCCGACCTTAGGAGCCCCATTGCTTGATCGTCTTAGCAGCCGAGTTGTGTCTAGAAAAATGTTTTGAGTCATTTAGGAATTATATATCGGAGAGCTTAGGAATTCTTTTTACTTCCTAGTCTCCTCATCGCTCTGGTAAGGCATCCTGACGTAGAGTTTTGACTCTTCTCTTCTCAAATTTCACTAAAAAAAAATTTAGGATCACGCGAGTATCTTGGAATCGTTCTGATGGCTTATGATGAGAACATTGTCTTGGTGCCTCCTGTCATGGGTTTAGTGGAAGTGTCCCGGGGAGTTGAGCTCTGAGGTGTTGTCATCATAATTTTATCGTTGCAATTCTGGAATACTTGAGATATGTTCGCCGACATCGAAAATCTCTTTTATGCAGTTCGTTGGTGAGATAACCTCGACGCCACCTAGTACTGGGGCGGGAGTTCGGGAGTATCGCCATAACTTGTATAACGGATGCTTTTCGAAGGTTGAGGTAGATGGTTTCCGAAGTTTTCTTGGTTATGTGTTGAAGGATGGATACAACTGGATGTAGGATTTGCTAGTTTGGGTGAGATATTATGCTTCCCCTGTATCCCCAACACCTGATTGCATAACCGGAAAGGTTCAGGAGTTTCATAGGTGGGAATTCTAGTAGCTCTAGTTCTTCTTCCACGGATATTGGTTTGAGATTGGGATTTCTTACCGATTATTCGTTCTTGATCCGTACCTTGTTGATTTATTTCTCTACCTTAATTCTACGTGGCTTCTCAATTTATGGATATGTGACCATTTGAAGAGGAATGCATTCGTTCATTTTGTTCGGATGTGAAGACTATATGTTGCGATTTTCATTCCGTTGGATTCAGCTTCAATATTAATCTATCAATGTGCTAATGGTGGTCAACCTCTTCAGGATGGCTCCCGCTAAGAGCACCAGTCAGAACCAGAATCAAGATCCGCCACCACCTCCACCTCCTCCAGAGGCATGGCAAGCTGTGATGGCCGCAACCAATGCAAACACTCAGCTGATCGTGCAAATTCTTCAAGAGCGCAATCAAGGCAGTCAAGGGAATCAAGGCAGCAATCAGAGTCACTTTGCCACACTCAACCAGTTCCTTGCTAACGGGCCAAAGACTTTCAGCAATTGTGTTGAGGCAACCGATGCTGACGATTGGCTTGTGGATCTGTGTAAGCATTTCGAGTGCAGTAATGTCAGGCCTGAGGACTTTGTGAAGTTCGCTTCCTTCCAACTCAAAGATCAAGCTGCAGAATGGTTCCAGCAGTACAAGGATTCCAGAGGTGGACGTGTTATCACTTGGGATGATTTCCGTCGAGATTTCCGAGCTCATCATATTCTGCAAAGCGTGGTTGAAAGCAAGCGTGAGGAATTCCGCAATCTGAAGCAAGGCTCTTTGTCTTTCTATGACTACAACAAGTTGTTCCAGAAGCTCGCCCGCTTTGCCAAGCAGGACATCCCTGATGAGAAGAGCATGATATATCAGTTCAGGGGTGGTCTTAGAGAAGATATTTAGCTCGCTCTTGTTCTCTTTGAGCCCTTGAGATACGATGAGTTCTACAACATGGCACTGAAGCAAGAGGCTGCTCAGTTGAGGTGTGATGCTTCCAGGAAGCGAGTCAGAGATGTTGCTCCTTCTTCCTCTACTCAAGTGGCCAAGCAGCAGAAGTTTTGGCTTCCTCCTCCTCCGTTCCGTCAGCCGTATCAGCAGAAGAGCAAAGGTGGCAGTGGTTCTTCCCACCCACCCAACCCTGGCTTTCAGAACAAGACTTTGTGTCAAGCTCCAAGATCGAGTGCTCCGTATCACCGTCCGCTTTCAGAGGTCATGTGCAACAAGTGCCAACAGAAGGGTCACTATGCCAACAAGTGTCTCAACCAGAGGCGTCTTCCTCCTCCTCCTCCTGTCAGATCGTCAAGTACAGCTGTGGTCAAGCATAACCCCAAGTACGCCAAGGTCAATATGGTGAGTGTAGCCCAGGCAGAGGACTCGTCAGATGTGATTATGGGTAACCTTCCTGTTAACGATGTTCCTGCAAAAGTTCTTTCTGACACGGGTGCTTCACATTGCTTCATTTCCAGACCTTTTGCATCTAAGCATGGGTGGTTTTCTCAAGTTATGCATAAGCCATTAGCAGTCGTCTCTCCGGGTAGATGCTTGCTTGCTAACTATGAAGTTCCGGATATTTCTATATCGATGGGTGATTTCAAGTTTCTGGCTTCTCCAATGATCCTTGGTAACTCAGATATTGATCTTATTATCGGAATGGATTGGCTTTCTAAGCACAAGGCTCAGCTTGATTGTGCAGCCATGCAGATTCAATTGACCCATTCGTCTGAGAATGTAATTGTCTTTGCCGCTCGGGAGAATACCATTCGTCTGTTTTCTCTCAATGAGAAGGGTGAATTGGACGCTATTTCGCAAATTCCTGTCGTTTGCGAATATCAAGACGTCTTTCCAGAAGAGCTTCCAGGAATGCCTCCGCACCGGCCAGTTGAATTCGTTATTGAACTTGAGCCTGGCACGGAACCTATGTGCAAACGTCCTTACAAGCTCGGACCTGAAGAGTTGAAAGAGCTGAAGAAGCAACTCGATGAGCAAGAAAGAATGGGTCTTATCCAGCCTAGTTCTTCTCCGTGGGGTTGTGGTGTTCTTTTTGTGAAGAAGAAGGATGGAACGGACCGACTTTGTGTTGATTACCGTCCAGTGAACAAGAAGACCATCAAGAACAAATACCCACTTCCCAACATCAATGAGCTGTTCGAACAACTCAAAGGTGCCCAAGTATTCTCCAAGCTTGATCTCCGTATGGGTTATCACCAGATTCGCAATCATGAAGAAGATATTCCCAAGATAGCATTCAGAACAAGCTTTGGTTCATATGAATACACTGCCATGTCTTTTGGCCTCGCCAACGCTCCTCCGACGTTCTCTCGCATGATGAACTTCATCTTCAATGCCTACACCAATGACTTCGTTTTGGTCTATCTCGACGACATTCTGGTTTTCTCGAAGAACATGGAAGATCATGCCAAGCACTTGCGTTTGGTTCTTGATAAGCTCAGGGAACATCAGTTCTACGCCAAGTTCTCCAAGTGTGAATTTTGGCTCGATGAGGTTCTTTATCTTGGTCATATCATCTCTGCCAAGGGCATTGCCGTGAATCCTGAGAAGGTGTCTGCAATTGTGAATTGGGAACCTCCTCAGAATGTGAAACAACTCCGCAGTTTTCTCGGTCTCGCAAGCTATTGCCGAAGATTCGTTGAAAACTTTTCTAAGATCGCCAAGCCTCTCTCAAATCTTCTTCCGAAGCACGTCAAGTACGTTTGGTCTCCGGAGTGTGATATTGCTTTCAACACTTTGAAAGAGAAATTGATCACTGCTCCAGTTCTGACTCCGCCTGATGAATCCAAGCCGTACGAGGTCTTTTGTGATGCCTCTCTCCAAGGTCTTGGCGCAGTTTTGATGCAAGAGAAGAAAGTTGTTGCTTATACATCTCGCCAGTTGAAGCCTAATGAGAAGAACTACCCCACTCATGACCTAGAGTTGGCGGCAGTTGTGCATGCTCTGTTCACTTGGAGACATCTTCTATTGGGAAGAAAAGTGGACATTTTCACTGATCACAAGAGTCTCAAGTACATCTTCACTCAGCCTAATCTCAACCTCAGGCAAACTCGATGGGTCGAAATGATTCAAGAGTATAATCCGAGTATCGAGTATACTCCAGGCAAGGCTAATGTGATTGCTGACGCTTTGAGCAGAAAGGCCTACTGCAACAGTCTGATTCTTAAGCCTTATCAACCCGAGCTTTGTGAAGCTTTCCGCAAACTTAATTTGCAAGTTGTTCCTCAAGGTTTCCTCGCCAACCTTCAAGTCTCTTCTACCTTAGAAGACCAGATTCGCCAAGCTCAGCTTCTTGATGCTATGGTGAAAAAGGTGAAGATTGGGATTGCCAAGAGTCAGTCCAAGTACAAGTGCTACCGCCTTGATGACAAGGACACTCTCTTCTTCGAGGATCATATTGTTGTGCCCAAAGGTGAACTTCGTAAAGTGATCATGAACGAGGCTCACAATTCTCTCCTCTCCATCCACCCTGGGAGTACGAAGATGTATCAGGACCTTAAGCAAGCTTATTGGTGGACTCGAATGAAGCGCGAGATCACTCAATTTGTGAATGAATGTGATGTCTGCAGAAGAGTGAAGGCAGAACACCAAAGGCCAGTAGGTCTCCTCCAACCTCTTGCCATTCTAGAATGGAAGTTTGACCACATTGAAATGGACTTCGTGACTGGGTTTCCAAAGTCCAAGCGTGGCAATGATGCTATATTCGTTGTCATCGACAAGCTCACCAAAGTGGCTCACTTTCTGCCTATCAAGGAGTCAATCACTGCAGCTCAATTGGCGGAACTCTATACCTCTCGAATTGTCTCTCTGCACGGTATTCCTCAAGTGATATCTTCAGACCGTGGCAGCATCTTTACCTCGAAGTTTTGGGATTCTTTCCAGAAGGCCATGGGCACCAACATCCGCTTCAGCACTGCTTTCCATCCTCAAACAAGCGGTCAAGTCGAGCGTGTCAACCAGATTCTTGAAGATATGCTCAGGGCTTGTGTGATCTCCTTCGGCATGAAGTGGGAGGATTGTCTTCCTTATGCTAAATTCTCATATAACAATAGTTTTCAAGCAAGTTCGGGCAAGGCCCCTTTTGAAATTCTGTATGGCAGGAAGTGTCGTACCCCTCTCAACTGGTCTGAAACCGGTGAACGTCAGCTGCTGGGTAATGACTTAATCACAGAGGCAGAAGTAATGTGCAAAGTCATTCGCGATAACCTCAAAGCAGCCCAATCCCGCCAGAAGAGCTACTATGATAGTAAGCACCGTGATTTGGCTTTTGAGATCAGAGATCATGTTTACCTCCGTGTCTCTCCTATGAAAGGTACTCGTCGCTTCGGTATCAAAGGGAAGCTTGCCCCTAGATACGTGGGACCTTTCAAGATTGTCAGCAAGAGAGGCGACCTCGCCTATCAACTCACGCTTCCTTCAAACTTTGCAAATGTTCATGATGTGTTCCATGTCTCTCAGTTCGAAAGTGCTTCAAGACTCCTGACCGCACCGTCAACTTCGAGGACATTGAGCTCCAAGAAGATCTCTCTTATCGTGAGCACCCAGTTGCTATTCTTGAAGAGACTGAACGCAAGACTCACAACAAGTCAATCAGATTCCTCAAAGTCAAGTGGTCGCACCATTCCGACCGTGAAGCTACCTGGGAACGCGAGGATCACCTCCGTTCTGAGTACCCGGAGTTCTTTCAGTCCTAGATCTCGGGACGAGATCTTTTCGTAGTGGTGGAGTGTTGTAACGCCCCAGATATAACTTTCCCAATTTGTACTCCAACTCTTGCCGTTTTCGGCGTTAAGTTATATTTATTTCTCGGGTTCGGGTCTTTGTCTCCGTGTGTTGTTTTCGTTTTCATGCATCTCGTATCATGTCATCATGTGCATTGCCTTTGCATACATGTTCATCTCATGCATTCGAGCATTTTCCGCGTTGTCCGTTTTGCATTCCGGTGCTTCATTCTCCTCCGGTGGCCATTTCTAGCTTTCTTTCGTGTGTGGGGATTAAACATTTCCGGATTGGACCGAGACTTGCCAAGCGGCCTTGGTTTACTACCGGTAGACCGTCTGTCAAGTTTCGTATCATTTGGACTTCGTTTGATACTCCAACGGTTAACCGAGGGACCGAAAAGGCCTCGTGTGTGTTGCAGCCCAACACCCCTCCAATTTGGCCCAAAACCCACCAAACTCTGCTCCATGTCCTAGAGCGTTCGATCACGATCGCGTGGCCGAAAACCGCACCTCATTTGGACTCTCCTAGCTCCACTTATGCCTATAAATAGTCCCCTCCATTTTCGGATCCCTCTCCCCACGAAAACCCTAAAAATTCCCTCGCGCCGGCCGGACGTGTCTGACCCGGCCGGACGAAATCGCCGCCGCTGCCTCAGCCTACCAGACGCCGCCACGTGGCGGGCGGACCAGTTCCCCGCCAGCCGCTCCCGCCGGCCCGCCCAGGACCGAGCGGG
>NC_041392.1:408327631-408438667 GCF_002162155.2 Triticum dicoccoides
CGCTCCACTCCGCACTGGTCGCCGCCTCCTCCCCGGATCCGGCGCCCCCAAGTTCCTCTCCGGCCTCCCCCCGCGGCAAGTCCATTTCTGGCGAGCTCCAAGTCCGGCAGCTACAATAACTCCGGCGGCCTCGGTTCCCGTGCAAATCTGAATCTGAGATCTAGATCGGTTGACTTTCTCCTCCGAACCCTAATTTTTTATGCCTACTTTGACCTGTCGTATCTTCGCATCCGTAGCTCCGTTTTGGGCATATAATATATCAAAATGTTCGCATCGACGAGTACATCATTTCATTCCATTGCATCATTTTCATTTGAGTTCATCTTGTTGCCCAAAATGCTGTTAGAAGGAGGCTTCGTGAGTTAATTGTCAGATCTGCTAGTTCATCTTAGACTTTTGTCATTTTTGCCAAGATTATTGTGTGCATGCTATGCCTGTGAGTCCTTCATATGTTTTGTTAAGGATTTTGTCTTCTTTCCAGAGGTGCAACCCATGCATTTTTAGGATGTGTGTGGTGACTTGTGCAAGCTTGCAAAGTGAGGCACCCGGTAAATCTGTTTTCAGATACTTAGTTGTTTTCACTAAGTCTGGGATTATTTAGTTCATGATGCCATATGTTCAGCTTGTTTCCTAGTGATCCGTGCCTCTTTTGAGGATGATCAGTAAAGGAGTTTTGTTAATCATGTTATGCTCTATCCATAAATGTCTTTGTTTGCAATTTTGGAGCACCATAGCTTGAGTCAATCGAGCTCTACTTTTGCTTCGTTGTGAATCTGGGCAGATTGTCAACTAGTTTGCGATTTTGCCGGCGTTGTTGTAGATGATCCGTGCATGCTATGCCATTGTTCTTGCCATTTCTAGCTAGCATTTTGTGCCTTCTTAATGGATGTATTCTTGCCTTGCCATGACTTGCACCGTAGTGAGTGCATCGAGCTCGTTTATATGCCTTCGTGAGTTATGTTTCAGCATGTCTCGGTTTTCACTAAGTCTGAAAACTGATTGTGTTTTAGCTATGTTCGTGTGCCCGTTAGTATATTTTGTGAACCCTTTTGGCCCCAGGTCACTTTGGGTCTTTTGTTAATCTTGTTGAGTAGCTCCAGGCGATGTTCTTACTTGTCTTAATCAGGTCATGTATCATGTTGTTTTGTTGCTCCGAAGAGGGCTTCATGATCTGAAATTTCAGACAAGTGTTAATTTCACTAAGTCTGGAATTTGTTTTGCATTAGCGTTTTTGCCATGCTTGTTTGAACCTCATATTGGATGAATTGCGTAGCTTAGTGCTAGTCTTTTGTTAAGCATCTTGTGTGCATCCTTGCCATGCTTTTTGTTTTCATGTTTGGTGGCTGTAGCACGTTCATCTCATTGCATTTAGATGCCTACTTGCTGTAAATCGTAGACCGGTGTCATTCTTAAAACGCTTGCCATTTCCAAACCGTAACTCCGATTCCGGCGTTCTTTATATCGTTTTCAAGCGATTTCGTCTCATCTTTCCAGTGGCACCCTTGGAATCCCAAGTTGAGGCCAGGTTCATGCATTTCCTGTCATATCTTGCATTTTGCATCCCGCATCGCATCCCGCATAGCATACCATCATTGCATCTTATTGTTTGAGTTTGCACGTGGTTGATTGTATCCATGTTGCTTGTTTGTCTTTTTGGGTAGAGCCGGGAGACGAGTTCGCTAACGAGGAGCCCGTTGAGTTTGCTTTTGAGGATCCAGTCAACTCTGACAACTGTGCAGGCAAGATGATCATACCCTCGAAATCACTACTATCTTTGCTATGCTAGTTTGCTCGCTCTTGCTATGCCAATGCTGCGATGCCTACCTTTTGCTTGTCAGCCTCCCAATTGCCATGTCAAACCTCTAACCCACCATTGTCCTAGCAAACCGTTGATTGGCTATGTTACCGCTTTGCTCAGCCCCTCTTATAGCGTTGCTAGTTGCAGGTGAAGATTGGAGGTCGTTCCTTGTTGGGATATCTTTTACTTACTTGTTGGGATATCATTATATTGCTATGTTATCTTACTGCATCTATGTACTTGGTAAAGGGTGGAAGGCTCGGCCTCTCGCCTAGTGTTTTCTTCCACTCTTGCCGCCCCAGTTTCTGTCATATCGGTGTTATGTTCCCGGATTTTGCGTTCCTTACGCGGTTGGGTTATAATGGGAACCCCTTGATATTTCTCCTTGATTAAAGCTTGTCCAGCAATTCCCAACCTTGGTTTTACCATTTGCCACCTAGCCTTTTCTTTCCCTTGGGTTCTGCAGACTCAAGGGTCATCTTATTTTTAACCCTCCCCCCCCGGGCCAGTGCTCCTCTGAGTGTTGGTCCAAACCGTCAGCCGTCGGTGGCTACCAGGGGCAACTCTGGGCTGGCCTATCGGAAGTTTAGACAATCTGAGTGTGCCCTGAGAAAGAGATATGTGCAGCTCCTATCGGGATTTGTCGGCACATTCGGGCGGTGTTGCTGGTCTTGTTTTAACCTGTCGAAGTGTCTTGAATTACCGAGATACCGAGTCTGATCGGAACGTCTTGGGAGGAGGTCTATTCCTTCGTTGACCGTGAGAGCTTGTCATGGGCTAAGTTGGGACTCCCCTGCAGGGATTGAACTTTCGAAAGCCGTGCCCGTGGTTATGGGCAGATGGGAATTTGTTAACGTCCGGTTCTAGATAACTTGAACCTTAATTAATTAAAATGAATCAACTGAGTGTGTTACCGTGATGGCCTCTTCTCGGCGGAGTCCGGGAAGTGGACACGGTGTTGGAGTTATGCTTGCGCAGGTTGTTCTTCTAGCTTCTCGCTCGTGCTTCGCCTTCTCTTCTCGCTCTCTTTTGCGAATAATATAGCCACCACATATGCTAGTCGCTTGCTGCAGCTCCACATATATTTTGCCTTACCCTTCCTATAAGCTTAAATAGTCTTGATCGCGAGGGTGCAAGATTGCTGAGTCCCTGTGGCTCACAGATACTATAACTCCAGATGCAGGTCCAGGTGATTCCGCTCCAGGTGACGATTATGAGCTCAAGTGGGAGTTCGACGAGGACTCTCAGCGTTACTACGTGTCTTTTCCTGATGATCAGTAGTGGTGCCTAGTTGGGGTTCCATTCAGGGTCTTGTCGCATGTTGGGTTTTCTTCTATTTTGGCGCTGTAGTCGGGCCATGAGTGTTTGTATGATGGATGTTATTTATGTACTTTGATGTGACATGGCGAGTGTAAGCCAACTATGTATCCCCCCCTTTTATTAAATATTACATGGGATGTTGTAATGATTGCCTGACTTGCGACATTGCTTTCAATGAGGTTATGTCTCTAAGTCATGCCTCGACACGTGGGAGCTACAGCCGCATCAAGGGTGTTACACTTATGTTCCGCTCTATTGGCTAAGGCGGCACCGGGAGAACTACTGTGATTGTGCCCTGGTTCATCCGGATGAGCACCTTAGTAGAGAAAGCCGAAAACTGACTGTCATGATAAAGCGCGAGACTGGTCAACCACTCAATGACTTAGCGGAATCTTCGTGATTCCTCCGCATTAATGAAGGGCCATTTCCCTATCATGTACATACGTGCATCAT
Source organism: Triticum dicoccoides (assembly GCF_002162155.2). Lineage (NCBI taxonomy): Eukaryota > Viridiplantae > Streptophyta > Magnoliopsida > Poales > Poaceae > Triticum > Triticum dicoccoides. Next base: position 408,331,203 of record NC_041392.1, read on the forward strand.
ATTCGGACGAGCGCGGAGGTACCAGGGGCTATATAGTAGTCCCACTGTCAAACTCCTATGGCTAACTGAAAGTGTTAAAGCAATATAGTCCGATCTCCTCGTTCGCCGCGCCACCACCTCCTTAATGGACCAAGACGTTGGATCAAGTGTGAATACGCGTTTTTTGCGAACACCCCCGCATTATATGCGGGGGGCTGAAGCCAACGACTACAAACTTTCAGGTTATATACATATATACGTAAACGGCCGCACAGGAGGCATCATAATACTTTCAGGCAAAAGTATAAACACAGCCTTTATAATTCAATAGAACATTGTTTTTACAATAGGAATACATGTCACTAGAACATAATATTCTTCGAGCACTGAGCTTCTATTGAACGAGCACCTTCAAGGACTTCTTCAAAGTAGTGCTCGGCAGATACTCGGCCTATGGCCGAACTTTGGGTTGCAATAGCGGTGGCCTCCATCTCTGCCTAGTATGTCTTGACACGGGCAAGTGCCATACGCGCACCCTCTATGCAGGCCGACCTCTTCATAGCGTTGATGTGCGGCACAACACCAAGGAACTGTTGCACTAAACTAAAATAACTATTCGGCCTTGGCCCTTCCGGCCACAGATCATCCACAACAGACTTCACGGCAAGCCCGGACAACCTATGGAGCTCGGCCCACTCGGCCATTCGCTCATTCAACAGCAGCAGACGCACCGGAACATGGAACTGTGACCAGAATAGCCTGTCCACTTCACGATCTTTTTAATCCTTGAAGTACTCGGCTGCATCAGCAGCACTGGCTGCCAAATCCACGTATGCGTCTGCAGAACTCCATAGTTAATCAAGAGGGGCATACTTCGGATCTCCGAACTTCGTCCGCAACAAAAAGGGCTTCCCAGCCGCGATATCTCCAGCTTGACGCAGCTCCTCGTTCGTCGCTCTGATTTTAGAGCGGGCTTCCTTGGCTGCTACCATGGCCTTCTCCAGGTCCGCTGCCTTCGCCCGACTTTCTTTTTTAAGAAGCTGGTAACGGTCGGCGGCATCTTTCAACTCAACGGCCATCTTGGCTATTTTTTTCCATGCTTCGGCAATGCGCAGCCTGTTCGGCCCTCAGCTCTTCGACCACCTTTAAAGCGGTCGCATCACTATTCCTGGCTTGTTCCTTGGCTCAGGCAAGTTCCACCCGAAGGGTCTCCACGGCGGCAGATCCATCTGAAGTCACAACATATTAAAGATACTAGCATCATGCTCCTCTTACTATGTGTTGATCACCGGAGAAATTACATACCCTGTGCCTCGTCGAGCCGCTTGTGGACAAGCACAATGTCGGCATCTGCCGCATCAAGGTGTCGCTTCAGCTCGGCAAACTCACTAGTCCGACTAGCCACCGGACCTTCAGCCACCTGCACATGAAGGCGGCCTGATTAGTACCTGGGACTATAATCCTCTGTTTGCTGTCATTCTCGACGGCAACCAGAGTCTCAGGGGCTACTATCTACATAGGGCACACCTAACATATGCAGTACTGTCAAAAACATACACTATTTTTCGTACCTCAAAGCCTTTGAGCATACTCATAAAAGCTTCATGCAACCCGCTTTTGGCGGATGAAATCCTCCCAATCATCGTACCCATTAGCATACGATGCGCTTCTGAGATGGCCGCTTGCTCCAGAAGATCGTTCAGTGCGTCCGATCGCACACCAGACGGTTCCGAACTCTTTCTGTTGCTCTCTTTAGGAGCCGAATACTGAGGACTTCGGGTGGCCGAAGGATTACCCTCTGGCCTTGGCAGATCAGGAGAAACCCTCCGCGATGACACTTCAGGGTCGCCTACCTCATGAGGCGGGGTGGCATGAGGAGGTGTTTCGCTCCCCATCATCTCCGGAAGAAAATCCCCCGAAGACGAACTTTGTCAAGAAGGGCTATGATCCAAACTACAAGATACATGCTTCAATTATTGTCTTCAGAAGTAATGTATACTATTAAGTACTTTTTGTTTACTTACAGCTCGGTAGAGGGTTGATCCCCTTGTGGGCACTGCGCGGCAAGAGTACCCTCCGAGGCAGGACCCTCTGGCGAAGATTTCTTCCCCCGTTTGGAAACCTTTGTTTCCGGGGGGTGCAGAGGTGGTCCTCTTCCTTCCTTGGGGAGAGGGAATTTCAGATTCTTCTCCCTGGTTATCCTCCTTCGCGGAGGCGCTAATTCCCCTGGTTTGGATGAATAATGAGTGAGGCCTGCTTTCAGCCTCTTTATTCCCCCTTTATCTTCCCCTGAGGGCGCCTGATAAGGCGCCGGCTCGAGCATTCTGGCTAGTACTGGATCTGCTGAGCCTTCAGGAAGGGGGGCCGAACACCTGACCATCTTCGCCTTTGTTACCCAGTCCTGGTCAAAGAGCGACCTTTCAGAATGATGTTGTGATAAATAAAAAAATAACGCGTTCGGCCACGGGATTACTTACTTGGGTATTTGGACGTTTGCAGCTCAGACCCGCATCCTTGGTGGTGTCCGGACACCTTATTTGTGGTTCGAAGAACAATTTCTACATCTTTTCGAGCGTCATGCCGAGGAAGTGCTGAATAGTTCGCGGTCCTTCCGGGTTGAACTCCCACATACGAAGGGGTCGACATTTGCAAGGCGGGACTCGATGAACTAGCATGACTTGCATTACCGTGGCTAGGCTGACATCTCTCTCTAAGAGATCTCGGATGCGACTTCGCAATATCGGCACATCATTTACTGGCCCCTAGCCCAGCCCCTTGTTGATCCATGACATCAATTCTGGTGGGGGGCCCGAGCGAAAGGCTGGGGCGGCTACCCACTTGGTACTCCGGGGAGCTGTGATATAAAACCACTCCCGTTGCCATAAACTGGACACCTCTGGAAAGGAACCCTCTGGCCATGGAACATCAGCGCTTTTGCTTATTGCGGCACCTCCACACTCTGCGTATCGCCCCTCGATCATCTTCGGCTTCACATTAAAAGTCTTGAGCCATAGGCCGAAGTGTGGGGTAATGCGGAGGAAGGCCTCACACACGATGATGAACGACGAGATGTGAAGGAGGGAATCCGGGGCTAGGTCATGGAAATCCAGCCCATAATAGAACATGAGCCCCCTAACAAAGGGATCCAGAGCGAGGCCTAGCCCTTGGAGGAAGTGAGAGATGAATACAACGCTCTTGCCGGGTTCGGGAGTGGGAATGACCTGCCCTCGAGCAGGCAGCCTGTGCGAGATTTCGCCGGTCAAATACCTGGCCTCTCTTAGCTTCTTGATGTCTTCCTCTGTGATAGAGGAAGGTATCCACCGACCTTGAAGGTTGGATCCAGACATGGTTGAAGGTCTGAAGCGCCTGACCTAAGCCTTGGGTGTTTGAACTCGAGGCAGGGGAAGGATTCGATTGAGTACGAGAGGGAAAAAGGACAGGCCTTGGCCTCTTTATAAAGAGGGTGAATATCAAGCGTCCTCCTTGTGGTCGTTTGGGACTTGCCTAAAATAGAGGAGTCATACCAACAGGCACAATTGGGTTACCCACGTCCGTATTGATGAGAATCCCGTAATAAGGGGGACACGATCTCTGCTTCGACAAGACATGTCAAGAAAACCACCTCACGATATGTGTAGTGCTGGTTCAAATAATGACCGGGCCATGGCATGATGTCATGTTGCTAAACGTGTCAGCAGATTAGATTTGTGGAGATATTATTCTCTCTACGGTGGTATGTGGAACTTGTTTTGTAGAGCCGGACACTATCCTTGTGTTCAAAATCTTCTATGGAGTATTCGGAGGAAGAACCCGCCTTGCAATGCCGAAGACAAATCTGCGCGCTGGACTCATCGTCATTGAAGCTGGTTCAGGGGCTACTGAGGGAGTCCTGGATTAGGGGGTCTCCGGACAACCGGACTATATCCTTTGGCCGGACTGTTGGACTATGAAGATACAAGATTGAAGACTTCGTCCCGTGTCCGGATGGGACTCTCCTTGGCGTGGAAGGCAAGCTTGGCAATACGGATATGTAGATCTCCTTCCTTGTAACCGACTCTGTGTAACCCTAGCCCCCTCCGGTGTCTATATAAACCAGAGGGTTTAGTCCGTAGGACAACAACAATCATGCCATAGGCTAGCTTCTAGGGTTTAGCCTCCATGATCTCGTGGTAGATCAACTCTTGTAATACTCATAACATCAAGATCAATCAAGCAGGAAGTAGGGTATTACCTCCATCGACAGGGCCCGAACCTGGGTAAACATCGTGTCCCCCGCCTCAAGTTACCATCCGCCTTAGACGCACAGTTCGGGACCCCCTACCCGAGATCCGTCGATTTTGACACCGACACCCGTGGTTCCAATAACCTTTCGCTTCATCATTCTTTTGACTGGATGTCATCGCCGATCGATTATATCTTCATGAAATCTCTCGACAAATGTGTCGTGATCATCATCAACATTCTGAGCTTTTCCAGGAAATCAATCAAATTCATGATGAGAAATACAACCCTTCCCCACGATGATTTATGTTATCATCGACAACATTCTTGCCTTCCCCAACACAAACTTGTTCACATAATTTTGGAAATACATCCTATTCGGCACGTCGATGGATTGTGGCTGAGCCCGTCGGCCACACCCTCATCTTTTCCTTGCTGAAATTGTATGACTTATTTTCTAAGTTGTTTCCGATGGATCCTTTGTGTATCCAAAGTCTAACCTTTGCTTGAAAACCATGTCAATGCTATCTCGAAGACTGTCTGTGGTAATCCGATCTTCAATAAGAACATTTGAAGCACAATACTAAATTTTCTTTATCAATTATCCAAACACTGTTGTATGGGTAATGTCATGAAATTTTTCCCCTTACCTAAATGGTTTTATACTTCTATCATGTCATGGATATCATGCTCTGCTTGTCCTTGGGAAGGATATACCCCTTGAAATATGTGTTTAAACACATTTTCCTTTCCATTGTTCTGATTAATATACTAACCATATTTTCCTTTCCATTCTTTTGTTTAACCTTTCCGGCAAACTAAATTATCTCAGTAGAGATAATTTCCTGCTTAGGTAAACACCTCAATGTACAACTCTGTCAGTAAAGACCATGTTACTATTGTTGTTGACATTCCGGTAGCCACCGATGGATGAGAACTTTGCCTAATGGCCCGCCTCGTTCAACGAGCAGGAAAATGGTTCTCTTCGTCCCTCACCCTTGGTACCAACGTTGTTGGCAACATACCTAACAGTCTATTATATGACATGCCTTGCTATCGGACCCCTTGCTACTTTTAATCCACATGGTGGGCCCATAACCCATAGTTCCACAGGATCGGAACCTGACTCTCTTGTATATCCTTTATTCCGAAGTATCATTGCTCTTGGCTTTGTGTGTTGTCACGAGCCACCGTCCGAGAGATGATCTATTCCCTATGCTCTGAACTCCCCTTCTCACACTCTATTCATGTATCGATCGTTTGTCCATTCGCTTGAAACTCTCTATTGTACCATCTTATTTTGCTCTTGATTTTTTTTAGTTTCAACTCGAGAGATACTTCTGCCACATTCCCTGAATTGTTCACCAGATAGTAACCCTATAAGGGTCAGTTCTCCCGAAGTTACTCTTTACTTCCGCACTTCAATCTCGGGACGATATTTCTTGTAGTGGAGGAGATTTCTAACACCCCCATGGCATGCTACCGTAATCACTTGTTAATGGTGCCATGTCATCATGTTACTGTTGCTAATCTTCACTTGATCCAAATCACCATTCAAATTCAAATCCAATTTAAAGTCAAAAATTCAAATTTACCAAACATGAAAACTAAAATGTTCAAAGTGTGGCAAATACTCTCTGGTTATTTATCATGTTGGAACCAACCTCTTTTGGGATTCCAAAGTGCCCCTGGAAATTTATTTAGTGGTCTGCCAACATTTAAAATTGGCCTTTCCAATATCTAGAAATGATTAGACAACTCATTTTGGCCTCAAACATTTTGTGACTCGTAGAAATAGTGTGATTGTTCTATGAGGCAAGTCTCATATCTAACAAAACTGTTTACAGTTTAATAGAAAACAACAGAAAAGTTTTAAATAAAAAAATGAAAAGAGACCCCCTGGCCAACTGAGCGAACTGGCCCACCTAGCCAACTGGCCGGCCCAGTCGGCCAGCCCACCCCGGCCGGCCCATCTCTCCTCGCATAACCGGATAACCCCCACCACCCGCAAACTCTAGCCCGCTACACCACACTCCCCCCGATCCACCTCTCCCTCTCGTTCTCTCGATTTGGATCGAGAGATCCCCCTCGCCTCTGCCCGACACCCCTCGTCTCTACCCCGGTGGCGTCGACGCCGTTCGACCCCGCTGAACGCCTCCCCGTTCCTGCCACCACGCCAGCGCCCCTCGCCGAGGCCACCTCACCGCCGGACCTCGCCGTCCTCTTCCTGTTCCTGGATCTAGAAGGACCCCCGATGCCGCCACCCACAACATTGATGCCCCGTCGCTGGAACCGCAACTCCGGCCCCTCCCCGAGCATGCCTTTGCACATCTACAGGGCCGCTGAGCCCCCTCCCGTCTGTTTCCCCTCGAACCATCCTCTGCTCCCTGCCGTGTTCGCGTAACCACGTCCGAGCGTCGCCACCCTCATGCCCCGGCCGCGCCCTGGCCTCGCCCGCGTGCGCGCGTGCTCGCCGCTGATGCTCCCACCAACAGCCGCCTATTGCTGCTTTTGCTAAGATGCTGCGCTACTGCTTGCCTCCCGCCCCCGTGCTCCCGCGTCGTCTGCAGCCCCGGTCGCTGCTGCTTGCGGCTGCTTCAGCGCCCCCCTGACGCCTCCGCCCGTGACTGCCCCGTCCGGCCCCTGGACGCGGCCGCCGCCTCACCACAGCCGCCGGCGCCCTACTCCCTCACCCAGTCTCCCCGCCGCTATGTTCCGATCGGCGCCCGTGCGGCCCCTGGTCCCCGACGCCCGTGCCTGTTTCCCCCACCCCCCTCGTTGCTCGGGCGGGCTGCGCTCGCACCCAGGGGCTCCGCCCCGTTTCGCCCGCCTAGCGCCCGCTAAGGCATGGCTGGGCCAATGCCAAAGGGCCCCACCGGCCCCTTTTCTAAAAAACTGTGTAAATAAAATGTAAAATAAAAAAGATATAAAATATAATTAATTAATTAATTAATTACCTGCCTATTTAGCTAACTAATTAGTTAGTTAACTTAGTTAAACTAATAGCTCAGTCTAAATAGTCAATGAAAGGGGGCCCCACCTCCTGTTGACCAGTCAAACATTGACTGGTCAACTGGGTCTCCCCTGACCCACATGTCAGCCTCTGTGTACATTTTGTGTACACAGGGCTGGGTACCCATAGCTTTTTATCTATTAATTTTGAATTAATAATAATTTCAGAAAATGCGTAAAACTTTGAAAAATCAGATAAAATAAACCGTAACTCGGATGAAAATACTTTGTACATAAAAGTTGCTCAGAACGACGAGACGAATCCGAACACGTAGCCCGTTCGTCCGCCACACATCCCTAGCATAGCGAACACACAACTTTCCCCTTCGGTTCGTTTGTTCGAAAATGCCAAACTTCGGGAAAGCATTCCCAGATGATATCCCCCTTCGCCGGTATCGTGTAGCACCATGTTAGATCGTGTCTAGCTCTGCCTGTTGTCCTGTTATGCACTTGCTTGCTTGCTATGTATTTATTTTTTCTTCCCCCTCTTCTCTCCGGTAGGCCCCGAGAACGATGTTGATGCCCTTGTGATTGACTACGTCGACGACGACACTTCTTCCTTTTCAACATAGCTTCCAGGCAAGCAAACCCCCCTTGAGCATTCCGATATTGCCCATTTTTTCCCTCTCATGCTTGCATTAGAACTGCTACTGCTTTATGTATGATCCTACTTTGATGCATAGCCTGTTTTTTACCTGCTTATCCTAAACTGCTTAGTATAGGTTGGTTAGAGATCCATCAGTGACCCCCACCTTGTCCCAGTTGCCTCGCTTTATGTTCGATGACTCGATCAACGTGATCGACGTCCAGGCCCCGACACCGCACATCACCCCCCTAGTTGTACGACTCTGCAGAGTTATCATCGAGTGCCGAGGGTGGAACCTCTTAAATCACTCCTGATGAGATCTCCGTAGTGTAGCTATATGGTCGAGGTCATCGAGGGTGATTTCCTCCTTAACCACTTCCGTTACGGCTCTGTCGTGCAACCCATCAAATGTGTACCTCGAGGGTGGATCCTCTTACGTTCACCTTGATGACAACATCGAGTGGAATTCACCGGGGGTGATTCCTCGGGTTTTCCCCTTGGTGTTAGACACACAGTTACTATGGTTACTATGACTTTGCACTAAGCCATGTTACTGAAGACGGGTCGGCCCTGAGGGGTTCCCGCGCGAGCTTAATAGCGAGTGATGTGGAGTCGGGTTGACCTAGAAGATGCCTGTGAGATACTTACGAGGCGTGGCCGGGCATTCTTAGCCCTTGCCGCAAGTACTCGAGACGGGGCGATGGGGTCACATCGATCGTGAGTCTCTGCTCGTTACCGCATGCTCCTAATCCACTACGATTTGGATATTTGATCCGAGGGGCCTCTGGCCTGATAGCACTAACCATCACATGGGCATTATATGTGTGTTCTGCATCGTATGCATCAGCCGAAGCTTAATAGACGTCAGCGATTGAGCGGCGCACGCCGGGTTGGACTGCGTAAGCTCCTGCGTTGTTGAAGGAGGTAGCTAGGTCTGCTCACCGGTCGCGTATGACCCCTGGGGGCATAGGCTTAGTCTGTCGTGCTGACCTCTCTATTAAGCCTAGGTCGGGTTGCGGCGTATTGTTTGGCCGAGGCCGGGCATGACCCTGGAAAGTGTGTCCGGCCGGAGTTAATCGAGCATGATGGGTAAGTTGGTGCACCCCTACAGGGAAGAAAACATCTATTGATAGCCTATCCTATGGTAACGGACACTTGGAGTTGTATCCCGATCGATACAACTAGAACTGGATACTTGAGATAAGAAATGGATAGTATGGCTCTGTGATTGCTTTCTCGCAGGGAGTTGAGAAAGGATCTCTGGCCGAGGTTGATAACACTACCTACTTTACATTATGTTGATATGTACTCTTCTATATGCTACAAGATGCTTGAAGATGCTAGTCTTCGATAGGCTAGGTTTTCCCCTTCCCTTCTGGCATTCTGTAGTTTAGTCGACAGATACAACCCATTCCTTTTATACAGATGCATACTTAGTTTCGTTCTGATGTAGTCTTGCGAGTACTTTGGATGAGTACTCACGGTTGCTTTGCTACCTCTTTTTCTCCCATACCCAATTGTTGCGACCAGATGACGGATCCCAGGAGCCAGACGACACCACTGATGACTACTACTACCCCGAGGGCGCCTACTACTACGTGACGGCCGCTGACGACCTGGAGTAGTTAGGAGGCTCCCAGGCAGGAGGCCTGGCCTTTTCGATCATTGTTGCTTTTGTGCTAGACTTCTTAAGGCAAAACTTGTTTAACTCATGTCTGTACTCAGACATTGTTGCTTCCGCTGACTCTTGTGTATCCGAGCTTATGTATTCGAGCCCTCGAGGCCCCTGTCTTGTAATATAAAGCTTGTATTATTTTATTTTCTATATAGAGTTGTGTTGTGACATCTTTCCGTGAGTCCTTGATCTTGATCGTACACATTTGCGTGTATGATTAGTGTACTATTGAATCGAGGGCGTCACAATAATAATGGGTGAAGAAGTTAAAAAATCAATTTAAAAAAACATTTGAAAAATAATATATAAATGATTTTCCCTGTTTTAAAATCTAGAAGTTCAAATTAAAATAACAAAGTGGTTTCATGTTTATAAAAAATAGAATTTTCCCGTTACTAACAAAAAACGAAGAAGTTCAAATTTTAAAAATGGTGAAGTTCAATGCCTATAAAAAATCATAATTTTCTCGTAATTAAAACAATAAAACTCAAAAGTTCAAATTTTAGAACATCTTGATGGTTAGATGTGTGTTAAAACCATCTGAGTGTATGTGTGTGTAGGTGCGTGCCAACACAAAAGTTCGGATCACGAAAAGGTAAAAAAATGAAACCAAAAAATATTCATTGCAACAAGTTCCCCCAAAAAAGGAACACACCATCGAAATATCCACATCGCTAGGAAAATTTAAAAAAAAACTAATTTCCCCATTCTATAAAAACTAGAAGTTCAAATAAAAAATAACGACATGGTAACATTGTTTATATAAAAAAGCATTTTCCCCGTTACTAACCAATAAAACTAAGAAGTTCAAATTTAAAATATGGTGAAGTTCGATGTCTATATTTTTTTTGGATATTTCACATTATTAAAAATAAAATCAAAAGTTCAAAATTTTAAAACAAAGAGGTTCAAAAAACTCGATTTTCCTCGTTACTAAAGAATAAAACTAAGAAGTTCAAATTTAAAATAACAGAGAAGTTCAAAGTTGATAAAAATCTCAGATTCTCGTTCTAAACAATAACTAGTAAGTTCAAATTAAAATAAGAAAACAACAAAAAAATTAAAAAGATTTTCCCTGTTTTTTAAAAATTTGGATTTTCCCCGATACTAAAGATTAAACCAAGAAGTTCAATTTAAAAACAGAGTAATTCAATGTATAACAACTCAGTTTTTCTCCGATACTAAAGATTAAACCAAGAAGTTCAATTTTTAAAAAAAAGATTAATAAAACCAAGAAGTTCAATTTAAAAAACATGGAGAAGTTTGATATTTAATTAAAAACTCGAATTTTTTTGGTTACTAAAGAATAAAACAAATAAGTTCAATTCAAAATAACAAAGAAGTTTGATGTTTCTAACAAAACTAGAATTTTCATGTCTCTAAATTTTTTTCAAATTAACAAGTTAGAGAGGTTTGATATAGAAGTTTGATGATTATAGAAAACTCAGATTTTCCTCATTATTAAAGAATGGAAACAAGAAGTTCAACTTTGAATAATAGAGCGCTTCATAATTTCGTAAAAAAGATTAAGAAATAAAGCCAGGAAGTCCATATTAAAAACATGGAGAAGTTCGATGATTATAAAAAAACTCAGATTTTCCTCATTATTGAAGAATGGAAATAAGAAATTCAAAAATTAAATAACAAGAAGTTCAACTTTTAAAAAATAAAGCGCTTCCAAATTTCATAAAAATGATTAAGAAAAAAAATAGGAAGTCCATATTAAAAAGATGGAGAAGTTCGATAATTATAGAAAACTCAGATTTCCCTCGTTATTAAAGATTTGGAAACAAGAAGTTCAAAAATAAAATAACAAGAAGTTCAACTTTTAAAAATAGAGCACATAAGAATTCATAAAAATATATTAAGAAAATCATATTAATATTTATAGAAAACTTAGATATTTTCACGTAACCGAGAGAAGTTCAGATTGATAACTGCCACAAGTTCACGTCTACACGGTGTGTATTTTGTATTAAAAAAAGAAATAAAAAGGCAAAGACTAAAATTTTGTTTTTATAAATTCGAGTCCTCGGTCGAAGAAAGTAAAAAAATATATTGTGAGACAGTTTTGTACAAAAGGAATATCAATTGTGCAACACTAATGAATGGATTAGAAAATTACAAACAAAAATATGTCACATAAGTTCAACGTGAAAACAGAACAAAGTTCAACTACTACGTTGAATGGATTTTAGATGAATTTTTTTTTAAAATCATCGCGAGTATGAAAAAACGATCAACACGGGAAAGTTGCGTGCTTACAGTAGCTTTCCACCGGTATATCACTTGCTTAATTCTGGTGAGTGGATGGAGAGCTACGAGTAGTGGATGAAGAGCTACGAGCAAAAAAATCACGTGAAAAATAGAGTGAAGTTCAGGTACACGCGCCGAGAAGTTCAGGTTCTTCACGTGGTGCATTTTCGACGAATTTGTTTCGTGATAAAGGCAGAACAAATGATCTTGCCGTTTTCGAAATTACATGAAAATGGCTAGGAATCAGATAAAAACATCAACATGGAAAAGTTTCGCATTTTTCATAGCTTTTCTGCGATATATTATTTGCCTCATTCCGATAAAGTTTGTGGAAATTACGGGGAAAATATGTTTTTAGTAATTTTCAAAATTGACTTAAAACCGTAAGGAATTGGGAGAAACAATATATACAAAAGAGTTTCGCATTTGTTCCAGCTTTCCAACGCCATATCATTTGCTGCATTCGGACGTACGGTTAAAAAATTAGCTCGAAAATACGAACTCGGTGGAACTTGTATTGTTTTCTAAATTACTTTTAAATCGTTCAAAATTAGAAAAAACTTTCAACATGAAAAAGTAGCGCATTTTTATAAACTTTCCAACGCCATATTATTTGCCCCAATTGGATTGGCCATTTAGAAATGGCATCGAAAATACAAACTCGGGTGTTCTGTTTGCCAAATTCTACGATTTTCCAAATTACTCTTTATCCTTAGGGAATTAGAGAAAACTTTCAACATGTGGAAGGAGCGGTTTTCCAGCAGCTTTGCAATGCAATATTATTTGCCTCATTCCGATAAACAGTTTAAAAATGCGATCGAAAATACGATTCACATTTTTTGTATGAGGAAAAAACGGTTTTCAAAACTGCTCTTAAACCGCTTACAATTCGTCAAAATTTGAGCTTGGGTCATAATACTGGTGTCCATAGCTTTCCAACGGTATATCGCAAGCCCAGTTTGGACAATGTTGGCAGAAGTTCAACCTAGCACCGGGAGAAGTTCAGGTCGAACAACTCAGGCAGTAAAACTGAAAAAAAACGCAATTTCATCACGACTCGAGAGCAAAATCCGCCAGCGAGCGAGATTCCTATTTAAAACCAGTATTTAGTTGCTAAAAACGTTCCTAGATCATAGTAACATCATATAGAACATGACTAAACAGAATAATTCGTGGGGGAAGCCACGGTTGCGAAGATAGCCCGAAGGTCGGGTTCGTACAGAGGGAAGTTCATGTGCGTTACTCAGGCAGTTCAGGTTGAGAGAGAGAGAGAGAGAGAGTATGAGGCTTCAAGTGTGTACTTGTTGGTGAAAGTGTTGTCCAATGGGAATTATATTTTGTATTACTCATGTATCCTACAAAGTCTGTCGCACAACCTTGTAACTTCTTACTCCATTTATAAATTTGTACTTGTCCTCTATATCATATATTACACTACTCGTACTACTACCTCCCTCCTGGTTTATTGGTCCCCTTCGTAATTTGTGTCAAATTTTGACCATAAATTTCACTAACTAAATGTTAATGCATGTCACAAAAAAAATATCGTTTGATTCGTATTTGAACATAGTTTCCAATGGTATAATTTTTGGTGACATGCGTTGACATTTTATTAGTTAAACATATGGTTAAAATGTGACACTAAATATGACTAGTAAGTAGTACTAGTATACATCAGTCAAATTATTCATCATGTCCTCACATTGAATTGACGTGACAACACGTTGCGCGTGAGGTGACACAAGAATCCCAACGGCATGTTCGGGTATTCTGGACTTCAGATTTGGAGTACCACTTATCTGTCGAAATATTTCATCATTCACTTAAAACAGTCTATTGATCATACATTGAGTAACATATAACTGGAATTAACCGATGCAAGTCCAAGAAGGATTCGCCGGTGCTGCCGGCTGGCGTCAAGTTTGATCATACGGATCAGGAGCTGATCGAGAACCTTGAGGCCAAAGTGAGTGCTGACAGCTCGAGATCTCACCCTCTCATCGATTTGTTCATACCAACCATCGACAGCGAACACATCATATGCTACACCCATCCTGAGAAACTTCCAAGTGAGACACCGATCGGTCGTCTACTTGCACAAACATATTCCTTTGGTTATAGCTCTATTTTTATTTTTACACACAGACCTAGTGAAGCAATTAAAATTTGACAGTTAATAAAAAGTGAAACAAGTGACTCCAACATGCCAAAGATGTTATGGAAATGCCAACTACGTACACTAAAACCTATATTCGACAATACTGCAGGTGTCACAATGAATGGGCTAAGCAAGCATTTCTTCCAACGGAACTCCAGGGCATTCAAAAGGGGCACGTGTTCGCGTCGCAAGATGAAGTCGGAGTGCGGCATGCAGGCGATGTGGCACAAGACTGGCAATACCTTGCCGGTGATGGTCAACAGCCGACAGATGGGAAGCAAAAAGGTTCTGGTGCTGCACACCAACAAGAACTTCAACCAGCAGAGGACGGACTGGGTGATGCACCAGTACCACCTCTGGGACCTGGAGCAAGAGAAGGAGCGGGAGCTGGTCCTCTGCAAGATTTTCTACCAAACAAACACTAGGGACAGGACTAAAAAGATTATAAGTTAGTTTGCTATTAGAACTTATACTACCTGGTCGTCTGCAAGTTGGTATTGTTCTTAATGATCTTTCGGTATGAACTTGGCATTTGTTTCCAACCATCAGGTCGAGGGTCGATGTGGATATAAATATGAATCATTTGTTACGAAACAAATTTTCAGGCACCTGATTTTTATTTAATGGGTAGCATAAGCACCTTCCATTTGAATTCCCAGTTCACCAATTTTTGTACATCTTCGAAGTACGCAGGGGATCCATCCGGTTTCATGGGCTGATAGTTGGATGCAGCACATCGGAACTGGGTTGTGGCATGCCAAGCCCAGCTGCAATTTATTAAAAGAGAGGAGCTATGGATTTGGGCCTTCCAGAATAGTTAAGTGTCGTGACCTCGATCATGAAGCGCCTCCCATGGACTAAAAAAGTCCTAGTCCGTTATTATTAGTTAAAATATGTAAAATATTCCATAATGAAAATAAATATGTAAAATGTAATGAATTTAGTCTTCTTTCATTGAAAAGCATTTGGTTGGCATGAAATTCGTCCGTGGCACCACAAGAGGACTGTCCATACTGAGCCTAACCGTATGGAACCAACGGGTCCATGGCCGTACGCAAGCAAATCAATGCACTTATTATCATGATGGAAAAATAATTCTGATGTCTGAGACAGTGAAACCCATGAAGTCTTCAACTTACTCAATAAACGAGAGAATTCTGCAAGTACAGACTGATAACCGGGATCTAGCAGGTATATTGTTTTTTCAGGTCAAGCAAGTTTCAACTGGGTTGTAGACTGCCTAGGCTTGGTTTCGTTTTTAACAGGCCCAGCCCATGACGACAACGGGGCACAAAGATCCAGCATGTATCTGTCGGATTTCGGGTTCCGGCAGACCCTTGAGGTTCGAACACTCGGGTGCGCGCGGAGATCTTTCCCCTACCGATCTACGTCCAATCTCCTCGCGTGATCTAAGCTGGAAACAACTAACAACACAAGGGACACGAGGTTTATACTGGTTCGGGCCACCGTTGTGGTGTAATACCCTACTCCAGTGTGTGGTGTGGTGGATTGCCTCGGGGGCTGATGATGAACAGTACAAGGGAAGAACAACCTCGTGAGAGGTGTTCTTGAGCTGGTGCGATGAACTGTTTGGGTGAGTTCAGTCGCCTCTCTCTCTCTCTGCTAGGACTCTATCAGATCTCTAGATGTCTAGGTGTGTCCATCTCTTCTTTCCTACTCTATGGTGACTAGCTCTATTTATGGAGGCCCTGGGCCTATCCCCAAATAATGAGCGGGAAGGGCGCCAACAATTGACCATTTTGAAGGGGAACATCTAGTACAAGTTACCCTGACCAAAGGTGGTCTTCGGCTGCCAAAAGCACTAGTGATGACGCCGTCTTGGGCTCCACTGTGACCTCCATCCCGCCGCTCTGCTGGTCTTGGTCTCGTTGCACCGGAATGGTAACCTTTACTCGATGCCTTGGCCTGTGCTTGCCCCCTTTGCCCCAAAGGGGAAACAAGGACACTGCGCAGGCCGGCTCCCGCCTAGCGCCCGCCTGGTCTCGATCGTCATGGCTTGCATCACGGGCTCCTCGCGAGGTACCCCTGCCTTGATCTCTCCGCCTCCTCGCGAGCCTGCCTGATGAGGCTGCCTCTGAGGGAGCTTTCTGCCGTCCGCCCCGCAAGGCTTGGCCCCTCGTGAGGGTCTTGAGCTTGAGCTCATGAAGATGGGCCGTGCTGGGCCCCCACTTGAGCCACGCCGTAGGCCGCAGGCAGTCAAGTCTGGGGAACCCCGTTCCCAGAACACTGATAGTAGCCCCCGGGCCCAAGGCACGCCCGGGCTTGGCCTAGCAGGGAAGCGAAGGGGCAAGCGCGAAGCGCCGCGAGCCCCAATAGCCTGCGGCCTTGTGCGTCGCGTGGCGATTGACTAGACATGGGCGCCTGCGCTTCCCCACGACGCCTCGGCAACCGTCCATGTGACAAAAGAGGTGCCCGGGCCAGACTTACCTGCTTTGTTCTGTTCGCCTCCCCCTAGATCCCCTTTCTTGCTCTCCTCCTTATTGCTCCCGAAATCCTCCAGATTTGTCTCAATCCTTCTCATCCAGCACACCATGGCGCCTCGCAAGTCCCCGACCGAGGCCTGGTACTTGCCGGCTCTGGATTCCCTGAACCTGCCGGAGAAGAACCTTGCCCTCACGCGCCTGATGACGGTG
Organism: Triticum dicoccoides; assembly: GCF_002162155.2. Taxonomy (NCBI): domain Eukaryota; kingdom Viridiplantae; phylum Streptophyta; class Magnoliopsida; order Poales; family Poaceae; genus Triticum; species Triticum dicoccoides. The sequence continues at coordinate 408,347,744 of NC_041392.1, forward strand.
GCGCAGGGCAGCAAGGGGGCGACTGTGCTCAAGGCCAGCTCCGACCAGCCTGAAGGCAAGGGGAGCACCTTCTATCCGCTCTTTGTGAGCGCCATCGTCGCTGGTCTGGTGCCTACTTGTTCTGAGTTCTTCTTTGTTGTTCTCCGCTAGTACAACTTGCAGACTCTGCATCGCCACCCCAACTCTGTTCTTCTCCTGGCGATTTTTGCTTACTACTATGAGGCTCACGTCGGGGTAAAGCCTTCAGTGGCCCTGTTGCGTCACTATTTTTCCCTCCGGGTTTTTGGTGGCCATATCTCCGCATGTGCGAGCTTCATCGCATATGTCGGATTTCGGGTTCCGGCAGACCCTTGAGGTTCGAACACTGGGGTGCACGCGGAGATTTTGCCTCCTACCTTCCTGCACCCCTCCGCCGTGCTAGGATCTAAACTAAGGAAAGAACAACACAAGAGACACAAGGTTTATACTGGTTCGGGCCACCGTTGTGGTGTAATACCCTACTCCAGTGTGTGGTGTGGTGGATTGCCTCTTGGGATGATGATGATGAACAATACAAGGAAGAACAGCCTCGCGAGGGTCTGTTCTTGGCTGAGGCGATGAACTGCTGGGAGGAGTTCAACCACCTTTCTCTCTCTCTCTCCCTGACCTACTGACCTCCTTTTGCTGTGTGGTTGGCTGGTCCTATTTATAGAGGCCCTGGTCCTCTTCCCAAATATTGAGCGGGAAGGGAGCCAACAATGGCGGGCTAATTTGAAGGGGGACAGCAAGTATCAACTATCCTGAGAAAAGCGGTCTTCGCCTGCGCAAAGCTCTGGGGATGACACCGTCTTGGGCTCCACGGTGACCTCCATCTCGTAGTCCTCCTGGTCTTGGTCTCGTTGCACCGAAATGGAAACCTTTGCCTGATGCCTCGGTACTCCATGGCTGCGCTTGCCCCCTTTGCACCAAAGAGGAAAGGAGGACGCTGCGCGGGCTGGCACCCGCCTGGCGCCCTGAGTCGTCATGGCTTGCGTCATGGGCACCTCGTGAGGTACCCCGCCTTGATCTCTCCGCCTCCTCGTGAGCCAGCCTGACGTGGCCGTGCCTGAGGAAGCTTCACCTCATCCGCCTCGCGAGGCTTGGCCCCTCGCGAGGGTCTTGGGTTTGTGTTGATGAAGATGGGCCGTGCTGGACCCCCTTTTGAGCCACGCCGCAGGCCGCAGGCAGGCAAGTCTGGGGACCCCCGTTCCTAGAACACCGACAGTAGCCCCCGGGCCCAAGGCGCGCCCGGCCTTGGCCGTGCAGGGAGGCGGAAGGGCAAGAGCGAAGCGCCACGGGCCCTAACAGCCTGCGGCCTTGGGCACCGTGTGGCGGTTGATTGGACGTGGGCGGCACTGTTCCCCCACGCCCTCCTTATCTTGTGCCGTGCTAGGTGGACTCGTAGTCGTACACAGCCGTTCCCCTTTTATCGCTCGAGCACCCTCTGTCCTTCCTCCGCTCGAACTCCGGTTTCTGTTTTCAACTCAATCTCGAGCCTCCCTCCCCCCCTTCCCATCGCCATGGCTCCGACGAAGAAGGGGAGAGGGAAGAAACCCGTATCCCCGCCTTGCCCGCCGCCGTCGGCGGCCCCCCACCGAGGGCTTGGGCAAGGTCAGCTTGGCTCTGGCCACCATCTTCAATGAATGCGGGAGGACAACGGCTTGGCCCGCGTCCCACTTCTCCATCGATAGGACAGCCACCGAGGTCCCATATCTTGCCGATGCCCTGTGGGCGGGTCTGGTTCCCCCCTTTTCTGATTTCTTCAACGCCGTGCTTTCCCACTATCAGATCGACATGACGCATCTGGGTCCTGAATCCATCACCCTCCTTTCGGTCTTTGCCTTTGTTTGCGAAGCTATGGTGGGCATCCCTCCTTCGATTGCCCTGCTACGCCACTTCTTCTCGTTGCATCTTGTTGACCCTACCCAATGCTGGGCTTGTGTGAGCTTCGTTGCCGCGCCTGAGACGGCGGCCTCTGGGATTGACTTAAAGCTTTCCCTGCCCGCGGTCGGGTTCCGCGAGCGGTGGCTGTATGTGGACGCAGGGGTGCCCAGCCCCCTGCTATTGGAGCCGACCTCGCCTGCCATCCCCAATTCGGGCTGGGGCCAGGAGACACTTGAGAGCCCCTGGCTCGTCTTCGTCTGGCGCCGCTTCGCGCTCTTGAGGTCGCTTGGCGTGACAGCGCCCAAGGTGGTGAAGGAGTTCCTGCTATGCCGCGTTGCTCCTCTTCAACGCCACTCTTGCTGGATGTGGGCCTTCCGTGGGCGCGAGGATCGTATAAGGCTCCAGGAAGAGGACCTGACTCCTGAGGTGCTGAGGTCGGCGCTCTTGACCCTGGCTGGGGACCCCAACCCCGGCAGCGTCCGGCGGGGAGGGGCCTTGCTGTACCTGTGCCAGAGCAGGGGCGACTTTCTGAAGCAGATGCCTGTCCTTGATGAGTGGGGGCCGCGCCCCGCCGGCCTTCAGGGGCCTCGCAAGAACCCAGTGATGGTGACTGCCCTACCAGTCGGCCAAGGCGGCTCATCCTCGAGTGGCGGAGCAGGGAGGCACGAGGCGCCAGAGGCCGAGGGGGCTCCCGGTGCGGCGACAGTGCCAGGCGAGGCTCGTGAGGAAGCAGCTCTTGGGGCCCATGCCGCTGACGCTGAGGGTGGCGAGCAGCTTCCCTCAGTGCCTGCGACTGGGGCCCCTGAGGCTCCAGCTGCGTCTCTTGGGGAGGCGATTGGCAGCGCACATCGGGCAGGCGCCTCTGCCGCAGATCGCCTTGCCGCTCCGTCTTCGCCGAAGGTTGATCCATGCGCCCAACTCTTGGGCCGCTTCCGCGTGAACTTCGAGGCTCTCCGAAAGAAAAGGGAGGCCCTGGGCGACGATTATCCTTGTCGCTTGCTGAAGCGTAGGAAGTACTTCGCCACTGATGAGTAAGCCTTTTCCTTTCCCGGCTCCCGATCCTTCTGTTACTTGTACTGACCCTTTCTCCACAGGCCCCTTCCAGCCGAGCTTGCGGAGACAGCTGAGGAGCCGTCCCCCTTGGCTTCGCCCCCTCCACCGTCCTCGAGCGCTCCGAGCAGCGGAGCCCTTGTGGTGAGGGCGATCGAAGAGGTGAACCATCCCGAGGCGCACCGTGGCCGCGTGCACCTCGCGATCCTCCTTCGCGGGCCTTCTCGTGGCATAGCCAGCCTACCATGGGCCTCTCGCCTGGTCGTGAACTGCGATCGGCTGAGGCGCTTCTTGCTCTCTTCTCCTGAGGACGAGCTAGCCCCAGGCCGGGCTTCTGATGCGGCGTGCCCGGCCGTCGCGAGGGTGCCAGCCCCTAGCCCCCAGCCTAGAGGGGGAGTGCTGACTCACGGCCCCCGACGCTTGCACGGGGCGGATGATGGAATGTGCTCGAGCGCGCCTGGGAGCGTCGCGCTTTCCACCAAGGATTCCTTCGAAGGGCGACAGACGTAGTGAGCCTGCTTGGTGAGGAGCTTGCTGATGAAGACGCGCGCCTTGAGGCCGAGGGCCTGCGCCTGGCTGCAGAGAGGCGCGAGCTGGAGGGCGCCATCGCCATTGCGCGCCGTGAGAGTGATATTGATGAAGCAGAGGCCAAGGCGGCGTTGGTGGCCTCTCGGGAGGCCCGATCTTGGGCCGCTGAGGAGGCTCGGGAAGCTGACCGGCGGCGAATGGCTGCGGAGGAGTGGGCTCGGGAGCTTCTGGCCTGGTGCCACTCGCTGGAGGAGCAGGTGGAGCTGCGCGAGGCAGCCCTCGCGTTGATGAAGGTGGCCTCTGGCGACTCAGCAGAGCTCCAGAAGCGTGAGGAGGTGCTGACACTGGAAGCCGCCGAACGTACCCGCGAGTACGAGCGTCTGGAGATGAGGGAGCGCTTGGTGACGCAGGCGGAGGATGATGTTGCTGCACAGGAAGCCCGCGTCCTGGAGGAGGTTGGACGTCGAGTGGCGATGGCGCATTTGAACCTCGAGCACGAGTTCAAAGAGAAGCTGGGGTTGAACCGGGCCGAAGCTGAAGGCAGGACTGCCGCTTTGAGGGCCAAGCTAGAGGAGGCGGTGCGGCGGCCGATGCTTCCCGGGCCGCCCTTGAGGTGGCGCGAGGTGAGTTAACCAACTCCCAGGCTGATGTGGTCCTTCTTCGCCAGCGTGTGGAGGAGGCCGAGGCCGTCGCGTGTCAGAATGCGGATGAGATACGTCAGCGGCGGATCTTGGAGCATGAGCACGGCCCCATGCTCACCACTCTCTGGGAGAGAGCCAACGCGGCCTTGGGCAACATCTGCGAGGAGGCCGTCGGTGAGCCGCACACAATCAACTACGCGGGAGTTCTTCACTGATGTGGTGACGCAGCTGGAGGCGAGGTCGACCAGGGCTGACAGGTTGGTGGAGGAGAGGAGCCGCTTCCTACTCAGGCGCGCCTTTTCTCGCGTCTTCAGTCACCTCTGGAACATGGATCCCCATTTTGATTTTGATGCCGCCATCGCCCCAGTCCCCCAGGCTGTCCGAGGCGACCTGGCGCACTGGGTGGAGGACAATGTGGACGCTCTTATCAGGGCCTTTGCCTCGGATAACGATGATGCGATCGTGGCGGCCGACGAGGGCGGCGCGATGGGCGGCCCTGACGCCACTGGCGGCGACGCGGACAGCGATGGCGAGTTCAGTGGCACCAGCAACGGCCCTGGTGGTGCTCCTGAGGACGCATTGGGGGATTCGCCCGAGTGACTGTACATCGTTCCTGCTTCCTTACCCTGCATGAATAGAACTCGGGTTTTGGCCTGATGACTGTGAGAGCATTTTGGAGGGGGGGGGGCCCTCATGTAAAACTTGTGTTTATCGTATCAGTAGAAGCCATATCGCCCATGCGCCCACACCAAGTGGCTAGCTTAAGCGACGCACTGGTCGGCTAGTATACCTTTGTTCCGCGCTGGCCCTGAGGCAACCCACGGGGGTTGTGGTATCCTGAGTGTCCCCTGATTGAATCCGTAGGATCTGCAGTAAAACACCCTCCTGAGAGGATGCGGCGGCGGCAGTCTGGGCTGCACGCAAGCTAGGCCTGACCCGACTCGCGAGGGGCTCGCGAGGGGAGGCGGCTGAGGCGAAGCGGTAACCAAAACGCGAGAAATTGCTCGAACGAGACTAAGCACCCCTCCCCGAACACACGCAAATCTCAAATTCGAATCCAACTTGAATCCAGCAGGGGAAAGCGACAACCAAGGGAAGAGCAACGAAAGCAAACAAAAGGCCGCGTCCGGCACCTAGTCTAGTCTTGGACGTCTTCTCACCAGCGCGGAGCTAAGTGCTGCCACTGGGCGTGGGAGGGAGCCCCAGGGCCTGAGGTCAGCACCCCTGAGACTCCAGGGCGTGTACAGCCCCACTCATTATTACGTGAGAGTGTCACGGGGCGGCGAGCTTCACAAGAACTGGTTCTTCTTCACAGGTACTGGCCTTGCTTCATATCGCCAGATGAGGGCCCCGCCTTGCGCCACACTCTAGTGCCATCAACGACGACCGGAAACCAGGACGCCGCTGATGGGGTAGAGCGGTCGCCAGCGGTTCCCCCGACGACCACGGGTCCTCCGCCGGGGGCAGGCCCTGGGGAACCTCCCCAGTGGAGGGCCTACCTCCTGAGAACACCTTGCTCCGAACGCCGCGGTGGTGATGTCGAATCCCTGCCCCTCTCCTGCAGCCCTCTGCGTCCTCCTCCCGAGAGGTAGGAGGCTGTGGGAGCGGGGCAGCTGCCCACTGTGGCAACTTGCACCTCCTGCGATCCATGGTTAGCGTATGCCTGCTGAAGAATTAGCGGTACCCGATAATCGCTGCTTCCAGCGTGCCCAGTGGGACCGTCCCAAGACTCCTGGAAGGGCTCAGCTTCTGCCGCCTTGTCCCCCCGGCTCGGGCCGAGGAGCAAGCATGGCTCGCCCTCGTGTGAGTGTCCTTGATCCATCATGAGGGGCACGTATTCCTCTGGCGCCGCCACCCCGAAGGCCACGCCGTAGTGCTCTGCGTGCCACACGGTCCTGCCTGACGCGCCTACCGTGGGGTGGCAGCGCGACTGTCCACTGGGGCCGCGGGTCGCGTCGAGCCCTTCTTCTTCGCGGACCAGGAGCGGGGGCTGCGCCGTTGCCGGTCCGGTGCTGACAGCCTCGCTGGTGTTGGTGTAGCCTTGGAGCCCGCGGGCGCACGCGGGGCCCCCGCGTGGGCCGTCCTGGGTTGGAGATGGGAGCTGGGTGCAGAAGGGGAGAGCCCCCGAGGCGGCGAAGCCCAGGAGCTCTGCCACCCGCTCCAGTAGCACGTCGCGGCCGCCCTCCAGCAGTCTGCACTGCAGCAGCTCTCGAGCCACGGTGAGCGCGGCCCTCGAGTTCGCCTACTCCCGGCGGGTGTACGGTGTTGTGGTCGCGGCGTGATTGGAGGCCCTTGCTGCCGACCGCGCCTGCCGCGGTGTGAGAGCTGCCGAAGCTTGTCCACGTCGCCCGCGGCCCGCAGCGCCCTGCGGACCACGAGCTGCCTGAGGCACGGGGTCGCCTGAGGCGAGGGCTCTGCGTGGGCGGGCCATGCCGCCCATGGGTCTGGGTTGCCCTCCTGGTCGCCGGGCATGGTGATGACGGCGCGACGGGGCACGGAGCGGTGGAAGACGAATTCTGGCGCACCCCTACCTGGCGCGCCAAATGTCGGATTTCGGGTTCCGGCAGACCCTTGAGGTTCGAACACTGGGGTGCGCGCGGAGATTTCGCCTCCTACCTTCCTGCACCCCTCCGCCATGCTAGGATCTAAACTAAGGAAAGAACAACACAAGAGACACATGGTTTATACTGGTTCGGGCCACCGTTGTGGTGTAATACCCTACTCCAGTGTGTGGTGTGGTGGATTTCCTCTTGGGCTGATGATGATGAACAATACAAGGAAGAACAGCCTCGCGAGGGTCTGTTCTTGGCTGAGGTGATGAACTACTGGGAGGAGTTCAACCACCTTTCTCTCTCTCTCTCTCCCTGACCTACTAACCTCCTTTTGCTGTGTGGGTGGCTGGTCCTATTTATAGAGGCCCTGGTCCTCTTCCCACATATTGAGCGGGAAGGGAGCCAACAATGGCGAGCTAATTTGAAGGGGGACAACAAGTATCAGCTATCCTGACAAAAGCGGTCTTCGCCTGCGCAAAGCTCTGGGGATGACGCCGTCTTGGTCTCCACGGTGACCTCCGTCTCGTAGTCCTCCTGGTCTTGGTCTCGTTGCACCGAAATGGCAACCTTTGCCTGATGCCTCGGTACTCCGCGGCTGTGCTTGCCCCCTTTGCACCAAAGAGGAAAGGAGGACGCTGCGCGGGCTGGCACCCGCCTGGCGCCCTGAGTCGTCATGGCTTGCGTCATGGGCACATCGTGAGGTACCCCGCCTTGATCTCTCCGCCTCCTCGTGAGCCAGCCTGACGAGGCCGTGCCTGAGGAAGCTTCGCGTCGTCCGCCTCGTGAGGTTTGGCCCCTCGCGAGGGTCTTGGGTTTGTGTTGATGAAGATGGGCCGTGCTGGACCCCCTTTTGAGCCACGCCGCAGGCCGCAGGCAGGCAAGTCTGGGGACCCCCGTTCCCAGAACGCCGACAGCATACTCCAATTCCAATGCTATCTCGAAGCCTGGGAAGAGAATCGAAGGCTTCCGGAGCAAGTGGGTCATGGTGGATGTCGGGCGCCTCCACCCCCGTCTGGTGTTGCCTACATGGCAGCCCAAGGCTGTCGATGCGTGGTCCCACGCCGAGCTCGTCGACCCCCATGCGAAGGCGGTGCTGAAGAGGATGAACGCGGACCTGAGGCCAAGCAACTTGGGGGCGACGAAGCTGACCGGGGCCACGCTCCTGAGGGAGTTCTTGGAGCACCGGGTGGCTCCACTCCAGGAGCACTCACTCCCGTTACGGAGGCTTGGGGAAGCGGACGCCACCTTGCGCCTATGCTCTGAGTCCCTGACCGACGAGAATCCGGTCGCAGCCCTCCATTCCTTGGTTGGGGGAGACGTGGCAAAGCCGGTGGGTGCCCCCGTCCCCCTGTCCCTTCGTGACGACTGGGAGCAGGTGGTGAACGCCATGCCCACCTTCAATGGTGAGGGGCTGGTGCCCGCGGAAGCTCCCGAGGGTCTTGCGGCGCTGGTGATGGTGAACGTGTCCTCCGACAGCTCAAGCGGGAGCGAGGGGGAAGAAGAGGCGGAGGAGGAAGAGTCTGACTCTGAGGCGACTGGCGAGGAGTCGAGGGAGTCTTTCCCTTGGCGCAGGTCCCAGGCGCTCCGCTCCATGCCGGACGACGACGAGGCCGGTGCCAGGCGAGGAGGGGAGGACTCTCCCTTGGTCACAAGGAAGGGCAGGTCGGGGCTGGTTCCCCCAGGGTCTGCTCTGGTGACAGGGCGGTTTGGGGCTAGCTCCAGCCCTCCTGACGTGCCCTCTGCTCCCGGGCCTCCCGAGGCTGACACCAGCTGTCGGCTCTCGGGCTTCATGTTTGGCCGGAGGTTGCTTGAGTTCGCGAGCGACAACTAGTAAGTGCTTGATTCGTGCTTTGCTTGGTTTCTGCCGCCGAGGCTTGACGTCCATATTCTTTGTCAGGCTGGCGCCTGCGTCGAAGAGATTGAGAGGGGCTTCTACGGCGCTGCTTGGGGCGAGTCCATCTACCGGGGCGGCGCCTTCGTCCGCTGGGGAGGAAGATGGCGAGCCTCGCGCCTCCCCTGCCCGGTCGTCCTCGCGAGGTCGACTGGGATGCCTCGGCGAGGAGTCAGCCCCCGTGGCCCCGCTGACCTTGGAGTCGACTGCGCTCGATGCTGCAGCCGGGGCAGCCAAGGCCCAGGGGGGTCCTTCCAGCCAAGCCGTGATCACGCTGTTGTCCTCTTCGCTTGCTCCGCCAGTTCCTGCTTCTTCTGTTCCCTCTGCCGCCGTCCTGGACCATGTTGCCAGCGAACTGAGCCAGCTGTGGGAGGATCTTCTGAGCGCGGACCCTCGCCTAGTGGCCGGGCGCCTGGAGCTAGCTTCCGGCTCGGCCCGTTCCGCTGCCTCCGTCCGAGCAGTGCTGAGCCAGGTCGTGTCGGCCTCCGATGGGGAGAAGCAGGCCGCCAACCAAGCCAAGGCCGCTCTCGATGCTGCGCTGGGTGACGCTGCGGCTGCCAAGGCTTGCTGCGAGGCGCTGGAGAGCGAGCTGCAAGGCCTGCGCGACGAGCTCGCCAAGGAGGTCCACGGCCGCCAGGAGAAAGAGAAGGAGATGAAGGCTCGGGAGGCTGCCGTCAAGGACTGGGACGTTAAGCTTGATGATCGCTACGGCCGATTGGAGACGCTGGAGCGGTCGCTGCAGGCGGAGAGGACTGAGCTAGACGCCAAGGCGAAGGTCCTGGCGGAGGATCGGGTGGCCTTCGCGGAGATGGAGAAGAAGGATCGTGCCACGCTGAAGACGCTTTACAAGAGCGGCTTGGAGGAGCCGTTGGCCGGTGCGGAGGACGGCCCCACCAAGCTGCTTCCCTTCTTGGTCCGTGCGCTTGAAGATTTCGTAGACGGCCTTGGCCCCACGGCCGAGGCCGAGGCGCGTGCCCTGTCTTCTACGGCACTGACGCATGTCCTCAGCCACGTCTACCTGCGCGACCCCGACGTCGACTTCGACAGCCTGCTGGCACCCGTGAGCAGCGACCTTGCTGCCGCTGCCACTGAGGCCGTGAAAGGTTCTGTGCCTTCAGCATCTTGCCCGGGCACGGTGCCGCCAGCTCCACGGCCCCAGGAGGCGGAGTCGTCCAGCGTGACTCCACCACAGGCGGGGGCGCCACTGGAGAGTGATCCCTTCGCGGCTTCCGTCCTGTTTTTATTCCTGCAACATGCACCATGCCTCGCGGAGGCATTTAAACTTGTGTTTGACGTTGTGAAACAATCTATGGCTTGTAATATTTGCTTTGAATTTCCTAGAATTTTCATTTTTCTCCCCTACTTGCTCGCGCTCAACGTCGGCAGGGCCCGGCCCCGCGCATACCTCACCCAGCGTTAGCCCCGACCGGAAACCGGGACGGGACTAAGGAGCGAGGGGCTACGTGGCAAGTTAGGCTCCTGAGTCTTGATGCTCAGGAGTCCCCCTTGACGCGCAAGCAACAAGTAGGAAAGGGGGGAACGAGGAGTGGATTGGTCGTTCTGCGTCGGCAAGGCCCGGCCCCGCGCATACCTCACCCAGCATTAGCCCCGACCGGAAACCAGGACGGGACTAAGGAGTGAGGGGCTACGGGACAAGTTAGGCTCCTGAGTCGCGATGCTCAGGAGTCCCCCTTGACGTTCAAACGGGTTTCCATACCTTGGCTCTGCTCGGGGAGGGGCGCATGACGACCAGGTCCGAGGGACCTGGCTGGGTGGCGTGCACTCGGGCAAGGCCCGGGAGTAGCCCCCGTGTCCAGCCCCCTCACGCGGCGCTCCCGAGGGGAGGCGTTGTGATGGTGTCGAACACTAAGCTCTGGGCTCCCTGAGGTTGGTATGGCCGTAGGCCGCCCTCAGTTGTTTATCACCAGCGCGGAGCATACCGCTTCCGTATGTGTATGGGCATAGCCACTCCTTGGCAGTGTCGTCAGCCAGCACAAAGCATGGTGCTTCCACTGGTACGTGGGAGGGGTCTCCCCTCCAGGAGGAGCCCCCGGGGCGTGTACAGACCCGCCCTGACACGTGGCCGGCACGGTAGGGCTAGGAGAGGTGTATCTGGGCACTCATGAGCCAGCGCGGGACTCACGAGCCCCTACCTCGAGGCGGGTTGCGCCTGGCTATGGGCCTTTATCAATGGTGTGTTCCTGCAGGGTGGTTAGAATGCAAATGCTCTACGTCCTCAGGTCCTAGCCCTCGAGCTAGCTCAGCCGCCGCTGGTATGACAGGTCGTGATGCCGTGGGTCAAGGCCAGGGGGTGAGGGTTGGAGAGCCAGTAGGAGCCCATGAGTCATGATGCTCAGGTACCCCCCTTTTAATGTGCAAGCACTTTGCATGAATGCGGAGAAGTCCACGATGAGAAGCAGGTGACAATTAAGCATGAAAGAGCAAATTCATTTTAAATAGACGCGAGAAAAGCAAACGCCGCTGGGCCAGGCCCGAGCAGCTCAGGGATGATGCAGCCCAAGGGGCACCCCCAACAAGGTAAGTAAAGAGCATAAGCAAAAAAGATACATGCCGCAGGGACGGACCCACGCGACCTGGGAATGATGCGGCCCTGTGGGCGCTCCCAGCTAAAAACCGAACTTAGAAAGATGTCACCTGGTGCTGTTGAAGACGAAGTGATGTTGAAGAAGTGGGCGATGCATGATGATGACGTCGACCCTCACGAGCCCCCAGGCCCAGGAGTCTCGGGAGGCTTCGGGGGCACATGTGGGTTTCCGAGGGCCATCTCCATCTCCGCCAGGACCGCACAATGCCTGACCTCCTGAGCCTCCAGAATGCTCCTCAGCAGGTGCTGATAAGCGGCGACCGCATTCGGCAGGCCGAAAGGCATGCGAACATAGCTGTCAGGTGGACCCTCACAACGCCCCACGTGCGAAGGCCAGAGGCGCTCCTGAGACGCGGCTCGGTTGAGCCCTGGCACGTCGATGCAGACGCGCAGCCCACCATCCTCGCCTGGATGTGGGGCTACGGCGGGCAAGCAGCGGCTGCCGCACATGACTTTCGACTCCTGTAGCTCCTGGGTGTTTCTTGCGATGAACTCCTGAGGGTTTGGTCTTCCTTGCCTTGTACCTTCTCGAGGGAAACGTGCCTGGAAGCACCCCTCCAAGTGGTGCCCGAGCGCCTCCCTCGCGACCTTGGCAAAGTCAGTGGCTCTCCAAGAAAGAGCCCCCGAGCCCTGCCTGAGGAGGGCGCCGGGTGCGCCTTCCTATGCGAGAGAGGGTGGTGCTCCCTGATTGGGCGCAGATCCTGGCGCAACACCTCCGGAGGCGCCTGCCTCCTTATGGCTTGGGCCAGGCGAAACATTCTTCTTCTTAAGGGTCGCCTCGGGAAGTCTTCCGTTTCTGTGGTTTGGGTCTTCGATTGCCGCGGCTTGGAACACGCGCTCAAGTGAACACACTGCGTCCCTTTCTTCACAGGGTACGGTGATGACTCCACTGCTTCCTGGCATCTTGAGGACATTATATCCATGGTGAGTCACTGCCATGAACTTGGCCAGGGCTGGGTACCCGAGGATGGCATTGTATGGCAGGCGGATGTGGGCGACATCAAAGTCGATGAGCTCGGTGCGGTAGTTGTTGCGCTGCCCGAAGGTGACTGGAAGGCAAACCTGCCCTATGGGAACATTGTAACCGTCAGTAACTCCTGAGAAGGTCTTGGTCGGCTGAAGCTGATCGTACGGCACTTGAAGATTGTCGAACGTCTCGACGAACAGGACGTTGAGTCCTATTCCGCCATCAATGAGGGTCCTGGTGACCTGCATGTTGCTGATGACTGGGGAGGAAAGCATCGGGAGGACTCCGGCCATTGCCGCGCACTTGAGCTGATCTGCTGAGCTGAACGTGATAGCGCACGCAGACCACCTGAGAGGGCGCGTGTCCTCAAGCTTGGGGAGGACTCCATTCACCCCGCGAGCAAACTGCTTGAAGATGCGCTGTGAGGCTGGGGCCTGCGCTCCACCCAAGATGCAAGCGATTGCGTGCGGCTCCTGAAAGCCCCCAGCCCCCTCGTCTTGATGTTGGTCTTCGTTCCTCCCCGGCAGTGGCGGCAGAGGAGGAAGGCCCGCGTTGCCGCACGGGCGATCCTCACGAGGCTGATCTTTCCAGCCTCCCTCGCGAGGCTGGTCCTGCCAGCGATCCTCGCAGGTCGGTCCCGCCACCCTTGGCGAGGGCCACGGTCTTCCCATCATCCACCACCTCTTCCTCCTCCTCGGCCATAGCCCCTACCGTTGCGCTCGGGGCGTCGGTCGACACGTCCATCTCTCACGGCCCTGAGCTCTTGACATTCGTTAGTGTTGTGGGTGTGGAGGTCGTGGTACACGCAGTACCGGCTGCCCTTGGATGACTCAGGCTGATCCCTGCCTTGCTTGGTGTCTGGTTCCGCTGCTAGCACAACAGCCCCCTTGCGCTTCACGCCCTTGGCCTTGGGCTTCTTCTCTTCTGCGTCGGCAGCCAGGAGTTCGAGGAGGGAAAGGCGCCCTTCCTCAGCCCTGGCGCACTTGGTCGCCAAGTTGAATAGCTCTAGGGATGAGCATAGGTCTTCATGGATTTCTAGCTCCTCCTTCATCTTGATGTCGCATACGCCATCGGAGAAGGCCAAGATGATGGGTTCTTCAGTCACCTTGGGGATCTTGAGGCGAGCGTTGTTGAAGCGCTGGATGTATTTATCCAGGGTTTCCCCTTGCTGCTGCTTGATGCGGCGCAGATCGCTCACGACCGGGGGCCGGTCGTGAGTGCCCTGGAAGTTGGCGATGAAGCGAGTGCGCATATCTTCCTAGGAGGAGATCATGCCAGGAGCCAAGTTCAGGAGCAAGGTGCGGGCCCTGTCCTTGAGCGCCATGGGAAACCAGTTCGCCATGACCCTTTCATCTCCGTTGGTGGCTTTGATGCATAGCTCGTAGAGCTGTAGGAACTCCGCGGGGTCCATCGTGCCATCGTAGCGAGGGGGCAGGTCAGGCTTGAACTTGCTTGGCCATGCGACGCCGCGTAGCTCGGGGGTGAGGGCACGGCAGTCTGCCGTGGCCACCGGCGCCTTTTGCTGGTGATGGGCTTGTTCCTGGGGATTACCGTGCGCCGCCGCTTGGAGTAGCGCGGGGTCTTGGCGTGGAGGTGCAGGGACACGATCTTGGCGCGCCAGCACTGGGAGCGCGCGAGCACCTTCTTGGGGGCGAGGGATCTCTTGGCAGCTCCTTTCTTGCTGTGCAGGCGCCGGACACGGAGGGTCTCGCCCTGGGGCTGCGCGCCTTGGAGCCAGGGCGCCTTCTTGGGGAGGAGGTGGTGGAGGCACCTCATGATCTTCGCCTCCTGCGCGGAATGGTGGGTGAGGTAGCGAGAGGGACGGCAAGGGGGAGCCCCCCGCAGCGCTGACGAGCTCGGTGATGCGGGCGAGCCAGTCCTCGTAGAGGTCGTCGACGGGGCGGTAGTGCAAGAGCTCTCTCGCTAGGAGCAGCGCGGCGTCCGCGTCCGTGGGGGCGCGACGGGCGTGGGACGACGAAGCGGCTGGAGTCAGCGACGGTGTGGCGGTGCGGCCCTCCCACCGTACTAAAAGATGCTGGGATGAGGCCTGCTGCTCGTTCCCCGCCGGGCCGGTGGCGGCGTTGGCGGCAGGCGACGGGGAACGACGAGGGCGTACGCCGACGGGCGCCGTAAGGGCGACGCGGGTGGTGAGAGCAGCTCGGCGCTCGGCGCGAGCCCGACGAGCGTCAGCCATGGACACGACGGGAGATCGCACATGAACAGCGGAAGAAAGATTCCGGCGCACCCCTACCTGTCGTGCCAAATGTCGGATTTCGGGTTCTGGCAGACCCTTGAGGTTGGAACACTGGGGTGCACACGGAGATCTCTCCCCTATTGATCTACGTCCAATCTCCTCGTGTGATCTAAGATGGAAAGAACGAACAACAAAAGGACACGAGGTTTATACTGGTTCGGGCCACCGTTGTGGTGTAATACCCTACTCATGTGTGTGGTGTGGTGGATTGCCTCAGGGGCTGATGATGAACAGTACAAGGGAAGAACAACCTCGCGAGAGGTGTTCTTGAGCTGGTGCGATGAACTGCTTGGGTGAGTTGAGTCGCCTCTCTCTCTCTGCTAGGGCTCTATCAGAACTCTAGATGTCTAGGTGTGTCCATCTCTTCTTTCCTACTCTGTGGTGGCTAGCTCTATTTATTGAGGCCCTGGGCCCCTCCCCAAATAATGAGCGGGAAGGGCGCCAACAATTGGCCATTTTGAAGGGGAACATCTAGTACAAGTTATCCTAACCAAAGGTCGTCTTCGGCTGCCAAAAGCACTGGTTATGACACCGTCTTGGGCTCCACGGTGACCTCCGTCGTGCCGCTCTGCTGGTCTTGGTCTCGTTGCACTAGAATGGTAACCTTTGTCCGATGCCTTGGCCTGTGCTTGCCCCCTTTGCACCAACGGGGAAACAAGGACAGTGCGCAGGCCGGCGCCCGCCTGGCGCCCGCCTGGTCTCGATCGTCATGGCTTGCGTCACGGGCTCCTCGCAGGTACCCCTACCTTGATCTCTCCGCCTCCTCGTGAGCGTGCCTGATGAGGCTGCCTCTGAGGGAGCTTTCTGTCATCTGCCCCGCGAGGCTTGGCCCCTCACAAGGGTCTTGAGCTTGAGCTGATGAAGATGGGCCGCGCTGGGCCCCCACTTGAGCCACGCCGCAGGCCGCAGGCAGGCAAGTCTGGGGACCCCCGTTCCCAGAACGCCGACAGTATCTACTGGCCTCTGGCCCGCCAGCTTTAGTTATATTTTCTCTTAGAAACATCCGCAAGCTATTTTTTTACTCAATCAAACACACAACACAGTTCTATTTAACTCTTGAAACTCCATGGCCTACTTCCGTTTTCTAATCTCTACCTATAGTTTTACTAGTTCATATACATGTATCATTATATTAAAAATAAATAATGTTCCCTTTTCATATTTACATCCTTATTTTTTGTTGTTTTCCCTCCAGCGCTGATTTTTTACCACTGGTTTTCCCTTAAACCAACTCAATTGTCCCATGTCTTATTTGCTTACAAAAAAACGATCTTTTTGGCAAATCAATAAATTCTTAAAAAATAAATGTTTATCATTTTGGGATTACAACAGTTCGGACTCCACTGAAATATGCAAAATAAGGTTGAACATTTTGACCGTGGTCTTGGGAAGAAAATGGGATTTAATAAATTCCTTATGAATTAGCAAATGGGCTGCAAATTATTAAAAAAAATAGCAAATGGGCTCTATGTTGTCTGCCACAGATTTGGAGGCCGACTTGTGGGCCTACTAAGTTCATGCGTACACAAGGTTTCTCAAAAAAATAAACTTAGTCAACAATCAACTCTACTAGCGTTAGACCGTTAGATGCCAATCTAACGGCAATTGTGCTTCTTATGTCTCTGATCTTCCTGCTCCAGCCGCCCAAACCAGCGCCGGCGGAACCACCTGCTCCCGCCTCCCGTGGCCGGCTGTGCCACCGGGCAGGCCTCACGTCCCCGCCATAATTGCATCCCTAGCCTGGCTATCCCTCTACTCACCCACACCTCCTTTTATTTTTCGGCGACGGCAACCGAACCAGTAACCCTCAAACTCCCCACCGTGTGAGCAAGTACTGCCGAGTCATACCCCGCTCCGCGTCGTTCCCTTCCTAGGCCTCGCTGTCGTCCACCGCCCTGGTGCTCTTGGCACAACATGGTCAAATTGGTCAATGAACGACAACCATCAGAAGTGGACTGTACGTGGAGAGGCTGACAGTTGGGTCCATGGCTGCACACAAGGAAATGCCTCCTTATTACGCGCAAAATATTGATTCATCCAACTAACAGCTGGGACCCACTGGAAGGGACTCTATATTTCAAGAAAAAATGCCCCCTGCTGACAGCTCCCACCCACCAGCTATATCTTCGCATGCAAGGAAGTGCCTCCTTATTATGCACAGAAAAATAAATAGTCCCCCTGCTAGCTGGGACCCACCATAGTTGGAGGCTGACTTGTGGGCCTACTGACGCGGATGGAGGGCTTTGTCAACTTAGTCAATATGAATGATTCTAGCTCCATTAACCGTACAATGTCCATCCAACGGCCGTAGTGTTTCTTCAACCTCTGGTCTTCTTGCTCCAGCCGCCCAAACCAGCGCCGGTCGTGCCGCCTGCTCCTGCCTCTCGTGCCCGGCTGTGCTGCCGCAGAGGACTCACCGCCCCCTACTACTCCCGCCGCTGGCCAGGCCATCCCTCTACTCACCACACCCCCTGTTATTTGATACGCCTCCAACGTATCTATAATTTATGAAGTATTCATGCCGTTATATTATCATTCTTGGATGTTTTACAATCATTTTATAGCAACTTTATATATCATTGTTTGGGACTAACCTATTGACCCAGTGCCCAGTGCGAGTTACTATTTTTTACTTTTTTTTTACATCACGGGAAATCAATATCAAACGGAGTCCTAACACCGCGAAACTTTTTGTGGATTTTTTGTGGACCAGAAGACTCCCGACGGGCCAGAGCAGCACCTGGGGGGGCTCGAGGGGGGTTCAACCCACCACGGCGCACCTGGGCGCCCAGGTGCGCGTAGGTAGGTTGTGCCCACCTTGGTGGCCTCTCGCACCCCATCTTTGCCCTATAAAATTCCAGATATTCCAAAAACCCTTGGGGTAACCCTAGATCAGAAGTTCTACCGCCGCAAGGCTCTGTAGCCACTGAAACCAATCTAGACCCCGTTGTGGCACCCTGTCGGAGGGGGGAATCATTAACGGTGGCCATCTTCATCATCCCGGCGGCCACCACAATGAGGAGGGAGTAGTCCACCCTCGGGGCTGAGGGTTTGTACCAGTAGCTATGTGTTTAATCTCTCTCTCTCTCTCTCCCGTGTTCTTGAGATGTCATGATCTTGATGTATCGCGGACTTTGTTAATATAATCGGACTTTGATGATCTTGATGTATCGCGGATCTTGATGTCATGATCTTGGTGTTTTCCCCTCTCTATCTTGTTGTGATAAATTGAATTTTCCCTTTGAGATTTTGTTTTTATCGGATTGAATACTTTTATGGAGTTGAGAGCACTTGATATATGTCTTGCATATGAATACTCGTGGTGACAATGGGGTATCGTATTGATTCACTTGATATGTGTTTTGGCATTCAACTCGCGGATTCCCGCGGTGACATTGGGGTAATCTATGCATAGGGGTTGATGCACGTTCTCGTCTTTCGTTTCTTCGGTAGAAATCTCGAGGCACTCTTTGAGGTTTTTGTGTTGGATTGAGTATTATGAATCTAAAATTATTTGGTGTTATTTTAGTACGAACTCTTGGATAGATCGATCTGAAACAATAGCTTTGAGGTGGTTTCGTACCATACAAACGACTTCTTCGTATGTTCTCCACTAGATAGGAACTTTGGAGTGAATCTTCATTACATGTTGAGGGATAGTTATATGATCCAATTATGTTATTATTGTTGAGAGAACTTGCACTGGTGAAAGTATGAACCCTAGGCCTTGTTTCCTAGCATTGCAATACCGTTTGTGCTCACTTTTACCATTAGTTACCTTGTTGTTTTTGTATTTTCAGATTACAAAAACCTATATCTACCATCCATATTTCACTTGTATCACCATCTCTTCGCCGAACTAGTGCACCTATACAATTTACCATTGTATTGGGTGTGTTGGGGACACAAGAGACTCTTTGTTATTTGGTTGCAGGGTTGTTTGAGAGAGACTATCTTCATCCTACGCCTCCTACAGATTGATAAACCTTAGGTCATCCACTTGAGGGAAAATTGCTACTATCCTACAAAACTCTGCGCTTGGAGGCCCAACCCAAGTCTACAAGAACAATTTGCCTAGTAGACATCAAGCTCTTTTCTTGCGCCGTTGCCGGATAGGTTAGGTAAGCGACACTCACATCCCGTCAACGGAGCTCTTTTCTGGCGGCGTTGCCGGGGAGGTGAGTGCAAGAAGGTATATCTTTAGATCTTGCAATTGAATATTTTAATTACTTATTTTAGCACTAGCTTGGTTTATCAAAGAAAAGTACATAAAAATGGAATTGAGGTTGCATCATATTAATGATCATTTTTATAATATCTTTCTTGAAAATGATGGTTCGGAAAATTGTGCTCAGTTGTTAGAAGAAGAAGTCAATAAAATGTTTGGTACAAAATATTTGAATGATGGGCATGATTGCAATGTTGTTAGTATAAATTCTTTGAATATCCATGATACTAATGATATGCAAAGCCATAAGCTTGGAGATGCTATGTTTGATGAAGATGATATTTTTAGTCCCCCAAGATTAGATGTGCAAATTTGTTATAATGATTGCATGCCTCCTATTTATGATGATTATATTGATGAAAGTAGATTTGGAGAGGTCATGACTTTATTTAGTGACGAATCCACTATTTTGGAGGAGGTCGCAATTGACTATGACAACAAAGTTGCTATCTATGATGATTATGGTGATGACATGTATGCTATAAATAATAATGATAACCATGAAACTTGTCATCGTGATTTTAATTTTCAATCACATGATAGTTATTTTGTTGAGTTTGCTCCCGCTACTATTCATGAGAACAAATTTGCTTATGTGGAGAGTAACAAAATTTCTATGCTTATGTATCATGAAAACAATGCTTTATGTGATAGTTATATTGTTGAATTCATTTATGATTCTACTAAAAATTATTATGAGAGAGGACCATATGCTTTTACATATTACAAAAATATCAAGTTTCTTCTCTATGTGATGAAATCTTGAAGTTATGCTTGTTTTTCCTTCCTATGATAGTTGATTCTTGTTCCCATAGATTTTTTACTCACAAAATCCCTATGCATAGGAAGTGGGTTAGTCTTAAATGTGCTTTCCATGTGTATCATGATGCTCTTGTTATGTTTCAATTCTTATCTTTTATGCAAGCATCATTGAAATCATCATGCCTAGCTTAAAAGGAATTAAAGAAAAAGCGCTTGTTGAGAGACAACCTAACATTTATACCTACTGTTTTTGTGTGTTCACATGATTAAGCTACTGTAGTAATCACGTTTTATAGATTTCGTTTCAGTAAAGTGCCAACTATAGCCTTTGGGATGGTCTATGGTGATAGTTGATTTGATCTTGCTGAAAAACAGAAACTTTCGCGCTCAGGAAAATAATTCTCATTTTTAACTAAAGCGTGATAAAATACTGATTCTTTTTGCAGAAGATTAATAGACAAATGGCCCAGGTTTTCCTAATTTTCAGAACCTTTGGAGTAGTAGTAGTATGGTTGGAGTACAAATTACTATAGAATGTTCTTTTTTTTATAGATTCTATTTTCAATGCATAGTTTGCTTGTTTTCTAGTTTCTATGGCTTATATTGCTCAATATGAATTGTGGAAATGATATGCTACAGTAGGAATTTTATGGAAACAATTATGAATCTTTTCTTTGACAGTACCAAAGTGAAATGGTTTGCTCTTTATCATACTAACCTATCTCACAAAGTTCCGTTAAGTTTTGTGTGATTGAAGTTTTGAAGTTTTGGGTGAGACATCGATATGAGGAGAATAAGGAGTGACAAGACCTTAAGCTTCGGGATGCCCAAGGAACCCCAAGTTAATATCCAAGGAAGATCCAAGCAACTAAGCTTGGGGATGCCCCGGAAGTCATCCACTCTTTTGTCTCCAACATTATCGGTAACCTGACTTGGAGCTATATTTTCATTCGTCACATGATATGTGTTTTTCTTGGCGCATCATTTTATTTTGTTAGGATTTTCTTGCTGTTATTTAGAATAATGGTTTGCATCTTTTATTTCAATAAAAGTGGCAATGATAGCCTTTACTATGCTCATTTTGCAAGCCTACATGTTGCTGTTTGAAAATAGAAAGTTTACCGTTGTTCCAGAAATTCCCTAGAAAAGTCAGAATGTGATAAAATTTTGAAACTTTTTGCAAAAAATAAGATGTGATAAATTTTCTATAGTTTGGTAAATTTTCATAATCTTTGGAGTTTAAGAAGTATTGATACTCTTGCATTCTTTACAGACTGTACTGTTTTGGCAGATTGCTGTTATGTTTGCATTTTTTGCATATGTTTGCTTGTTTAATGATATTATTTGAGGATAGGAGTATTAAATATGCAGACGAATTTAGTATGCAATGTTGAATAATAATTTTAGTGATTTGCTACGGTAGAGAATGATAAGGTTTTTGCACTGGTTTATGCCAACTTATCTCACGAGTTCTTGTTGAGTTTTGTGTTGATGAAGCTTTTGAGATTTAGGAAAACCGTGATATGAGAAGAATTAAGTAGACACGAATTCTCAAGCTTGGTGATGCCCAAGCCATTCCAAGATAATATTTCAAGAAGTCTCAAGCATCTAAGCTTGGGGATGCCCTGGTAGGCATCCCACCTTTCTTCTTCAACAATTATCGGTTAGTATCGGTTGAGCCTAAGTTGTTGCTTCTTCACATGAGTTGTGCTATTCTTGGAATGTCATTTTGCTTTGTTTGCTGTTTTAGTAAAATACTTAGATCTGAAACTTTTAAATAAGAGAGATTCCTCAAATAGCTACCCATTTACATAACTACTCGCTTGATCATCACTTATATCTTTTCGGAGTAGCTTGTCATTTACTCTTGTGCTTCACTTATATCCTATGAGTAAATTGTTAAATGAATTGGATATCATGAAGTTGAAATTATATCATGCCTAGTGGTAGCTTCACATTGGGTTTAGAAAGTGAAATCTTTTGAAGCTTGACAATCACAATATTGGTGATGCAAGCAATTCACGAATAATTAGTATAAGGAAGAGAACTTTCACATGCAAATACACTATCTTGGAAATCTTTTGTGATTGTGAGCCCCCATCAAAATATTATATGCCAAAATTGTTGATGTTGGACAAGGAATACAATGTAATGGTTTATGTTTGTTCATATGCACATAGAAGTTATATTGTCATAGATCCTTCAACATGTGGTGCTTGACCCCCATCTTTGTATGCTAAAAATTCCGCACCAAGTAAAAATACTACTTGTGCATCCAAAAAACCCTTAAACCCAAATCTTATCTTCAAGAGTCCACCATAACTACCTAAGGTTTGAGCTAGATCCTTCAAGTAAGTTGTCCTCGGTGCAATAAGGCAATAAAAATTGCTTCTAAAAGTGTTAGATCATTTAGTGTAAGAGAAAATTGAGCGTTGTACGAACTTGTGATGGCAAAGAATAAAAGTGACAGACTGCATAATAAAGGTTGCTATCATAAGGGGCAATATAACATGACGTTCTTTTGCACTAAGTGGTTGAGCATACAAATAAATAACCGCATGGAAACCTCTTCTTCCCTCTGCGAAGGGCCTATCTTTTACTTTTCAGTGTTTACTTTTATGCAAAGAGTCAAAGGTTTTCTCTCTATTCCTTTTTATTTTTCTCTTTTGGCAAGCATCATGTGGTGAGGAAAGATATAGGCACATATATCTAGTTGGATATGGGTAGCATGAGTTATTACTATTGACATCACCCTTGAGGTGAATACGTTGGGAGGCAAGACAATAAGCCCCTATCTTTCTATGTGTTTGGTTGAAACGTTTTTCTCATGTGTATGCGGTGAGTGTTAGAAATCATAGAAGACTATATGATGGTTGAGTATGTGGAGCTCTTACTTCAATTATGTTGAATAAATTGAATTGCAATTGCTTGGTGACTGAGAACATAGGTTGTTGAGTTTCAAGATATTTCATTGTTTGAACCATAACATGGGAATTGGTTGCTACTTTAACATGAGAAACTTTATGAGAAAGAATTGTTGTTATGATGCTAGGAAAAGTGAATGAAATTGTCATTGATCAAACTTGTGCACTTTGCTAGCATTCACACTCCATAAATTATTTCTTTTATCATTTACCTACTCGAGGACGAGTAGGAATTAAGCTTGGGGATGCTGATACATCTCCAACGGATCTATAATTTATGAATTATTCATGTAATTATATTATCATTCTTGGACATTTACAATCATTTTATAGCAACTTTATATCACTTTTTGGGACTAACCTATTGACCTAGTGCCCAATGCCAGTTGCTGTTTTTTGCTTGTTTTTTTACATCGCAGGAAATCAATATCAAACGGAGTCCAAACACCGTGAAACTTTTTGTGGATTTTTTATGGACCAGAAGACTCCCGATGGGCCAGAGCAGCACCTGGGGGGTGCTTCAAGGGGGGCACAAGCCACCAGGGCGTGCCTGGGGGCCCATGCGCGCGCTGGTGGGTTGTGCCCACCTCAGTGGCCTCCTGCACCCCCCTTTGCCCTATAAAATCCCAAATATTCAAAGAACCCTCGGGGTAACCCTAGATCAGAAGTTCCGCTTCCGCAAGGCTCTATAGCCACCAAAAACCAATCTAGACCCCGTTCTGGCACCCTGCCGGAGGGGGGAATCATCACAAGTGGCCATCTTCATCATCCTGGCAACCACCACGATGAGGAGGGAGAAGTCCACCCTCAGGGCTGAGGGCTTGTACTAGTAGCTATGTGTTTAATGTCTCTCTCGTGTTCTTGAGATGGCATGATCTTGATGTATCATGGGCTTTGTTAATATAGTCGGATCATATGGTGTTTTCCCCTCTCTATCTTGTTGTGATGAATTGAGTTTTTCCCTTTGAGAATTCGTTATTATCGGATTGAATACTTTTATGGTTCGAGAGCACTTGATATATGTCTTGCATATGAATACTCGTGGTGACAATGGGGTATCATATTGATTCACTTGATATGTGTTTTGGCATTCAACTCGTGGATTCCCGTGGTGACATTGGGTAATCTATGCATAAGGGTTGATGCATGTTCTCGTCTTTTGTTTCTTTTGTAGAAATCTTGGGGCACTCTTTGAGGTTCTTTGTGTTGGACTGATTATTATGAATCTAAAATTATTTGGTGTTATTTTAGTACGAACTCTTGGATAGATCGATCGGAAAGAATAGCTTTGAGGTGGTTTCGTACCCTACAGACGATTTCTTCGTATGTTCTTTACTAGATAGGAACTTTGGAGTGATTCTTCATTGCACGTTGAGGGACGATTATATGATCCATTTATATTAGAATTGTTGAGAGATTGCACTAGCGAAAGTATGGACCCTAGGCCTCATTTTCAAGCATTGCAATATTGTTTGTGCTCCGTTTTATCAATTGCTACCTTGCTATTTTTTATTGTTCTTATTACAAAAATCAATATCTACTATCCATATTACACTTGTATCACCATCTCTTCACCGAACTAGTTCACCTATACAAATTACCATTGTATTTGGTGTGTTGGGAACACAAAAGACTCTTTGTTATTTGGTTGTAGGGTTGTTTGAGAGAGACTATCTTCATCCTATACCTCGCACGGATTGATAAAACCTTAGGTCATCCACTTGAGGGAAAATTGCTACTGTCCTACAGAACTCTGCACTTGAAGGCCCAACAAAAGTCTACAAGAACAAGTTGCATAATAGACATCATTATTCTGTGGCGATGGGAGCCTCACACCGTAGCCGAACCAGTCAACCCTCATACTCCTCTCCGTGTGGGCATCCACTGCCGCGTCTTCCCCGGCTCCGCATCGTCCCCTTCATAGGGCTCGCCGTTGTCCACCACCTTGGTGCTCTCGGCACGCCGTGGTCAATGTGGTCAAGGATCGACTTCCATCGGAAGAGTACTGTATGTGGAGAGGCTGACAACTGGGTCCAAGGCCGGATCAAGGAAGTGCAACCTTATTACGCGTAAAATAATTATTCCTCCACTTGACAGCGGGGACCCACCGGACGGGCCACTGTATTTCGTGAAAGAAATGTTCCCCCGGCTGTTGGGACCCACCAGCTACATCTTCACACGCAAGAAACTGCGTCCATATTATGAGCAAAAAAATGATTCTCCCCCAGACAGCTGGGACCCACCGGCTACATCTTCGCATGCAAGGAAGTGCCTCCTTCTACTCCCAGATAGTCGGGACCCACCTAGTCGAAGTGTACATAGCTTTATCATTCTGGTCGCGAACGTGTATGTACATACCGGTCGATCGGTTTGTCTGCAGGCTGCAGCGATGAACCGTGGCCGAGAAAGGAAGGGCACATGTCATAGTAAAGGCGCGGACGTAGCATGTACATGTACGTACAATCTGGGTGCAAGAAAGTAAATAGGGCCACGTACATACATACGGGCGGGGTCTCGAATGCCTACTCGCGCATACGTACGACCAGGGCTCATGTACATGGAGAGGCAGCGACGGCGTCTTGTTCATCGGCAGCCAACCGGTTTGGTCGAAATGGAGGAAACAACATCGTGTTCACCGGGAGCCAAGTGACTGGGTCGGACTGCATCCTGTTCATCGGGAGGCAACAGACTGGGTCAGAATGGGTTGTGTTCAATGGGAGCCTACTGGCTCGGACAGAACAGCCAGAACGGGCTCTGGCATACCGCCAAATAGAGGAAAACGACCTTATGTTCTACTGCGTATGGTTGAAATGGGGTCCTGTTCATCGAGAAGGGTCTGGCGTACCGTAAAATGGAGGAAACGGACTTGTGTTCGAGCTCCTATGTTCGAAACGGGGTGCTGTTGATCGGGAGGGGTGTGGCATACCGCAAAATGAAGGAAACATTCTCTTCGACCACCTACGATCGAAACGGGGTCCTATTCATCAGGAGGGGTGTGGCGTACCACAAAACGGGCCTCCACGGGCTACTGTTCATCTCCACCATCGACTGCCTCCACGGACTAGTGTTCATCCACCGTCGACCTCCTCCAACCTCCACCTATGATTGTTCATCCACAGCGTCTCCCTCCTGCCTCCACCAGCTAATGTTCATCCACGGGCTCCTGTTCATCCAGCCTCCACCGCTCCTCCACCAGCTACTGTTCAACTAGCCCTCTCCACGGGGTCCTGTTCAACCACCCCTCCATGGGCTACTATTCATCCAGCCCTCCACCGGCTACTATTCAACCAGCCCTCCACGGGGTCCTGTTCATCCAACCCTCCACGGGGTCTTGTTCATCCACCCCAACCGGCTCGATCGGGGTCCTGTTCATCCAGCGGCAATGGCCTCTACTACCACGGGGTCCTGTTCATCCACCCCCACTAGGAACTGTTCATCCAACCCCCAACAACGCTCATTGTTTATCAAGAGGCATCAGGTTCGACCGGCTTTAGTTAGCAGCAGTAGCAAAGGAATCGCTCGATCGGGTACAGTTAACAGCCAGATCGATCGATTGCTCGGGTTCAGTAATGCGTAGCCTGCACTGCAATCGCTCGGGTTCAGTACGCGAAAGCCTCTCTCGAGTTCATTTAGAGCCCAATGCCTCACACCCACGCGCGTACGTGTACGAGAGAAATGCGCATCGCTCGGCCCCCGACCACCCACCATAACCGGGAACTCCCTGATATTTTCCTCGCCCTCGCTTCTACCACGATTTTTTTCTGTCATGGATGGCCCAAAGAATGTCATGCAGCTGTGTCTCCGGCCCGCCCAGGGCGAAAATCCCATTTCCTGTCATGATTTTTTGTCATAGAAGTAGGATCCCGCCACATCTATGATGATACCGGGTTTTGTGACAATTATCATCATAGAAGAGTCATAAGGATGACAATTTTTTTCGTTCGGCCCAAAATGTCACGTATGTGTCTTTTTTTGTAGTGCAAGGAGAACATTGTATTGAAGAACATCAAGAGAGAAGCCATCTAGCTACTAACTATGGACCCGTAGGTCTGTGGTAAACTACTCACGCATCATCGGATGGGAAGCAAGGTTGATGTAGAGCCCCTCCATGATTGATTCCCCCTTCGGCAGAGTGCCAGAAAGGGTCCCTAGATGGGATATCTCAAGAATAAAGGCTTGCGGTGGCGGAAAACGTATTTCATGGACTCCCTGGTAGGTTTTCTGATTTTATAGTATTTATAGAGGCAGAGTTAGGTGAAATGGAGGCTTGTGGGCCCCATTAGGTACCAGGCGCACCCCAGGTCTCTAGCATGCCCTGGTGCCTAGTGGTCCACTCCTTTGTCTTCTCATTCCTTCCCAAAGCTTCCAGGGTCTCTTATTGCCAAAAAAATCACCAAAAAGTTTCGTGGCATTTGGACTTCATTTGGCACTCATATTTTGCAAAGTCAAAAACGAGCAAAAAACAACAACTGGCACAGGGCACTAAGTTAGTAGGTTAGTGTAACGCCCCGGACACACCCGCCGGTGGTCGTTACTCCTGGCGGGATCTAGACTGGCCCCACAGATCAATACTAGCCTTTTCTGTGCACTTTTTCCTCACTCATGCGCACCCGGGACCAACTTCCCGGTCGGTCACCCATCCTGACGCTACTCCAAGATGAGCACGCTTAACTTTGGAGTTCTTTCCGAATGGGCTCCCGGAAAAGAAGGAATTCCTTATTGATATGAGTAGTCTATCATCCCTAATAAGCCAGGCTATCACATACACCCCCACTCAGAGGAACCGACGTCCTTGTCGGGCCACAGGAACGTTCCCTCTTGGCACATACGTCTGTGCTTCTAGTCCAGTACATGTGCCATGCCGTGTGCCACGACGGGTCACAAACGTCATGAACAACATGACCACGCACCTGTCCGCAACCATCCGTGTAACCGCGAGGGTCGGCTCTGATACCAACTTGTAACGCCCGGACACACCCGCCGGTGGTCGTTACTCCTGGCGGGATCTAGACTGGCCCCATAGATCAATACTAGCCTTTTCTGCGCACTTTGTCCTCACTCATGCGCACCCGGGAGCAACTTCCCGGTCGGTCACCCATCCTGACGCTACTCCAAGATGAGCACGCTTAACTTTGGAGTTCTTTACGAATGGGCTCCCGGAAAAGAAGGAATTCCTTATTGATATGAGTAGTCTATCATCCCTAATAAGCCAGGCTATCACAGTTAGTCCCCAAAAAATGATATAAAGTTGCTTGTAAATGTATATAAAACATCCAAGATTGATACTATAATGGCATGGAACAACAAAAAATCATAGATACGTCGGAGACGTATCAACTCTTCACATAAGAAAATTTATTCTCATTTATAATAGTGGGAGAAAACTCAACAAAACTATCATGAGATACTTGATTAACATAGCCAAAATGAACATTAAAATCATGATGACAAGTTTCATGGTTACCATTATTCTTTATAGCATACATGTCATCACAATAATCATCATAGATAGGAACTTTGTTGTCATAATCAATTCAAACCTCTTCTAAAATAGTGGAATCATCATTAAATAATATCATGACCTCTCCAAATCCACTTTCATAATTATTACAATAAGGTTCAACACCCTACAAAATAATGGGGTCGTTACCTAGAGTTGAAACTCTTCCATACCCACTTTCATCATTATAATCATCGTAAATAGGAGGCATGCTATCATCATAATAAATTTGCTCATCAAAACTTGGGGGACTAAAAATATCATCTTCATCAAACATAACATCCCCAAGCTTATGGCTTTGCATATCATTCACATTATGGATATTTAAAATAATTCATACTATCAACAATGCAATCATACTTATCATTCAAAGATTTTATGCCAAACATTTCATTGAATTCTTCTTGTAGCACTTTGGCACAATTTTATGATCCATCATTTTCAATAAACACATTATAAAGATTAATAATATGAGGCAACCTCAATTCCATTTTGTTTTCGAGTTTTCTTTTATAAACCAAACTAATGATAAAACAAGAAACTAAAAGATTCAATTGCAAGATCTAAAGATATACCTTCAAGCACTCACCTCCCCAGCAACGGCGCCAGAAAAGAGCTTGATGTCTATTACACAACTTTATTCTTGTAGACTCGTGTTGGGCCTCCAAGCGTAGAGTTTTGTAGGACAATAGAAATTTTCCCTCAAATGGATGACCTAAGGTTTATGAATCCATGGGAGGCGTAGGATGAAGATGGCCTCTCTCAAACAACCCTGCAACCAAATACAAGAAATATCTTGTGTCCCCAACACACCCAATACAATGGCAAATTGTATAGGTGCACTAGTTCGGCGAAGAGATGGTGATACAAGTGTAGTGTGGATAGTAGATATAGGTTTTTGTAATGTAAAAATAAAAAAATAGCAAGGTAGTAAGTGATAAAATAGAGCACAAACAGTATTGAAATGCTTGAAAACAAGGCCTAGGGTTCATACTTTCACTAGTGCAATCTCTTGACAGTGCTAACATAGTTGAGTCATATAACAATCCCTCAATGTGCAACAAAAAATCACTCCAAAGTTCTTATATAGCGAAGAACATAAGATGAAATTGTTGTAGGGTACGAAACCACCTCAAAGATATCTTTTCCGATCAATCTATTGATCCATCCCTATAAGTTTCACAAACAACCCTAGAGTTCGTACTAAAATAACACCATATGTCACACATCAACCAACTCTAATGTCATTGCTACTTCTTGAGCTTGTGTTGATTTTTTCCTTGAAGAGGAAAGGGTGATCCAGCAAAGTAGAGATAAGTATTTCCCTCAGTTAAGAACCATGGTATCAATAGGAGGCACAAGCAAGTCTCCAATATATACAACTGCACAAACTAACAAATACTTGAACACAACATGAAAAAGGAGTTGTCATTCCCTTCACGGTCACGAACGAGAGTGAGATATAAAAGAGATAGGTATAAAAGATAAATAAAAGGCAAAATAAAGTAAGTATAAATAAAGTGCAGCATGGTATTTTTGGGATTTTTGGTTTATAAATCTGAAAATATATGATGGAAAATAGACCCGTGGGCCATAGGTTTCACTAGATGCTTCTCTCTGTAAGAAAACATACAGTGGGTATACAAATTACTGTTGAGCAATTGATAGAAAAGGACATAATTATGAATACATCTAAGGCAACAATCATGAATATAGGCATCACGTTCGTGACAAGTATACCAAAAAGATTCTCCATCTACTACTATTACTCCACACATCGACTGACTCCTGCCTGCATCTAGAGTATTAAGTTCATAAGAACAGAGCAATTCTTTAAGTAAGATGACATGATGTAGAGGGATAAACTCAAGCAATAGGACATAAACCCCATCTTTTTGTCCTTGATGGAAACAATACATTACGTGCCTCGCTACCCCTTTTGTCACCGGGTGAGGACACCTCAAGATTGAACCCAAAACTAAGCACCTCTCCCATTGCAAGAAAAACCAATCTAGTTGGCCAAACTAAACCGATAGTTCAAAGAGAAATACAAAGATATCTTAATCATGCATAAAAGAGTTCAGAGAACACTCAAATAATATTCGTAGATAATATGATCTGAAATACACTATTCATCGGATCTAAACAAACGCACCGCAAAAGAAGATTACATCAAATAGATCTCCAAGAACATCGAGGAGAACATTGTATTGAAGATCAAAGAGAGAGAAGAAGACATCTAGCTACCAGCTATGGACCCGTAGGTCTGTGGTAAACTACTAGCACATCATCGGAAGGGCATCAAGGTTGGTGTAGAGGTTATCTGTGATTGAATCCCCCTCTGGCGGAGTGCCGGAAAAGGCCCCAAGGTGGGACCTCATGGAACAGAGACTTGCGGCAGCAAAAAAGTATTTTTGGTGTGCCCTCTGGCATAGGGGGGATATTTGAAGATTTATAGGGCTGAGATTATGGTTAGGCGGTTCCCGAGGGGCCGACCAGCCCTAGGGGCGCACCCCTGGTGCACGCCCCCCTGGGGCGCGCCTCTATGGCTTGTGGCCTCCTTGTGGGTGTTCTGGCCTCTTCTCCAAATCGTGTGGGTTTCTTCTGGTCCAACAAAAATCACCGTAACGTTTTATTCCGTTTGGACTCTGTTTGATATTCCTTTTCTGTAAAAGTCGAGAACAAGGAAAAACAGAAACTAGCACTAGGCTCTAGGTTAATAAGTTAGTCCCAAAAAATATAAAATAGCATATTAATGCATAGAAAACATCCAAAACAGATAATATAATAGCATGGAACAATAAGAAAGTATAGATATGTTGGAGATGTATCAAGCATCCCCAAGCTTAATTCCTGCTTGTGCTCGAGTCGGTAAATGATAAGAACAGATTTTTTTGATGTGAAATGCTACCTAATTTATTTATCAATGCAATTTTATTTATTGTGGCCTGAATGTTCAGATCCATAAGATTCAAAACAAAAGTTTAATATTGACATAAAAACAATAATACTTCAAGCATACTACTAAATCAAGCATGTCTTCTCAAAATAACATGGCCAAAGAAAGTTATCCCTACAAAATCATATAGTCTGGCTATGCTCTATCTTCATCACACAAAATATTTCATCATGCAAAACCCCGATAAAAAGCCAAGCAATTGTTTCATACTTAATGTTCTCAAGATTTTTCAACTTCAACGCAATACATGAGTGTGAGCCATGGATATAGCACTATAGGTGGAAGAATATGGTGGAGGTTGTGAGGAGAAGTCAAAAGGGAGAAAGTCTCACATCAAAAGGGAGAAAGTCAATGAGCTATGGAGACGCCCATCAATTGATATCGATGCAAGTGAGTAGGGATTGCCATGCAATGGATGCACTAGAGATATAAGTGTTTGAAAGCTCAAAAAGAAACTAAGTGGGTGTGCATCCAACTTGCTTGCTCATGAAGACCTAGGGCAATTTGAGGAAGCTCATCATTGGAATATACAAGCCAAGTTATATAATGAAAAATTGCCACTAGTATATGAAAGTGACAAAATAGGAGACTCTCTATCATGAAGAACATGGTGCTACTTTGAAGCACAAGTGTGGAAAAAGGATAGTAACATTGTCCCTTCTCTCTTTTCTCTACCTTTTTGTTCGGGCTCTTTGGGCTCTTTTATTTTTATGTCCGGAGTCTCATCTCAACTTGTGAGGGAATCATAGCTTCCATCATCCTTTCCTGGCACGGGACAATGATCTAATAATGATCATCACACTTTTATTTACTTACAACTCAAGAATTACAACTCGATACTAGAATAAAATATGAGTCTATATGAATGCCTCATGCATATGAGAACAATATGACAATAATGGTGTGTGTCATAATAAACGGAATGGTGGAAGTTGCATGGAAATATATCTTGGAATGGCTATGGAAATGCCATAATAGGTAGGTATGATGGCTATTTTGAGGAAGGTTATATGGTGTGTTTAATGCACTGGCGAAAGTTGCGCGGTACTAGAGAGGCTGGCAATGGTGGAAGGTTGAGAATGTGTATAATCCATGGACTCAACATTAGTCATAAAGAACTCACATACTTATTGCATAAATGTATTAGCCATCAAAGCAAAGTACTAATATGCATGCTCCTAGGGGGGTAGATTGGTAGGAAAAGACCATCGCTCGTTCCCGACCGCCACTCATAAGGAAGACAATCAAAAAATAAATCATGCTCCAACTTCATCACATAACGGTTCACCATACGTGCATGCTTTGGGAATCACAAACTTTAACACTAGTATTTCTCCCGTTCCACAATTACTCACTAGCATGACTTTAATATCACCATATTTATATCTCAAAACAAATGTAAGGAATCAAACTTCTCATATATGCAATGCTCTTATATGAAAGTTTTTATTTTATCCCTCTTGGATGCCCCTCATATTAGGACTAAATTCATAACCTAAGAAAATTACCATGTTGTTTAAAGTCTCTCAAAATAATATAATAAAGCATGAGAGTTCATCAATTTCTATAAAATAAAACCACCGTCGTGCTCTAAAAAGATATACCTGAAGTACTAGAGCAACTACCTAGCTCAAAAGATATAAGTGAAGCACATAGAGTATTCTAATAAATTCATGATTAATGTATGTCCCTCTCAAAAGGTGTGCACATCAAGGATGATTGTGGCAAACTAAAAAGCAAAGACTCATCCTACAAGACACTCCAAGCAAAACACATATCATGTGGTGAATAAAAATATAGCCTCAAGTAAATTTATCGATGGATTGATGACAAAAGAGGGGATGACATCCGCGGCATCCCCAAGCTTAGATGCGTGGTTGTCCTATAATATTACCTTAGGTTACCTTGGGAATCCCCAAGCTTATGCTCTTGCCACTCCTTATTTCGCGGTCCATTAAAACTTGAACCAAAATTTGAAAACTTCACAACACAAAACTCAACAGAAAACTCATAAGATCCGTCAGTATAATAAAATAAATCACCACTTTAGGTACTGTTGTGAACTCATTCTAAATTATATTGGTGTTATATCTACTGTATTACAACTTCTCCATTGTTCATACCCCCCAATACTACCCATATATTCATAAAAATAAGCAAATAACACATAGAAAACAGAATCTGTCAAAAACAGAACAGTGTGTAGTAATCTGGAAACTTTGTATACTTCTGTGACTCCAAAAATTCGGAAACATTAGGACAATCTAGGCAATTTGTATATAAATATTTCAAAAAAAATTCAGGAATTTATCACGTTCCAGCAGCTCAGATCAATTCTGTTACTGGGCACAAAATTTTCTATTTTTCAGTAAAATGAAATCAACTATCACCATGACCATCCCAAAGGTCTTACTTGTCACAAACACTAATTAAAACATCAAACGACAATTACTACAGAATTAATAATGTGTATTTATTGAAAAACAGAAACAAAAACAAAAAACACAAAATAAAGAATTGGGTTGCCTCCCAAGAAGCGCTATTGTTTAATGCCCCTAGCTAGGCATAAAACATAGATCTAGGTATTATCATCTTTTGTATGCAATCCATAAGTGTCCCTCACAATAGATTCATATGTCAACTTAATGTTGTTTCTTGGAAAGTGTTCCATTCCCTTCCTTAATGGATATTGAAATCTAATGTTTCCTTCTTTCATATCAATAATTGCACCAATCGTTATATGGAAAGGTCTACCAACAATAATAGGGCATGTAGGATTGCAATCTATATCAAGCACAATAAATTCTATGGGCACATAATTCCTAATTGCAAAATAAGAGCATCATTAATCCTTTCCATAGGTTTCTTAAGAGTGGAATCCTCTAGATGCAAATTCAAAGAACAATCATCAAATTTATGGAAACCGAGCACATCACATAAAGATTTCAGAATAGTGGAAACGCTAGCACCCAAATCACACAAAGCATTGCATTCATAAAATTTAATTTTAATTTTAATTGTAGGTTCCTACTCATCATAAAGCTTTGTAGGGATAGAAACTTCCAACTCAAGTTTTTCTTAAAAATATTTCATCATAGCATCAATGATATGTTTAGTAAAAGCTTTATTTTGATTATAGGCATGAGGTGAATTAAGCATTGATTGAAACAAGGAAATACAATCTATTAAAGAGAAATTATCTAATTAAAGTCATTGAAATCCAAAAGAGTGGGTTCATCACTACTTAAATTTTTAACCTCGCCAATCCCACTTTTATCAATTTTTTCATTAAAATCTTCACCCTCCAAATTATTGGGATGCCTTCTATCTAAATTT
Source organism: Triticum dicoccoides (assembly GCF_002162155.2). NCBI lineage: Eukaryota > Viridiplantae > Streptophyta > Magnoliopsida > Poales > Poaceae > Triticum > Triticum dicoccoides. The sequence goes on from NC_041392.1 coordinate 408,381,843, forward strand.
GACTCATCTCCAATCCCATATTTATCAAGATTTATATTAGTAAACAAAGATTCAATAGGAGTCACACCAATCACTTTAAGATCTTCATCATTATTTAAAGACTCCAGTTTAGCAGCCATCTTATTTACCAAAGAGGTTTGTTTATCGGAAATTTGGCCTATTAAATTTTCATTATGAGCAAACTGAGATTTAAGACCATATATTTCCTTAGAAACATCATCAAGCTATTTATTAATATACTCCATCATAGTTTTTTGTTCCTCAAATTTGTTCCTAAAGAAACTATTATGCTCGAATCGTAAGGACATGAAGCTTTTGGTATTATGTTCAATCTCTTCCAACTTTCTATACTAAAAATCAAGGCTCTTAGGTTGAGCCATGAAGGCAAGCAAGAAATCTAGAACACAAGCAAACAAAAAGATGAACAGAAAGATGGGCACATAAAAAGGCAAATATTTTTGTGTTTTTCTGAAAACGTTTTAGAACTGGGGGAGACGAAAACGAGAGGCAAATGGCAAATAATGTAAGTGCAAGAGATGAGAGTTTATGATAGGTACTTGGTAGGCTTGATGTAGAACCTCCCCGGCAACGGCACCAGAAATTCTTCCTGCTACTTCTTGAGCTTGCATTGAATTTTCCCTTGAAGAGGAAAGGATGATGCAACAAAGTAGAGATAAGTATTTCCCTCACTTAAGAACCAAGGTATCAATCCTGTAGGAGGCACAAGAAAGTCTCCAATATATGCACCTGCACAAACTAACTAACACTTGGACACAAAGCAAAAAAGGGTTGTCAATCCCTTCACGGTCACGAACAAGAGTGAGATCTAAAAGAGATAGGTATAAAACATAAATAAAATGCAAAATAAAGTAAACATAAATAAAGTGCATCAAGGTATTTTTGGATTTTTTTTGGTTTATAGATTTGAAAATATATGATGGAAAATAGACCCGGGGGGCATAGGTTTCACTAGAGGCTTCTGTCTTGAAGAAAACATATGGTGGGTAAAGAATTTACTATTGAGCAATTGATAAAAAACACATTATGAAGACATCTAAGGCAATGATCATGAAGGCATCACGTCCGTGACAAGTAGAGTGAAACGATTCTGCATCTACTACTATTACTCCACACATCGACCGACTCCTGCCTGCATCTAGAGTATTAAGTTCATAATAGAGCAACACTTTAAGTAAGATCACATGATGTAAAGGGATAAACTCAAGCAATAGGACATATACCCCATCTTTTTATCCTTGATGGCAACGATACAATACGTGCCTCGCTACCCCTTCTGTCACTGGGTGAGGACACCACAAGATTGAACCCAAAACTAAGCACCTCTCCCACTGCAAGAAAAACCAATCTAGTTGGCCAAATCAAACCGATAGTTCGAAGAGAAATACAAAGATATATTAATTATGCATAAAAGAGTTCAGAGAAGACTCAAATAATATTCATACATAATGTGATCATAAATTTGCAATTCATCGGATCTCAACAAACGCAGCGCAAAAGAAGATTACATCGCATAGATCACCAAGAACATCGAAGAGAACATTGTATTGAAGATCAATGAGAGAGAAGAAGCCATCTAGGTACTAGCTATTGACCCATAGGTCTGTGGTAAACTACTCACACATCATCGGAAGGGCAACAAGGTTGGTGTAGAGGTCCTCCATGATCGAATCCCCCTCCGACAGGGGGTTGCAGTGGCAGAAAAGTATTTCGATGTGCCCTCTAGCATAGGGGAATATTTGAGGATTTATAGTGCTGAGGTTAGGGTTAGGAGGTCCCCAAGGGGCCCACAAGCCCTGGGGCTGTGCCCCTATGGCTTGTAGCCTCCTCGTGGGTCTTCTGGCCTCTTCTCCAAGTCTCGTGGGTTTCTTGTGGTCCATGAAAAATCACCAGAAAGTTTTATTCTATTTGGACTCCGTTTGATATTCCTTTTCTGTAAAAGTCAAAAACAAGAAAAAAATAGAAACTGGCACTGGGCTCTAGGTTAATAAGTTAGTCCCAAAAATAATATAAAATAACATATTAATGCATATAAAACATCCAAAATAGATAATATAATAGCATGGAACAATCAAAAATTATAGATACGTTGGAGACGTATCAGTCACCTTGGTACTCCAATGTCACCACAAGTATCCATGAGTTGATTATTCGATATGCATCAAACACCTTCAGATTCAAAATACTCAATCCAACACAAAGAACTTCAAAGAGCTCCCCAAGATTTCTACGGAGGAAGAAGGATGAAAACATGCATCAACCCCTATGCATAGATTACCCCAATGTTACCTCGGGAATCCAATAGTTGAGTGCCAAAACATACATCAAGTGAACCAATATAACACCCCATTGTCACCACGGGTCTTCATATGCAAGACATAAGCCAAATGTTCACAAATCCAACAAGTATTCAATCTGATAATAGCAAAACCTCAAAGGTAAAAACTCAATTCATCACAACAAGATAGAGAAGGGAAAACACCATATGATCCAATTATGTTAACAAAGCTCGCAGTACATAAAGATCATGCCAAATCAAGAACACAAGAGAGAGATAGAGATCAAACACATAGCTATTGGTACATACCATCAACCCCAAGGGTGATCTACTCCCACCTTGTCATGGAGACTGTCGGGATGATGGTGGCCTTCGATGATGACTTCCACGCTTCGACAGGATGCCAAAACAGGGCTGCAGATGGGATCTCTTTGGTACAGAGGCTTGCGACGGTGGAGTCGAAGTTCTATGGTTATTTCTGGGGGTTTCCCTATATATAAGAATTTTCAGAGTTGGAATCACACGAAAAGGAGCTAACATAGGCCCATGAGGCTCTAGGGCGCGCCTTGGTGGCTTGTGGGCCACTCCTTCATCTTCTGGCCCTCTCCCGAAGCTTCCAGTGTCTCTTTTGTTCCAAAAAAATCGTCAAAAACTTTTAGCCCATTCCGACAACTTTTATTTCTGCACAAAAAAGAACATTGCGGTAGTTCTACTGAATACAATGTCAGTCTGGGTTAGTTTCATTCAAATCATACCAAAACCATATAGAATTATTGTAAACATGGCATGAATACTTCATAATTATAGATACGTTGGAGATGTATCAGTGCACGGGAAGTGCAACTACACGTGAAAATGAGCAAGGTGTCGACCTTTGTAAAGGTAGCCATGGACCTCCTTTTATAGATGAAGGGATCACAATGGCAAAATACTCGTTACATATAGCAATGGTGGGCGGAAAAGGGATGGACGGGTGGCGTCGGAGTAGCTGCCTCAGCAACCACGTATCATTAATGTGGGAGGCAGACGGGCGGACCATACTTGTGTTGTTTGAACGTGGAGCAATCGCCTGCACTGCGACGCGGCGCGGGCGACGCTTACCGTTTCAGGCGGAAAGTGTGCGCGGGCGAGGGAGGCGGTCTGGGTGGGCCAGGGCGGTCAGACTCGTGCTTGGCAGCAGTCCAGTCCAGCAGCCGGACATGCTAGCTGACCAGCGAGCTCACCGAGTTGAGCAACGACAATCAGACGATGGACGTGGCTTCCGACTAGGAGCCGGCACCACAGCCCAAGCCAGTTCATGTCGTGTTCACCATAGAGCAGGTGCGACCGCACTTTGAAGCCCTAATGGCGGAAGAGCTACTAGCTCAAGAGGACCTGTGCTACAACCTCCACCTCCTCAACGAGCACCGGCTCGCGGAAGGACGAATCACCAGCGAACAAGCGAACAACAATGCCGTCATAGAGATGTGGCCCTATGATCATGGCTTCCTAAATGAGCAGCGGGCGCTGTATCAGACAATCCGTAGGGCCCGTGAGGCCCTCTCTGTCATCCTTCGAGTTGTTCCGCTCGCCGTGGCACCGTCGTTTCGCGTTGTCAACATGGTCAACGAACATGAGGAATTAGGAGATGATTTTATTTTGAGAGGATGACAGTGGGGACCCACCAGGGCCATAGCCGCACGTACGCAAGTGCCTCCTTATTATATACAAATATTTTTTGTTTCCCCATGGTTTCCTAACATCACAGTCCCACACCATTGTCAACCTATATAGTCAATAAATGGGAGAATTGCACAAGGAGCGGCCGACAGCTGGGACCCAGCAGCTCGAGTAGTATTTGTGTTTTTGAGGTGTGAGCAGAGTTTTTCTTGAGCGATGTTTTGGTTGTTGTTCAAATGAGGAGGGTATCAACTGGGCGGGGTATGGCCCGTTTAGCCCAGGCTATTATTTTATGTCGACCAAATATCCAACCCAGATATTAATTTTTTTTCAAACTGAAAATGGCTAGCCCAGCTATACTTTTTTTTTGAGGAATACTCAGCCTAGGTCAACTTGTTATTCTCCGCCCCGCCGGGCTGCAAATCTTTCCTAGGAGGGATGCAATAGGCTTAACAAGAAAATGGGCTTTAAGAAATAATAAATGGGATGTAATTATAAAAACTGGGCTATAAAGCTAAAAAAAATGCACCAAACACGTAATTCGTTAAAAATATATATTATTTTTGGATTTTGAAAATTTTAATTTCATTACTTGTTGCGCGCGCAATATTTTGTTGGATTTTTACACAATACAAAATTATTTTAAAATTATATTTAAGTTGACTAGACATTTCGGGATAAAATTATTTTGGTCCTAACAAAATGTGGGAATTTTTTATTGAATTCTGTTTTGAGCGGTTGGTTGAAATTATTAATCGTTGTCCTAGCTAGAAAATAGGCTGTAATTTTAACAAACTGTAATGGGTTGTAGTAAATTTCGAATTCAAAAATGGGCTATACATTCTTACAAATCAAGATGGGCTATATGTTCTCCGCCACACACTTGTGGGCCTACTAAGTTGACGCGTACGCAAGGCTTTGCCAACTTATAGCCAAAACATGGTTCTAGCAGAAGTGGCCGTTGGATGTCCATCCAACGGATGTCGTGCTTCTACTTCAATCTCGGATATTCTTGCTTCAGCCGCCCAAACCACTGCCGACGGTACCGCCTGCTACCGCCTCCCATGGTCGGCTGTGCTACCGCGTAGGACTCACCGGCTCACCCTACTCCCATCGTCGTCCACGTTGTTACTCTACTCAGCAACACCTCATGTTATTCTCCGGGGATGGTAGCCTCACACCGCAGCCGAACCAGCGAAACCTCGTACTGCCCTCCGCATGGGTATCCATCTGCCTCGTCTTCCTTGGCTCCGCGTCGTTCCCTTCCTAGGCCTCGCCGTCGTCCACCGCCCGGGTGCTGTCCGTGCGGCGTGGTGAACATGGTCAACGAACGACATCCATTGGAACAGGACTCTACGCGGAAAGGCTAACAAATGGACCCACCAGCTACATCTTCGCACACAAGGAAGTGCATCCATATTAGAGGCAAAAAAATTCTTCTTCCCCCTGACAGCTGGGACCCACCAGTTATATCTTCGCACGCAAGGAAGTGCATCCATATTACAGGCATAAAAATGATTCTTCCCCCTGACTGCTGGGACCCACCAGTTATATCTTCGCATGCAAGGAAGCGCATCCTTATCCTCCCTGACAGCGGGGACCCACCCGGTAGAAGCATACATAGTGTTCTCTGTTTGGTCGCGAACGTGTACGTACATACTGGTCAATCGGTCTCTCTGCAACAATGAATCGTAGCCGAGCAAGCAGCGACACGTTTAGTAGTAGAGCCCCCGATGTAGCAGTTGATAACCCACAAGTATAGGGGATCACAACAGTTTTCAACGATAGAGTATTCAACCCAAATTATTGATTCGACACAAGGGGAGCCAGAGAATATTCTCAAGTTTTAGCAGCTGAGTTGTCAATTCAACAACACTTGAAAGACTTAATATCTATAGCGAAATATTTAGTAGCAAAGTAGTATGGAAGTAACGGTAACGGTGGTGAAAGTAACAGTAACATTTTTGTAGCAATCGTAAGAGTGGTAATGGAAAAGTAACAGAGCAAAGATCAATATGAAACGAGCTCATAGGCAATGGATTAATGATGGATAATTATGTCGGATGTCATTCATCATGCAACGGTTATAACATAGGGTGACACAAAACTAGCTCCAATTCATCAATATAATGTAGGCATGTATTCCGTATATAGTCATACATGCTTATGGAAAAGAACTTGCATGACATCTTTTGTCCTACCCTCCCGTGCCAGCGGGGTCCTATTGGAAACTAAGGGATATTAGGGCCTCCTTTTAATAGAGTACCGAACCAAAGCATTAGCACTTAGTGAATACATGAACTCCTCAAACTATGGTCATTATCGGGAAGTGTCCCGACCATTGTCACTCCGGGGTTGCCGGATCATAACACGTAGTAGGTGACTATAGCTTGCACCATCGGATCAAGAACACAAATATATTCATGAAAAAATAATAGGTTCAGATCTGAAATCATGGCACTCGGGCCCTAGTGACAAGCATTAGGCATAACAAAGTCATAGCAACATAGATCTTAGAACATAGTGGATACTAGGGATCAAACCCTAACAAAACTAACACGATTACATGGTAAATATCATCCAACCCATCACAGTCCAGCAAGCCTGCGATGGGATTACTCACGCACGGTGGTGAGCATCATGAAATTGGTGATGGAGGATAGTTGATAATGACAGTGGCGACGATTTCCCCTCTCTAGAGCCCCCAACGGACTCCATATCTGCCTTCCCAAGGAAGAACATGGCTTGGCAGCAGCTCCGTATCGTAAAACGCGATGAATTCTTCTCTCTAATTTTTTTCTCCCTGAACGTGAATATATGGAGTTGGAGTTGAGGTCGGTGGAGGTCTAGGGGGCCCACAAGGACAGAGGGTGAGCCCCGGGGGGTGGGCGCGCCCCCACCATTGTGGCGAGGGTGTGGGCCCACTTTGGTTGATTCTTTCGCCAATATTTTAATTAATTCAAAAAATCACCTCCATGAAGTTTCAGGTCATTCCGAGAACTTTTATTTCCGCACAAAAATTAACACCATGGCAATTATGCTGAAAACAACGTCAATCCGGGTTAGTTCCATTCAAATCATGCAAGTTAGAGAACAAAACAAGGGCAAAAGAGTTTGGAAAAGTAGATACGATGGAGACGTATCAACTCCCCCAAGCTTAAACCATTGCTTGTCCTCAAGTAATTTAGTTGACAAACTGATAGTGATAAAGAAAAAATTTACAAACTCTGTTTGATCTTGTTGTTGCAAATACGTAAAGCCAGCATTCAATTTTCAGCAAAGATCATGAACTAAACATATTCACTATAATATTTAGGTCTCACATTTATTCATATCAATGGCATAATCAACTAGCGAGCAATAATAATAATAATAAATCTCGTATGACAACACTTCTTCAAAACAATCATGATATGATATAACAAGATGGTATCTCTCTATCCCTTTCCGAGACTGCAAAACATAAATGTAGAGCACCTCTGAAGATCAAGGACTGACTAGACATTGTAATTCATGGTAAAAGAGATCCAGTAATAGGCATACCCAATATCAGTTAATAACAATGCATACAAATGACAGTGGTGCTATCTAACTGGTCTTTTTATAAGAGCATGATGACTCAGCAATAAAAGTAAATAGATAGGCCCTTCACAGAGGGAAGCAGGGATTTGCAGAGGTGCCAGAGCTCGAGTTTTGAAATAAAGATAAATAGTATTTTGAGCGGCATGATTTCATTGTCAACATGACAACCAAGAGATCTTGGTATCTTCCATGCTACACACATTATAGGCGGTTCCCCAACAGAATGGTAAAGTTTACACTCCCCCACCACCAACAAGAACATTCCACGGCTGGTCCGAAACAATGGGTACCGTCCAACTAACAACAATCCTGGGGGAGTTCTGTTTGCAATTATTTTGATTTGATTTGAGCATGGGACTGGGCATCCCGGTTACCAGCCATTTTCTCATGAATGATGAGCAGAGTCCACTCATCGTGAGAATAGCCCATCTAGCATGGAATATATTGACAACCCTAGTTGGTACATGAGCAATTCGAGCATACAAAACAGATTATTATTTGAAGGTTTAGAGTTTGGCACATGCAAATTTACTTGGAATGGTAGGTAAATACCACATATAGGTAGGTATGGTGGACTCATATGGAACAACTTTGGGGTTTATAGAAGTGGATGTACATGCAGTATTCCCGCTTAGTACAAATGAAGGCTAGAAAAAGACTGGGAAGCGACCAACTAGAGAGCGACAACAGTCATAAACATGCATTGAGACCAACCAACATTGAATGCAAGCATGAGTAGGATACAAATCACCATGAACATAAATATCATGGAGGCCATGTTGATTTTGTTTCAACTACATGTGTGAACATGTGCCAAGTCAAACCACTCGAATCATTCAAAGGAGGATGCCATCCTATCATACCACATCACAACCATTTTAATAGCATGTTGGTATGCAATGTAAACCATTATGAACTCCTAGCTAATTAAGCATGGCATGAGTAACTATAATCTCTAATTGTCATTGCAAACATGTTTCATTCATAATTGGTTGAATCAGGAACGATGAACTAATCATATTTACAAAAACAAGATAGACCGAGTTCACACCAGTTTTCCTCATCTCAATCATTTCATCATATATCGTCATTATTGCCTTTAACTTGCCTGACCGAACGGTGTGGATAATAGTAATAGTGCACGTGCATTGGACTAAGCTGGAATCTCCAAACATTTATTCCAAGGAGAAGACAAGTTAATATGGGCTCTTTGTTAGATCAACAATAATGGATATTAGAGCCACTCCACATTTTCATCATGGTCTTCTCCTCTCGACCCCCAAAGAAAAGAAAAGAATTTCAAAGAAACACACTGAAATGTTTTTGGAGTTTTTGTTTTTCTAAAGAAAGTAAAACAATAACGAGAAAAACTATTTACACGGGAAATCTCTCAACAAGCAAAAGAAGAATGATAAATCTTTTTTGGTTTTCTATTAATACTACAACTAAGCATGCATGGAAAGTAAACTAACTACAACTAATATGTTTTTGTGTTTGTTTTTCTTAAGGTTTTTCAAACACACAAGAAGAAAGCGAGAGAAAGAAATAAACTAACATGGATAATAGAATGAAAAAGTATGAACACCGACAATTGGAATGAGCGTGTGAACATGAATGTAATGTTGGTGAGAAATACGTACTCCCCCAAGCTTAGGCTTTTGTCATAAGTTGGTCTAAGGCCACCATTGGCCCGGATGATATCTGAAATCATAGTTGGGGTAGTATTGTGCTGTGGCAGCTACCACTTGGCGAGCTGCCTCCTGGAGGTGAGCAGCCTCCGTTGTTCTCTCATACTCGTTTGCCTCCTCTCTAGTTATAAAATATCTCACATTTGCTTGAAAGTTAAAGAAAGCAGGAGCAGGAAGAGAAACATGGACGACGCGTCGTCTATCAAAGATTAGTCGGTACTGCAGGAACTGTTTGTTCCTCTTAAGAAACTGGTAGTGCAACATAGCATCATAATCCAGAAAAGCAGGTGACAACTCAATATCATACCCTCTTATGGGTACACCCAAATAATTAGCTAAACGAGTTGCATAAATCCCGCCAAATAGATCTCCATCATTAGCATTAAGGTGTAACCTCCTCGCAATAATAGCCCCCAAGATATAATGCTTATCACCTAACACTGCACACTTGAGGACACTAAGATCTGGAATGCAAAGGTGGCTATGTTCATGTTTACCGTTAATGCATCTTCCTATAAAGAGATCAAAGTAATGTATGGTAGGAAAGTGAATGCTCCCTATGGTAGCTTGTGTGATATTTCTAGTTTCTCCAACGGTGATGCTAGCAAGGAAATCATTATAGTCAGATTTGTGAGGCTCACTAAGAAGGCCCCATTGTGGAATTTTGCATACATCACAAAAATCTTCTAGGTCCATGGTGTAAGATTCATCATAAAGATCAAACAGGAAAGTATGACTATTACGCTTAGATGAAAACTCAAACCTCCATACAAAAGAACCAGTGAGATAATAATATTGCAGGTACTTGTCTGATAAGAAGTCCTCAAGACCGGCATTTTCACTACAAGAAATATGTCAACTTATGACCTTCTGTCAGTGACCCTCGAAGAATTGGTCATAAATTTATGACCATTTTAGACCAATTGGTCAAAAGCTGTGTGGAGGGCTCTAAACCCTAAACCATAACGACCATTTTGGTCAGAAAGGTCATAATTTCATTAGAGGAAATGGTCATAAAGCAAATAGCGCTAGTCCACTGCCTTATTTCTAGTTGTTAACGACCAATAACGATGGTCATAGCCTTGTAAATTGTGGTGGGTTGCTATGACTAGGCGCCATCTCATCAGTTTTGCCTATGTGTCATGTCCATGTGGTAGTTTTTGCCCTAGGTTGTGAAGCAACCTATATTTCTATCATTCCCAAAATTCCCAAAAAAATCTCATAAATTCTTTGGGCCATATCTTCGTCAAATATGTAAAAACCTTCCTTGCCTAGTTCAAAAATATTCATTTTTCTATTCTGTTCAGAACAATAATTTGTGAAGGAAGTACCACTTTGGCATGTCCAAATAGTATCCATTTTTTACAGTGCTTTCCTATGCCCAAATAACCATCCTCCACCAAATGCCAGCTCAATCCATTTATTATTTTGAGCCGAGCTTCAACATTCGTAGTCATGTCCAGTGTGGTAGTTTGCAAAGCAAGTACCACCTAGGCTCCTCCTTTTGAGCTGAAAATTTGTGAAGACGGTCTTCTTAGTAACTGATCATCCTCAGCCAAAACTCATGCCCAAAGAAAGCTATCCCTACAAAATCATATAGTCTGGTTGTGCTCTATCTTCATCACACAAAATATTTAAATCATGCACAACCCCGATGACAAGCCAAGCAATTGTTTCATACTTTTGATGTTCTCAAACTTTTTCAATCTTCATGCAATACATGAGCGTGAGCCGTGGACATAGCACTATAGGTGGAATAGAATGGTGGTTGTGGAGAAGACAAAAAGGGGAAGATAGTCTCACATCAACTAGGTGTATCAACGGGCTATGGGGATGCCCATCAATAGATATCAATGTGAGTGAGTAGGGATTGCCATGCAGCGGATGCACTAGAGCTATAAGTGTATGAAATCTCAAAAATAAACTAAGTGGGTGTGCATCCAACTCGCCTGCTCATGAAGACCTAGGGCATTTTGAGGAAGCCCATCATTGGAATATACAAGCCAAGTTCTATAATGAAAGATTCCTACTAGTATATGAAAGTAGCAACATAGGAGACTCTCTATCATGAAGATCATGGTGCTACTTTGAAGCACAAGTGTGGTAAAAGGATAGTAACATTGTCCCTTCTCTCTTTTTCTCTCATTTTTTTCTTTCTTCTTTTTTTATTTTTTTTATTTGGGCCTTTCCTCCATTTGGCCTATTTTTTTTCTCTTTTTATTATTTTTATTTTTCGTCTGGAGTCTCATCCCGACTTGTGGGGGAATCATAGTCTCCATCATCCTTTCCTCACATGGGACAATGCTCTAATAATGATGATCATCACACTTTTATTTACTTACAACTCAAGAATTACAACTCGATACTTAGAACAAAATATGACTCTATATGAATGCCTCCGGCGGTGTACCGGGATGTGCAATGACTCATGAGTGACATGTATGAAAGAATTATGAATAGTGGCTTTGCCAAAAATACGATATCAACTACATGATCATGCAAAGCAATATGACAATGATGGAGCGTGTCATAATAAACTGAACGGTGGAAAGTTGCATGGCAATATATTTAAGAATGGCTATGGAAATGCCATAATAGGTAGGTATGGTGGCTGTTTTGAGGAAGGTAAATGGTGAGTTTATTGTACCGGCGAAAATTGCATGGTACTAGAGAGGCTAGCAGTGGTGGAAGGGTGAGAGTGTGTATACTCCATGGACTCAACATTAGTCATAAAGAACTCACATACTTATTGCAAAAATCTATTAGTTATCGAAACAAAGTATTACACGCATGCTCCTAGGGGGATAGATTGGTAGGAAGATACCATCGCTCGTCCCCGACCGCCACTCATAAGGAAGGCAATCAATAAATAAATCATGCTCCGACTTCATCACATAACGGTTCACCATATGTGCATGCTACGGGAATCATAAACTTCAACACAAGTATTTATCAAATTCACAACTACTAAACTAGCATGACTCTGATATCACCATCTTCATATCTCAAAACAATTATCAAGTATCAAACTTCTCATAGTATTCAATGCACTTTTTATGAAAGTTTTTATTATATCCCACTTGGATGCCTATCATATTAGGACTAGTTTCATAACAAAAGCAAACTACCATGCTGTTCTAAAGACTCTCAAAATAATATAAGTGAAGCATGAGAGTTCATCTATTTCTACAAAATAAAACCACCACCGTGCTCTAAAAAGATATAAGTGAAGCACTAGAGCAACAACAAACTACTCCGAAAGATATAAGTGAAGATCAATGAGTAGTCGAATAATTATGCAACTATATGAGGTCTCTCTAATATTTAAGAATTTCAGATCTTGTTATTTTATTCAAACAACAAGCAAAACAAAATAAAATAAAATGACGCTCCAAGCAAAACACATATCATGTGGTGAATAAAAATATAGCTCCAAGTAAAGTTACAGATGAACGAAGACGAAAGAGGGGATGCCTTCCGGGGCATCCCCAAGCTTAGGCTTTTGGTTGTCCTTGAATATTACATCAGGGTGCCTTGGGCATCCCCAAGCTTAGGCTCTTGCCACTCCTTATTCCATAGTCCATCGAATCTTTACCCAAAACTTGAAAACTTCACAACACAAAACATAATAGAAAACTTGTAAGCTCCGTTAGTATAAGAAAATAAATCACCACTTCAAGGTACTGTAATGAACTCATTATTTATTCATATAGGTGTAATATCTACTATATTCCAACTTCTCTATGGTTCATACCCTCCGATACTACTCATAGATTCATCAAAATAAGCAAACAACACATAGAAAACAGAATCTGTCAAAAACAGAACAGTCTGTAGTAATCTGGATCAAACGTATACTTATGGAACCCCAAAAATTCTAACAAATTAGGAAGTCCTAGTCAATTTATCTATTAATCTAATGCAAGTGGAGTTGGTATTTTATCGCTCTCTGGTACAAAATCAAAATTATTCTCATGAGCGCATACTTTCTGTTTTTTACAGCAAGATCAAATAACAATCACCCAAGAAGATCCTAAAGGCTTTACTTGGCACAAACACTAATTAAAACATAAAAACACAATAAGAAGAGAGGATAGATACATTTTTTGTTACTAAATAGGAACAAAAAGCAAGGAACAGAAATAAAATTGGGTTGCCTCCCAACAAGCGCTGACGTTTAACGCCCCTAGCTAGGCATGATGATTTCAATGATGCTCACATAAAAGATAAGAATTGTAACATAAAGAGAGCATCATGAAGAATATGACTAGCACATTTAAGTCTAACCCACTTCCTATGCATAGGGATTTTGTGAGCAAACAACTTGTGGGAACAAGAATCAACTTGCATAGGAAAGCAAAACAAGCATAACTTCAAGATTTTAAGCACATAGAGAGGAAACTTGATATTATTGCAATTCCTACGAGCATATATTCCTCCCGCATAATAATTTTCAGTAGCATAATGAATGAATACAACAACATAACCATCACATAAAGCATTCTTTTCATGATCTACAAGCATAGAAATTTTATTACTCTCCACATAAGCAAAATTCTTCTCATTCGGACTAGTCGGAGTATCATAAGAAACTCGAATACTATAAATTGTTTCCATATTAAAAGAGTAATGTTCAGAAAAGGGGTAATCATAATCATGACAAGTTTTATAAATATAATCACCACTACTTTTTATAGCATAAGTATCATCACAATAATCATCATAAGTAGCAACTTTGTTCTCATCATAATCAATTGAAACCTCTTCCAAGATAGTGGAATCATTACTGAATAAAGTCATGACCTCTACAAATCCACTTTCATAATTATCACAATAAGATTCAACATCCTCCAAAATAGTGGTATCATTACTTCCTAAAGTTGACACTCTTCCAAACCCACTTTCATCAATATAATCATCATAAGTAGGAGGCATGTTGTCATCATAACAAATTTGCATATCAAAACTTGGGAGACTAGAAACATCATCTTCATTAAACATAGCATCCCCAAGCTTGGGACAAACATTAATTTCAGAAAATCTCAAACATGTCATTCTCATCAAACATAGCATCCCCAAGCTTGGGCCTTTTCATATCATAAGCATAATCACTCTCATCATTAATAGTATGGATAGCACCAATAGTATAGAGATTATCATCATCACAATGAGTAATAGGAGCAACATCATTTGGGAGGGATACCTTTCTACCTTTACTTCTCCATCTTTTCTTTTTCTTCTTCACATCATGTGTGGGTTTAACCCTCTCTTTTGAGCTCCTTATTAATGCGATTGGTTGAATAGAAAGCTCCTCCTCGTTCCCTGATTCATCATAAGAAATAATAGGAGGATATTGGGAAGTCTCTTCCCTTTCATTAATATTCTCTTCATCTTCTATTTATTTTGTTTTCTTTATATACTTGGCAATATAAGGATTTTCAATGCAATTCACCGCACAATACATATAAATTTGCTCTAGATCATAATTAAGAACTCTATCAAGGGCAAATTCTGGAATAACCTTAGATATACGTTTCATTTCATCATAACCCAAGAGCAAACTAAGTTCATTATGATGTGCAAGGGAAATCAAGTCATCACAATTGTTGGACACGATACGATCATGAAACAATTTGCATTGGGTACTGAAATGATCACGTTCATTGCAAAGTTCACAAGTACGGCTAAGAAAGTTTAAATTTTCAGCACAAACATCTAGCCTTTCTTCCAACCATTTAGTTTCCAAATACTTATGCCTCTTGCAAAACCTATCTTCCCTGTTTGGTATGTACTTGCAAACTCAATGCACTCCACAAAAATCGACATGCTTATAAGAGATATTTTCATCATGACTAGTGCAATCATCATTAGTACTATGGATATTCAAAGATTTCATACTAATAACATTGCAATCATGCTCATCATTTAAAGATTTAGTGACAAACATTTTATAGGCTTCTTCTTCTAGCACTTGAGCACAATTTTCCTTTCCATCGTTCTCACGAAAGATATTAAAAATATGAAGCGTGTGAGGCAAACTCAATTCCATTTTTTTGTAGTTTTCTTTTATAAACTAAACTAGTGCTAAAACAAGAAACAAAAAGATTCTATTGCAAGATCTAAATATATACCTTCAAGCGCTAACCTCCCCGGCAACGGAGCCAGAAAAGAGCTTGATGGCTACTACACAACCTTCTTCTTGTAGACGTTGTTGGGCCTCCAAGTACAGAGGTTTGTAGGACAGTAGCAAATTTCCCTCAAGTGGATGACCTAAGGTTTATCAATCCTTGGGAGGCGTAGGATGAAGATGGTCTCTCTCAAACAACCCTACAACCAAATAACAAAGAGTCTCTTGTGTCCCCAACACACCCAATACAATGGTAAATTGTATAGGTGCACTAGTTCGGCGAAGAGATGGTGATACAAGTGCAATATGGATGGTAGATATAGGTTTTTGTAATCTGAAAATACAAAAACAACAAGGTAACTAATGGTAAAAGTGAGCACAAACGGTATTGCGATGCTAGGAAACAAGGCCTAGGGTTCATACTTTCACTAGTGCAAGTTCTCTCAACAATAATAACATAATTGGATCATATAACTATCCCTCGAGATGCAACAAAGAGTCACTCCAAAGTCACTAATAGCGGAGAACAAACGAAGAGAATATGGTAGGGTACGAAACCACCTCAAAGTTATCCTTTCTGATCAATCTATTCAAGAGTCCGTAGTAAAATAACACGAAGCTATTCTTTCCGTTCAATCTATCATAGAGTTCGTACTAGAATAACACCCTAAGACACAAATCAACCAAAACCCTAATGTCACCTAGATACTCCAATGTCACCTCAAGTATCCGTGGGTATGATTATACGATATGCATCACACAATCTCAGATTCCTCTATTCAACCAACACAAAGAACTTCAAAGAGTGCCCCAAAGTTTCTATCGGAGTGTCAAGACGGAAACGTGTGCCAACCCCTATGCATAAGTTCACGAGGTCACGGAACTCACAAGTTGATCACCAAAACATACATCAAGTGGATCACATGATATCCCATTGTCACCATAGATAAGCACGTGCAAGACATACATCAAGTGTTCTCAAATCCTTAAAGACTCAATCCGATAAGATAACTTCAAAGGGAAAACTCAATTCATCACAAGAGAGTGGAGGGAGGAAAACATCATAAGATCCGAATATAATAGCAAAGCTCGTGATACATCAAGATAGTGCCAACTTAAGAACACGAGAGAGAGATCAAACACATACTACTGGTACATACCCTCAGCCCCGAGGGTGAACTACTCCCTCCTCGTCATAGAGAGCGCCGGGATGATGAAGATGGCCACTAGAGAGGGATTCCCCCCTCCGGCAGGGTGCCAGAATGGGTCTACATTGGTTTTCGGTGGCTACGGAGGCTTCTGGCGGTGGAACTCCCGATCTATTATGTTCCTCGAAGTTTTTAGGGTATATGGACATATATAGGCGAAAGAAGTCGGTCAGGGGAGCCATGAGGGGCCCACGAGGGTGGGGGCGCGCCCAGGGGGGTACGGCGCGCCTCCCTGCCTCATGGCCACCTCGAAGCTTCCCTGACGTCTACTCCAAGTCACCTGGATTGCTTCCGTTCGAAAAATAAGTTCTGTGAAGTTTCAAGTCAATTGGACTCTGTTTGATTTTCCTTTTCTTCGATACTCTAAAACAAGGAAAAAGCAGAAACTGGCACTGGGCACTAGGTTAATAGGTTAGTTCCAAAAATCATATAAAATAGCATATAAATGTATATAAAACATCCAAGGTTGATAATATAATAGCATGGAACAATAAAAAATTATAGATACGTTGGAGACGTATCACCTCCACCAGCTACTGTTCATCCATGGGCTACTGTTCAACCAGTCCTCCACGAGGTCCTGTTCATCGACCCCCAACTTAGCTCGGCTGTGGCGGCCTCCTCTCGGGGTCCTATTCATCCAGCGGCAACGGCCTACTACTAATACTACCACGAGGTCCTATTCATCCAACCCCCAAAGGGAACTGTTCATCCAACCCCCAACAATGCTCACTGTTCATTAGGAGGCAGTAGGTTCGACCGGCTTCAGTTAGCAGAAGTATTGAAGGAATCACTCGGGTTCAGTAACGTAGCTAGTGCAATCGCTCGGCTTCAGCAAGCGAATGCCTCACTTGGGTTCAGTTAGAGCCCAATGCCTCGCACACACGCACGTACATATATGAGAGAAAACACGCAAACCTCCGTGCATCGCTCGGTCCCGACCACCCACTGTAACAGGGAACTCCCCAATATTTTCCTCTCCCTCGCTTATACCACGAGTTTTTTTCCATCATGGACGGTCCAAAGAATGTGATGCAACTACGTCTCCGGCCCGCCCAGGACGAAAAGCTCATTTTCTGTCATGTTTTTTGTCATAGAAGTAGGAGTCCACCACATCTATGGTGATACATGTTTTGTCAAAATTATCATCATAGAAGTGTTATAGGCATGACAAAAATTTTAGAGCACGGCAGTTGTTTTATTTGGAAGAAATTGATGAACTCTCATGTTTCACTTATATTATTTTGAGAATCTTATAAATAGTATGGCAATTTGCTTAGGTTACGAATTTAGTCCTAATAATGGGTATTCAAGAGGGATATAATAAAAACTTTCATGAAGATCATTAAATATATGAGAAGTTTGATTCCTTGCACTTGTTTTGAGATATAAAGACGGTGATATTAGAGTCTGTTGGGAATCATTGCACGGAAAACAAAAAATTCCACGCACACACAATGATCTATCCATGGAGATGCATAGCAATGAGGGGGAGAGTGTGTCTACATACCCTCGTAGATTGTAAGCGGAAGCGTTTCACAATAGGGTTGATGTAGTCGAACTTTCTACCCTCTCCAACTAATCTAGTACCGAACGCATGGCACCTCCGCATTCTGCACATGTTCAGCTCGGTGACGTCCTCCGCCTTCTTGATCCTGTAAGACAGCAAGGTAGAAGATGAGTTCCGGCAACATGATGGCATGGTGACGGTGATGGTTATGTGATCTCCGCAGGGCTTCGCCTAAGCACTACGAAAAATATGACCGAGGGAGTAAACGGTGGACGGGGGCGCCGCACACGACTAAGACAATGTTCTGTGCTTGTGTGGTGCCCCCTACGCATGTATATATAGGTGGGAGGGGAGGAGGCAGCCCCTAGGGCACCCCAAGATACCTAGTGGCATCCCTAGGGTTGCTGCCTTGCCCTGCCCCCCTTTCCTTGTAAGAAGAAGCGTGGGGAAGAGGGGGGAGAGGGATGGAAGGGGGAGTCCTACTCCACACTTTCCTTCTCCTCCTCATAGGTCCGGCCACTATAGGGGCGCACCAGCCCCTTGTGGGCTGTGTGTTTGCTCTCTTGGCCCATAAGGCCCATATCTTTGCCGGGGGTGCCTGAAACTCCTTTTCGGTGACCCGATAAGTACCCGGTACCCTCCGAAATGCTTCCGGTGTCCGAATACTATTGTCCTATATATCAATCTTTACCTATCGACCATTTTGAGACTCCTCGTTATGTCTGTGATCTCATCCAAGACTCCGAACAACATTCGGTCTCTGAATCACATAACTCGTATAATACTATATCGTCAAAGAATGTTAGGCGTGCGGACCCTACAGGTTCGAGAACTATGTAGACATGACCGAGACACCTCTCCGATCAATAACCAATAGCAGAACCTGGATCCCCATATTGGCTCCTAAATATTCTACGAAGATCTTTATCGGTCGAAGCGTTATGATAACATACGCAATTCCCTTTGTCCATTGGTATGTTACTTGCCCAAGATTCGATCGTCAGTATCTTCATACCTAGTTCAATCTCGTTCCAAAAATTAGATCTGTGCTATAAATGTAGGCAATACAAAAGCTAGGAAGACCATATGAAGACCAATACAAAAAGGAGGATGCATGAGCTTCAGATCTAGTTGAACTCAATGAGAAGATGGAGACTTGAAGGAGGAATTAGTGGAGAATGGGAAGGTGGATAGAACATGAGAACCAATCAAATACGTGTAGGTATGACATGGTGCTTTTTTTAATCTCTTGCGGATGTCAATATTTTGAATCACAAAGGATTTGTTTTTGATTAGGTACAACATAGAATAGTCTCACATCTTGGTTTATTTATTACCCTGTTTAAATATCAACCAACATGCTTGTCAAATTTATAATTTGTTATTTGCTTGCCTCAAGGCAATATATTATGAAGCGATCGTAAGATTACCTTGGGTGAAGAATAGCTTATTCTACATCCTGGGTGATGAATAGTATTACTATGTTTATATATATACCCTATATATATACAAGCATTTTACCTATATATATATTACCCTGTTTAAATTTATATATGTCTCTGTGTGTGTGTATTTGTGTGTACTTGGACGGGAACACTCCCATACCTGAGGTCTCAGTTAATGTACTGCTGTTGAATTCTTATGCGTATTGAGAGATCTAATGCTTTGAAACATTAAACTGCTACAATTATGACAGTTTGTTCCGCTCTACAATACTATTGTGTTATGAGATGAAGACGTTGGTGTTCCTACTGGCTTTAGCTATTGTACTTGCGCGCATTTTTCATTCTCCTAAAGGGGTTTTCGGGAAAAATGTTCGTCATTCCACATGAGCTCTTGGATCAGAGATCCAATGGCTGAGCTCGCACGGGAGCACCTGAGCTTCGGTGCTCCCGGAGCACCAGATATTTCTGCCCTACTGGCTGCAGGGCAAGGCTGGTCGTGGCATGGATGGAGTTGTTGCCATCGTCGTCGTGTGGTGGCTCACTATAAACATGACAGCACTGCATTCTCTACTATGACTATTCTTGATCTTGGATTTGTGGGATCCCAATGTAATCACTTGGGGTTTCAGCGACTTCTTTACTGGGATAGCAAGTCATAAGAGTTGTTTGACATGTCTGGCTGTCGTGCTTCTGCCCTGCATGAGAGTGGTTATTTTTGGTCTACTTTAATTTTCCTTATGTCTTCAATAAATCTTCAACACTAAATCCATTAAATCCATTTAAGATTTGGAAATGCATTAAATTGATGTGAGGCGTCTTTCATTTCACTGCCAGATAGCGCATATTTTGCTTCATGCAAATAAGAAATAATCATCTCGGTTAGCATGAGAATCATGTTTGGATGGATGAGGAATAGTTATTCTTCACCCCCCTCTATTTTACCATTAATGAATCGTAATTTTACGTTACGTAAGTTTTGTCTTATTTCCGACGCAAAAAGGGACCGTAAGAAAATATATAATCGCCGTAAAAAATATTTTATGTTATGTAAAATTACAAACGTAAAAATAGAGTCTAAAATACACATAAACTGTAAATTTTCTTGTCTTATGACCTATATTCTTATTTTCTTATGTCAAATTTTACGCAGTGAATCAATAGGAATGTAACTATTTGAATTCAAAACGTAATTTAGTTATAAAATGATCATAAGATTACCTCGGTTGAAGAATAAGTTATTTTCTGCACCCTGGGTGATGAATAGTAACACTATATATATATATATATATATATATATATATATATATATATATATATATATATATATATAGAACATCAACAACCTCTTGTGGTGTTCCTCATTGCCGCCGTCGCCACCACCAACATCAACAATGATGATCAGCTCATGAAACGGCTACTAGAGCGCTGGAGCCTTTTTGAGAAGGCAACACACTCGAAATCAAGAGAGAGAGAAGCAGAGAGGAACAGAGATCGAGGGACTCATGGAGGGAAGGAGGGATGAAGGGGGAGAGATATCTTCTAGGTACACATTGGTAGGACAACCTTGTTCTGAAATATATATAGATTTTGGTGGGAAGTGACGATGTGTTTGTTCCTAATATCAAACATCATAAGTTCTATGTCGAATGTGTCGTAGAAATATTCTTGAATAAACATGTTTTTGGATCTTGATATATTTGTAAATATATTAATTCACATATCATTTCGGGAAACTGTTTTAGTTGGGAGAGAAAATAATGGAAGAAAAATACTCCCTTTGTCCCAAAAATAAGTGTCTTAACCTTAGTATAACTTTGTACGGACAGAGGGAGTAAAACACTTTAACAATAAAACATTTGATTTTTTATCATATATTCTTTATATTATTAATTTTAAAAATTGCAGGAATGTGTTTGGATATTTTATTTTTCATTTTATACTCTGGTGGAACGATAAAGAATTGGTCAAGCCGGTTTGCGCGGTGATTATTGTCCGTTATATGTTTTAGGACCTTCGACGTGTAATTTTCATACTAACTACATATATTGTTTGTGCAGGATGGCTAGGAGTTGAGGAAGCAGTTTTTATTATATTTGCTAAAATATCGTGGGAATGAAGCTAAAGGCAACTTTTTTGATATTGTGAAAGAATTTCCTAAGCGCAGCATCTAGATATTGATAGTTTTTAATAGATGTTTAGTTGGAACATCGCTCAGTTTGTTACATGGACACGTCATTAATTTTTCCTTTTGTTATCAATTTAGATTGCAAAAATGGACTTCGATTATTCAATAATTGTGTTTGGATTACATTGTTTGTACATGTGAAATTTAACATGTAACTCTTGCAAACTATTTCAAGAGCTCGTGGAAACGCATGGGCACTCTACTAGTAGAGATTAGGAGTAGAGATAGCCTTTGAGGTAATTTAAATTTATTATCATATAATTATCATATTCGGAATTTCCTGAGTTATGGCCTTACCTTACCTGGATTGATAGCCTTTGGGGTAATTTAAATTTATTACCATATAATACCATATAATTACCATATTTGAAATTTCCTGAGTCATGGCCTTACCATACCTGGACTGATTTATTGTTATAATTATCATATTTGTGATTTCTGAGTATGTAGCCTTACCATACGTGGATTAATTGTGATTGATTACCATATATATGTTGGGTATTGCCGGCCAGACGAGAAAAGAGGAAAACCGATGGAAGGGGTGGTGGGAGGTGGGACGGAAAAAACTAAACAAAAAAAACCCAGACGAAAGTGGTGGGACTATTCAACCAACTCGTCCACGAGGAGTAGAGATTGCCGGTTGGCTTTGGTTTAAAAATTATAGCCCATTTGTTACAACTTATAGCCGATTTTCTGGGGAAGCCCATTTCTTACTACTTACATCCCTCCTCGTCTTGAAAGATTTGCAGCCCAGCAGGGCTGAGAAACGCAAGTAGGCCCCGGTTGGGTATTCTCCAAAAAAACGGGCTATCCATTTTGAAAAAGAAAAAAGATATCAACTGGGCTCGTCATGTGCTTAAATAAAAGCGTAAGCGTGGGCTAGACAGGCCATAGCCCTCGCACAGCGTGCAGTTGAGCTCCATGGGTCTCTGGTGTTATCCGCTCGTTGTCTAATTTTCTCGTTTATTAAATACATTGACAATGGCATGGGACCTAATTGTCAAACAATTATGAGGAAGTATTTTTTGGCTTGTAATAACGAGGCACCTGATTGCGTGATGCAATGACCCTGGTGGGTCCCTACTGTCAGCCTCTCAACGTATGGTCATCTCCTGATTCCTGTTGGTTGTTGACCATGTTGACAACGCCAGACGGCGGCGGGCACAGCAAGCAAACTAAGGCGGAGAATGACGGCGAGGTCTCGGACGGGAACGAACATGATCTGTGGAAGGTGCGGCAGTGTAGTGGTAGGCGGAGGGGAATACGAGGGCAACAACATGTAACTCAAGCTTACAAACAGTACAAAAAAGCCCAAGGATTAATTGTTCGTCAAATTAAGACAAAACCCAGATTGAACATGGCAATAACATGTAACCCAACTACTCTTTTCTGCAGTCACAAACAAATGGATCGGTCTGATCCATAAAATCAACATCCTGTGCAAAAAAATTATTGGAGGATGGCTACAAGTTGTTGTAAATAGAAGCCGAGCATGTTCAGAAGCCCACTTGTCCACCTGGAACTTCTTTTTTTGCTGTTCAACATGTCCGTCCATGAGAAATCTCTTGCTGAAAAACTTAAGCCTCATGGACAATAGTAACCTCGCATTCAACATGAAGAATGTGGCAAAGCTTCTATTTTCCTGGTTGGATGCATATCCTTCCATCGTTATTGTCCTCAAACAAATGTCATGAGAACTGAAAAAATACTTGTGCTTATTACGCCACCAATTGGTTATACGTTTTTCTCCATGTGTTAGTGCCTAAGTAGACATGAAGATTGAAAATAGTTAAGGTCTGAAAAAAGAGTATGTTGAAAGAGCAAACAACTATGGTTAATTCTAGTACAATATATATGGTCTTTCAATGTACATGAAATCATCACATTTAGATATAAATTCTCCAGAGATCGAAAGCATCGAAGCAAGCCAATAATTATGTTTAGATCATAACTAAACATTCTGATATATAAGATCTTGATCGAATCCAGCAGCATTGATAGGCTATCCATGGACGAATTTTTTACTGGGCATTCAGGGGATGTTAGCCAAGCGTCCACCGTGCCAGGTATGGACAGCATATAGCGTGTCCAGATTTGTAACTCCGACTCTTGCCATTTTTGGCTTTATGTTATGAGATTTCTCTTCATGGTTGGGTTTTGTCTTTGTTTTGCATTTTGTTCATGTCATGCATTTCATATCATGTCAACATGTGCATCGCATTTGCATTCGTGTTTGTCTCATGCATCCGAGTATTTCCCCCGTTGTCCGTTCGCAATCTGACACTCCCACATGCACCCGGTGCACCCCACTTGTCTCTTTTCGTGAGTGGGAGTTAAACGTTCTCGGAATGGGTCGAGATTTTTCAAGTGGCCTTGGTACATAACCGGTAGACCTCCTGTCAACTTTCGTTCCATTTGGAGTCTGTTTGATGCCCCAACGGTTAACCGGGTAACCGCAAAAGCCTCTTTGGATTTCAGCCCAACACCCCTCCAAAACAGCCCAATAACCCATCTAAACCATCTCCATGTTCTCCGCCGTCGGATCACGTGTGGGCGAAAACCGCACCTAATTTGGACACTCCTACCTCCTTCTACCTATAATTATGTGCCCCTCCCCGAAAATTCATGGATGAAACCCTAGATCCACTCCTTCACTGTGCATCTGGACGCGATCGCGCCACGCCGGACATGTCCACCGCCGCTCCACGTCGCCTGGCCAATCCGAGGCTGCCACGTCAGCTCCAACCGCCCCCGTGTCCAACCCCTGCCATGTGTCCACCCTGGCCCCACTTCACCAACGGGCCTGCGAAGCCCATCTCTGGCCCGCTCCGGGCCGCGGAGGGCCCGATGCGCCAAAGCGCCCGCACCTCCGCCCGCCGGAGAACAGCGCCGCAGCCTCCCGTGCGCCGGCGCCCCGCTGCGCCACCGGTCGCCGCCGCCCTGTCGCGCTGCCCCGATGCCCAACCACCTCCGCCGACGTTGCTGCTCGCCAGAGCGCCGCCGACCGCCGCCCTCGCCGCAGATCCGGTCAGGCCGGACCGGATCTGGCCGTCCCGGACCTCCCCAGCAACCTCCCGTGCCTCCACCGGTCTCCTCTCCGGAGCACCTCACCGTATCCCCCCCGCCGTCGCCGGAGCTGGAGTGGGATGAGATCCACCCACTCGGCGAACCAAACACCCTGTCCACGCTCGGATCCTCCCGTCCCGGGATCTCTTTGTCCGCCCGTTGACTTTTCCGAGAGGTTGATTTTCGTCCAAGTCCTTTTTTCCCTGATATTTTTATGCCTCCTTCATTGCATCATATCTCCATGACCGTGGCTCCAAATCATGCATATGACCGTGCCTCCTTCATTGCATCATATCTTCATGTTAGCAGCATTTCCCTGCATATTACTGTCCACTATGATGCCATTTTCGTTGTTCCAAGAGTGCTATAAAATGTTAACTGCTGGTGCTTATTAGAACATGGTGTTACAAGTTTGTAATCAGAGCCATCCCCGACTTAGGAGCTCCCTGCTTGATCAAATCGCTGATGTTGTTGAGTCTAGAACAAAATGTTTTGAGTCTTAGGATTATATATATATCGGAGAGTAGGATTCTTTTTACTCCTCAGTCCCTTCATCGCTCTGGTGAGGCCTCCTAACATAGAGTTTTGACTCTTCTCTCCTCAAATTTCACAAAAAAGAATTTAGGATCACGCGGGTATCTTGGAATCATTCCGATGGTCTTGTGACGAGAACATTGTTCTTGGTGCCTCCTGGAATTTAGGGGTTGTGGCAGTGTCCCGGGGAGTTGAGTTCCGAGGTGTTGTCGTCATAATTTTATCGTTGCAGTTCTGGAATACCTGAGTTTCGCTGTCATCGAAAATCTTCTTTATGCAGTTGTTGGTGAGATAACCTCGACGCCACCCAGTACTGGGGCGGGAGTTCGGGAGTATTTCCATAACTCGTATAACGGATGCTTTTCGAAGGTTGAGGTAAATGATTTCTGAAGGTTTCTTGGTTATGTGTTGAAGGATGGATACAGCTGGATGTAGGAATTGTTAGTCTGGGTGAGATATTATGCTTCCCCTGTATCCCCAACACCTGATTGCATAACCAGATAGTTTCGGGAGTTTATAAGTGGGAATTCAAGTAGCTCCAAGAATATCTTTCCAACAGACACATGGTACGATATGGGTTCTATCATATGTTTGTTTCCGGCTTATTCTTCAAGCCAATCCTTTGTTTTGTTTTCGTTTGTGGTATTCGAGTTGCTTCGAAGTCAAGTGTTGATTCCATAACTTTTCTAAATAGTGTTCTCATACTTCTCTGTGAATACCTATCCTTCTTGATCATCGAGGTTGTCATGTTAATTATTTTCCAACCGGCGTGTTTCTCTTCAAGTGGATCTGATCATTTTTCAACATCCGCAAGATCAGTTCTAAGTTCTCTCAACGGTGTTTGTTTCATCCGTCTCAAGTTGCCTTTGTTTTACCCACCCTCCCACCCTTTTTCTTCAAGGACTCAGATTTTCTTAATCAAGTATCCATCTTATTAATGGGAAGTCTATTCTGCACAACTCCAAAAGTCCAGAAACTTCACGGAAGTTATTTTCAGAATATGTAAAAAATATTGAGCGCAAGAAGTACCAGAGGGGGCCACTCACCAGCCACGAGGGTGGGGGGCGCGCCCTACCCCCCTTGGCGCGCCCCCTGCCTCACGGCCCCCCTGGTGGCCCTCTGATGCGCATCTTCTTCTATATGGAGTCTTTCGTTGAGGAAAAAATCATAAGCAAGCTTTCGGGACGAGACTCCGCTGCCTTGGCGGAACCAATCTAGGGCTCTGGCGGAGCTGTTCTGCCGGGGAAACTTCCCTCCGGGAGGGGCAAATCATTGCCATCGTCATCACCAACGCTCCTCTCATCGGGAGGGGGCCAATCTCCATCAACATCTTCACCAGCACCATCTCCTCTCAAACCCTAGTTCATCTCTTGTACCCAATTCTTGTCTCTAAGTCTGGGATTGGTACCTGTAGGTTGCTAGTAGTGTTGATTACTCCTTGTAGTTGATGCTAGTTGGTTTACTTGGTGGAAGATCATATGTTCAGATCGTATATGCACATTAATACCCCTCTGATTATGAACATGAATATGCTTCGTGAGTAGTGACGTTTGTTCCTGAGGACATGGGAGAAGTCTTGGTATTAGTAGTCATGTGAATTTGGTATTCGTTCGATATTTTGATGAGACGTATGTTGTCTCTCCTCTAGTGGTGTTATGTGAGCGTCGACTACATGACACATCACCATTATTTGGGCCTATAGGAAGGCATTGGGAGGTAATAAGTATATGATGGGTTACTAGAGTGACAGAAGCTTAAACCCTAGTTTATGCGTTGCTTCGTAAGGGGCTGATTTGGATCCATATGTTTCATTGCTATGGTTAGGTTTACCTTAATACTTTTGTTTTAGTTGCGGATGCTTGCAATAGAGGTTAATCATAAGTGGGATGCTTGTCAAAGTAAGGATAGTACCCAAGCACCGGTCCACCCACATACCAAATTATCAAAGTACCGAACACGAATCATATGAACGTGATGAAAACTAGGTTGACGATATTCCCGTGTGTCCTCGGGAGCGCTTTCCTTCATATAAGAGTTTGTCCAGGATTGTCCTTTTCTACAAAAAGGGTTGGGACACCTTGCTGCACTTTATTTACTTTTGTTACTTGTTGCTCGTTACAAATTATCTTATCACAAAACTATCTATTACCTATAATTTCAGTGCTTGCAGAGAATATCTTGCTGAAAACCGCTTATCATTTCCTTCTGCTCCTCGTTGGGTTTGACACTCTTACTTACCGAAAGGACTATGATAGATCCCCTATACTTGTGGGTCATCAAGACTCTTTTCTGGCGCCGTTGCCAGGGAGTGAAGCGCCTTTGGTACGTGGAATTTGGTAAGGAAAAATTTATATAGTGTGCTGAAATTTACTGTCACTTGTTACTATGGAAAGTAATGCTCTGAGGGGCTTGTTCGGGGGATCTTCATCTCGACCAGTAGAGCAAAGAGTTGCTCCTCAACCTACTGAAAATGAAAATGTCTACTTTGAAATTCCTTCAGGTATGATAGAAAAACTGCTAGCTAATCCTTTTGCAGGAGATGGAACATTACATCCTGATGAGCACCTAATATATGTGGATGAAGTTTGTGGATTATTTAAGCTTGCAGGTATGCCCGATGATGTTATCAAGAAGAAGGTCTTCCCTTTATCTTTGGAGGGAGATGCATTGACATGGTATAGGCTATGTGATGATATGGGATCATGGAACTACAAACGATTGAAATTGGAATCTCATCAGAAGTTTTATCCTATGCTTCTTGTTCATCATGATCGCAATTATATATATAATTTTTCGCCTCGCGAAGGAGAAAGCATCGCTCAAGCTTGGGGGAGCCTTAAATCAATTTTATATTCATGCCCCAATGAGCTCTCAAGATAAATGATTATCCAAAAAATTTATGCTCGGCTTTCTGATAACAATCGCACCATGCTCGATACTTCTTGTGTTGGCTCTTTTATGATGAAGACTATTGAATTCAAATGGGATTTATTGGAAAGAATTAAACACAACTCTAAAGATTGGGATCTCAACAAAGGTAAGGAGTCAGGTATGACAACTATGTTTGATTGTGTTAAATCTTTTATGGATATCGATGTTTTTCATAAATTTAGCACTAAATATGGACTTGACTCTGAGATAGTAGCTTCTTTCTGTGAATCTTTTTCTACTCATGTTGATCTCCCTAAGGAGAAGTGGTTTAAATATCGTCCTCCCATAGAAGTAAAAGTAGCTGCACCTATTAAAGTTGAAGAAAAGACTATCACTTATAATGATCCTATTGTTCCTACTACTTATGTTGAGAAACCACCTTTTCCTGTTAGGATAAAAGATCATGCTAAAGCTTCAACTGTGGTTCGTAAAAGCAATATTAGAACCTATACACCTCCTGAGCAAGTTAAAGTTGAACCTAATATTGCTATTGTTAAGGATCTCTTGGCTGATAATATTGATGGGCATGTTATTTATTTCTGTGATGAAACTGCTAGAATTGCTAAACCTTGTGCTAAAGATAAACATAGACCTGTGGTAGGAATGCCTATTATTTCTATTAAAATAGGAGATCATTGTTATCATGGCTTGTGTGATATGGGTGCTAGTGCTAGTGCACTACCTATTGACTTATACAGAGAAATTATGCATGATATTGCACCTGTTGAGTTAGAAGATATTGATGTCACAATAAACTTGCCAATAGAGATACTATTTCATCAATTGGGATTGTTAGAGATGTTGAAGTCTTGTGTGGGAAAACTAAATATCTTGCTGATTTTCTTGTTCTTCGTTCCCCACAAGATAGCTTTTGTCCAATTATATTTGGTAGAGCCTTCTTAAACACTGTTAATGCTAGGATAGACTGCAAAAAGGACGTTGTTACTATTGGTTTAGGTGATATATCTATGAGTTCAACTTTTCTAAATTTCTTAGGCAACACCGTGAAGAGGAATTGCCTAGTAAAGATGAAATTATTGGTCTTGCTTCTATTGCCGTACCTCCTAGTGATCCTTTAGAACAATATTTGCTAGACCATGAAAATGATATGTTTATGAATGAAAGAAGGGAAATAGATGAGGTGTTCTTTAAACAGGGACCTATTCTGAAACACAACTTGCCTGTTGAAATCTTAGGGGATCCTCCTCCACCCAAGGGTGATCCCGTGTTTGAGCATAAACCATTGCCCGATACTCTTAAACATGCTTATCTTGATGAAAAGAAGATATATCATGTTATTATTAGTGCTAACCTTTCAGAGAAGGAGGAAGAAAAATTATTGAAAACTCTGAAGAAGCACCGTGCTGCTATTGGATATACTCTTCATGATGTTAAGGGCATTAGTCCCACTCTATGTCAACACAAAATAAATTTGGAAAAAGATGCCAAACCAGTTATTGATCACCAACGATGAATGAATCCTAAGATGAAAGAAGTGGTAAGAAAATAAATACTAAAGCTCCTTGAGGCAAGTATAATTTATCCCGTTGCTGATAGTAAGTCGGTAAGCCCTGTCCATTGTGTTCCTAAGAAGGGAGGTATTACTGTCGTTCCTAATTATAAAGATGAATTGATTCCTCAAAGAATTATTACAGGTTATAGGATGGTAATTGATTTCCGCAAATTAAATAAGGCTACTAAAAAAGATCATTACCCCTTACCTTTCATTGATCAAATGCTAGAAAGATTATCCAAACATACACATTTTTGCTTTCTAGATGGTTATTCTGGTTTCTCTCAAATACCTGTATCAGCTGATGATCAATCTAAGACCACTTTTACTTGCCCTTTCGGTACTTTTGCTTATAGACGTATGCCTTTTGGTTTATGTAATGCACCTTCTACCTTTGAAAGATGCATGATGGATATATTTTCTGATTTTTGTGAAAAGATATGTGAGGTATTCGTGGATGATTTCTCCGTTTATGGATCCTCTTTTGATGATTGCTTAAGCAACCTTGATAGAGTTTTGAAGAGATGTGAAGAAACTAACCTTGTCTCTAATTGGGAGAAATGCCACTTTATGGTTAATGAAGGTATTGTATTGGGGCACAAAATTTCTGAAAGGGGCATTGAAGTTGATAAAGCTAAAGTTGATGCTATTGAAAATATGCCGTGTCCCAAGGACATCAAAGGTATAAGAAGTTTCCTTGGTCATGCCGGCTTTTATAGGAGGTTCATTAAGGACTTCTCAAAAATTTCTTGGCCTCTGACTAATTTAATACAAAAAGATATACCGTTCGTCTTTAATGATGATTGTGTAGAAGCATTTAAAATACTTAAGAAAGCATTGATCTCTGCACCTATTATTCAGCCACCTGATTGGAATTTACCTTTTGAAATTATGTGTGATGCTAGTGATTATGCTGTGGGTGCTGTTCTAGGGCAAAGAGTTGATAAGAAATTAAATGTTATTCAATATGCTAGTAAAACTCTAGACAATGCCCAGAGAAATTATGCTACAACCAAAAAAGAATTCTTAGCAGTTGTATTTGCTTGTGATAAGTTCAGACCTTAATTGTTGATTCTAAAGTAACCATTCACACGGATCATGCTGCTATTAAATATATTATGGAAAAGAAAGATGCTAAACCTAGACTTATTAGATGGGTTCTCTTGCTACAAGAATTTGATTTGCATATTATTGATAGAAAGGGAGCCGAGAACCCCGTTGCAGATAACTTGTCTAGGTTGGAAAATGTTCTTGATGACCCACTACCTATTGATGATAGCTTTCCTGATGAACAATTAAATGTCATAAATGCTTCTCATACTGCTCCATGGTATGCTGATTATGCTAATTACATTGTTGCTAAATTTATACCACCTAGTTTCACATACCAGCAAAAGAAAATGGTTTTTCTATGATTTAAGACGGGATGACCCACATCTTTATAAAGGAGTTGATGGTGTTATTAGACGTTGTGTACCTGAGCATGAACAAGAACATATCCTATGCAAGTGTCACTTTGAAGCTTATGGAGGACACCATGCTGGAGATAGAACTGCACATAAGGTATTGCAATCTGGTTTTTATTGGCCTACTCTCTTCAAGGATGCCCGTAAGTTTGTCTTATCTTGTGATGAATGCCAAAGAATTGGTAATATTAGTAGACGTCAAGAAATTCCTATGAATTATTCACTTGTTATTGAACCATTTGATGTTTGGGGCTTTGATTATATGGGACCTTTTCTTGCCTCTAATGGATATACACATATTTTAGTTGATGTTGATTACGTTACTAAGTGGGTAGAAGCTATTCCAACTAGTAGTGCTGATCATAACACCTCTATTAAGATGCTTAAAGAAGTTATTTTTCCAAGGTTTGGAGTCCCTAGATATTTAATGACTAATGGTGGTTGACATTTTATTCATGGTGCTTTCCGTAAAATGCTTGCTAAGTATGATGTCAATCATAGAATTGCATCTCCTTATCGCCCACAGTCTAGTGGTCAAGTAGAATTGAGTAACAGAGAGCTCAAATTAATTTTGCAAAAGACTGTTAATAGATCTAGAAAGAATTGGTCCAAGAAACTTGATGATTCATTATGGGCCTATAGAAATGCATATAAAAATCCTATGGGTATGTCTCCATATAAAATGGTTTTTGGAAAAGCATGTCACTTACCTCTCGAACCAGAACATAAGGCATATTGGGCTATTAAAGAGCTCAACTATGACTTCATACTTGTCGGTGAGAAGAGGTTATTTGACATTAGCTCACTTGATGAATGGAGAACCCAAGCCTATGAGAATGCCAAATTTTTTAAAGAAAAAGTTAAAAGATGGCATGACAAAATAATACAAAAGCGTGAGTTTAATGTAGGTGATTATGTATTGCTATACAACTCTTGTTTAAGATTTTTTGCAGGAAAGCTTCTCTCTGAATGGGAAGGTTCTTACGTTGTCGAGGAGGTCTATCATTCCGGTGCCATAAAAATCAACAACTTCGAAGGCACAAATCTGAAGGTGGTGAACAGTCAAAGAATCAAACATTATATCTCAGGTAATCCTATAGATGTTGAAACCAATGTTATTGAAACCGTAACCCCGGAGGAATACATAAGGGACACTTTCCGGAACGTTTCAGACTCCGAAAAGGAATAGGTACATGGTACGGTAAGTAAACCGACTCCAAAATAGTTCTAATGGCAACTTTTCTTTGTTTTGGAATATTTAGAAAAATAGAAAAATAAGAAGCAGTCCGGGAAGGACACGAGGGCTCCATGAGGGTGGAGGGCGCGCCCTACCCCCTGGGCGCGCCCCCTACCTCGTGGGCACCTCGTGCGCTCTCCGGACTCCGTTTTCTTGCACATTACGTATTTTGGTCGGTAAAAATTCATTATATAATCTCCCAGAGGTTTTGACTCCTGTATCACGCAATTATCTCTCATCTTTGTTTTGAGCTGTTTTTCTGACAGATCTAGGTCGTCACGTCATCTTCAAGTGCCCCCAAGTTAAAGTTCTTCGAGAAGTTCATCAACCCCTACCTCGCGGAGGTGCTGCAACACCCTCATACCATTGACATGCGTGAGGGATTGTTGCACATCCGCGATGTTGAGGGACCAAGGAAGACCGGAAGCACGGAGGCAAGGCTCGAGGCATTGGAGCAACAAGTTTTCAAGTGTCAGGAGATGGTGGGGCATGGACTAGACTCCAATCACATTATGATCACGGAGTTCACCAACAACCACAAGCTGGACGTCAAGGACATTGGGGAGGCCATCTTCAAGCTTCATGAGAAAATCGAGCACCTCCAAGCCCAGATCTATGACCTGCAAAATCAAAACTGTGAGTATGAATATAGATTCAAAAGGATGAGTTTGGCTACAGATTTGAGGACTCAGGAGACTCGATCATCCTTCTATGATGGTGAGCCTATGCCTTGGAAGAGGGATGACAAGACTAAATCATCAACAACTCCAACTCCTTCACCAACAAAAGAGATATAATCACATGGGTATGGGCACTCCCCTTGGCAACTGCCAAGCTTGGGGGAGGTGCCTCGGTATCGTATCACCATCACCTTCATCTTTACCGTTTTTCTTAGTTCGATCCTTTTGATAATATTTTGATATAGTAGAATAAAGTTTTTGGTATGATCTAGTTTTGAGTTTTGCTTTATGATCCCTCTATGTAATAGAGTCAGTGAGCTATATAATAAAGATTAGTGTTGAGTCAAGGGCTTGATTATTTTGCCATGATCTCAAATGAATAAAATAAAAGAGAAAATAATAAAAAGAAATAAAAGATATCATAAGGATATTATGGAGAGTAATGAGCTCACATATAAAGAGTACTATGAATAAAAGTTGTTGAGAGTTGACAAACATACTTTTGGTCATCGTTGCAATTAATAGGAAGTAATAAAGAAAGAGAGGTCTTCACATATAAATATACTATCTTGGCCATCTTTTATGATTGTGAGCACTCATTAAAATATGATATGCTAAAGAGTTGATGTTGGACAAGGTAGATGAGGGAGTCCTGGATTAGGGGGTGTTCGGATAGCCGGACTATACCTTCAGCCGGACTCCTGGACTATGAAGATACAAGATTGAAGACTCCGTCCAACGTCCGGAAGGGACTTTCCTTGGCGTGGAAGGAAAGCTTGGTGATACGGATATGAAGATCTCCTACCATTGTAACCGACTCTATGTAAACCTAACCCTATCCGGTGTCTATATAAACCGGAGGGTTTTAGTCCGTAGGACAACATACACATCAACAATCATACCATAGGCTAGCTTCTAGGGTTTAGCCTCCTCGATCTCGTGGTAGATCTACTCTTGTACTACCCATATCATCAATATTAATCAAGCAGGATGTAGGGTTTTACCTCCATCGAGAGGGCGCGAACCTGGGTAAAACTTCGTGTCCCTTGTCTCTTGTTACCATCCGGCCTAGACGCATAGTTCGGGACCCCCTACCCGAGATCCGCCGGTTTTGACACCGACATTGGTGCTTTCATTGAGAGTTCCTCTGTGTCGTCGCCATCAGGAAGGATGCCTCGCCCTGTCTTTAAACACGGCACCATTGGTAAGGGAGCCTTGGCTGTCAGCCAAACCCTCCGGTTAGGTGGCTTTCTTATGACTGCCTATTCGGCTTCTGCGCGGATGATGACCTCTCGAGCCATCGAAAACAATCTTCATGTCAACTCGGAACTCGCCGAGCAGTTAGATCCAATAGATCTTTCCTCCATAAACGAGCTCTTGGATCGCTTCGCCGCCTTGGGAGTCACTACGGATTACGACCAGATTGGGCCTAAAACTGATCTGAGAGAGATTAACTCTCCCCAAGTCACCCATCATGTTGCCGTGGTAGAGGGACAGTGCAGCGACCCTTCATCTATCTTAAGGACTCGCTACGTCCGGATTCCCGATCCCTCCAAGCCGGATACCGGCGGAGGGGAGGATATCACTCAAGACCTGAACTTAGAGTCAGGCGACGGGCTAGATTCATTAGACAACATCCAGGAATCCAAATTTTCGAGTTCAGAAATTCCTCGGCCTCTGAGCCTTAGATGGGGTGAGGCTTCGGATTTAATTCCACCCACCCACCCCAACATAAGCGATCTATCCAAAATCAGGCAAGAACCCGATGAAACAGTACATCATTACTGGGCCAGATTCCTCCTGGTTAGGAACAGGCTAAGGGACTGCCGCGAGGAAGATGCAATCTCCATCTTCTGCAATAATTGCACAGAAGGGAATACTCAACGCCATAAGTCGCCGTGATATTACACGCTTCGCTAACTTGGCGTCCATTGTACGAAAGTACTATGCGATGGAAAGCGCCTGGAAAACCGAAATAAAATTTTGGGACAATCTGGCCCTGAATACAAACCCAGTCCAACATAAAAGGGTGCATCATCACCAGTCACCCGGGTCAAGCACTAAAAAGCAAAAACCCTCTACAGGGCATGGAACCGTACTGGAAGGGTGGCTTAATGGACCCTGTAAAATTCACAGTACAGAGGACGCCACACCAACTCACAGCCTCAGAGCATGTTGGATACTCCGGCAGGTGGCCAAAATTGGCGAAAATCTCCTAAGTCCGGAGGCCACAGATAGCCACCCCAGAGACACCAATACGGTATTAACAGTCTTCGAGACTTCCGCATCAAATAATATGCGAAAAAGGACACTCCGCAGCCTTGCCAAAGTCTACCAAGTAGCAACAATAAACCCATGCAGTGACACGGCTATTACCTTTAACGCCAGTGATGAACCTAAATTCCGAACAGCCCGAGCACCAGCCGCATTGGTCCTCAGTCCAATAGTGGACGACTTTCGTCTTACCAAGGTACTCATGGACGGCGGCAGCGGATTGAACCTCATTTACAAGGAGACTCTTCAATAAATGGAAATAGACTGGAACCACATTGAGCGAAGCAACACAACCTTTAGAGGAATAATCCCCAGTCGAGAAGCGCACTGTACAGGAAAAATCACACTAGATGTGGTGTTTGGCACGCTGGATAATTACAGGTCCGAAGAGGTCACGTTCCAGGTGGCTCCGTTCAGCAGCGGTTATCACGCTCTGCTAGGGCGGGAAGCGTTTACAATCTTCCAAGCAATACCCCATTACGGGTACACGAAGCTCAAGATGCCCGGGCCTAACGGGATCATCACTCTCGCTAGTGATCTAGACATAGCACTCCGCGCCGAAAACAAGACAGCCGCACTGGCCCTCGAGGCACTATCCGAAGCCCTAGCGGCTGAGGAGCTGACTGCGCTGCGCTCTACGGTGAATAGGGACGATGTGGTACTCGACAAAAGATCCAAGTCCACCTCCTTTAAACCAGCGGACGAAATAGTCAAATTCCAAGTCCATCCAAGGGACCCCAATAAAACAGCTTCCATCGGGGCACAGTTAAACCCTGATGTCGACGCCGCATTGCGAGAGTTCCTATGAGAGAACTGGGATATTTTCGCCTGGCACCCTTCAGACATGCCAGGAATCCCATGCAGGCTGGCCGAGCACAGCTTAAATACCAAACATGATTCAAACCTGTCAAATAGGCTCTTCAGCGTTTTTCCGAACCTAAGAGACATGCCATGGGAGAGGAGCTAGCAAAGCTATTGGAGGCCGGATTCATCAGAGATATAAAACATCCGGACTGGCTAGCAAACCTGGTAATGGTACCAAAGAAGGACAAACCCTAGCGCCTGTGTGTTGATTTCAAAGACCTTAACAAGGCTTGCCCAAAGGATCCCTTCCCCCTCCCCTGCATCGATCAAATTATCGACGCTACCGCAGGACACGATTCGTTGTGTTTCCTCGACGCACATTCTGGCTACCATCAAATCAAGATGGCAGAACCAGACCAAGCCGCAACGACATTTATCACACTATACGAGCCATTCTTCTTTAACACGATGCCCTTCGGGCTCAAAAACGCCGGCGCAACATATCAGCGCATGATTTAGACATGTCTGGCAAGCCAGATCGGTAAAATAGTGGAGGCATATGTAGATGATGTGGTCGTCAAAACAAGACATGTTGAATCTCTAGTCGAGGACTTGAGGCTCACATTTGATAACCTCCGAACATACGACATCAAACTCAACCCGGAAAAATGCGTTTTCGGCGTTCCAGCCAGAAAGCTCTTGGGCTTCATTGTATCCGGTAGAGGAATTGAAGCAAATCCAGCCAAGATCCGAGCTCTGTCGCAACTGGATATCCCAAAGGACCTCAAACAAATACAAAAGTTAACTGAATGCGTGGCGGCTCTAAGCCGCTTTATCTCCTGGTTGGGAGAAAAGGCCCTACCCCTTTACCACCTCCTTCGGCGCACCGAACACTTCAAATGGACGGACGCAGCCACAGCCAGACTCGACGAAATAAAAGCCATACTGGCAACAAACCCAGTCCTGGCCGCGCCAAACATTGGCGAACCAATGCTATTATACATTGCAGCAACACATTAGGTTGTAAGCGCAGTGCTAGTCGTCGAACGAGAAGCGGACGGACACAAATTCCCCCTTCAAAAGCCGATCTATTATGTGTCCACTTTCCTCACTCCTTGCAAATCACGATACCCGCATTATCAAAAGATTGCGTACGCGGTATTCATGGCATCCCGGAAGCTACGACACTACTTTCAAGAGTGTTCAATAACATTAGCCTCGGAAGTACCACTTAACGATATTATAAACAACCGTGATGCAACAGGCCGGATTGCAAAATGGGCCATCGAGCTCCTCCCATTAGACATAACTTATAAGCCACGACGAGCCATCAAGCCACAAGTCCTGGCCGACTTCGTCGCAGAATGGACGGAGGACGAACTCCCTAAAGAGTACGACACATATTCAAATTGGATCATGCATTTCGACGGCTCCAAGATGTTGGCCGGACTGGGGGCTCGCGTCATTTTGACGTCCCCCACAGGAGACACAGTTCAATACGTACTACAGATTATGTACACGGACTCCAACAATGCAGCCGAATATGAGGCCCTTTTACATGGTCTCCGGATGGCAGTATCCACGGGCATCCAACGCCTAGATGTGCGCGGGGACTCGAACCTCGCAATATCCCAAATAAATGGAGACTCCGATGCCAAGGATCCAAAAATGGTAGCTTAGCACAACGTCGTCCTAAAAATGTCAGCTCGGTTCGAGGGGCTTGAATTTCACCATATAGCCCGGGAAAATAATCAGGCGGCAGATGTCCTGGCATGCATCGGTGCAAAACGCAATGTAGTCCCCCCCAACATCTTCTTGGAAAGGCTGTTCAAGCCATCCGTAGCGTGGGAAGGGGAGCCGAACAATAACAGCCCGGACCCAACCGCACTGCCCGACACCGACCATTTTGACACAATCGGAGGCTCTGCCAATGAAATAACACCTTCAGCCCACGTAATAATGGCCGTCATTGCCCCGTGGACAGAACCATTCCTCGCCTACCTTACTAGGCAGGAACTCCCCGAGGACCAAAATGAGGCACGCTGCATAGTGCGGCGATCCAAAACCTACAGAGTCCACGAGGGAGAGCTTTATAAGAAAAGCACTACCGGAGTCCTTCAAAGGTGCATCTCCGAAGAGGAGGGGCGGAATCTCCTGGCTGAAATTCATGCCTGACTCGGCGGTCATCACGCTGCAGCCCGGTCCCTTGTAAGCAAGGCCTTCCGTACAGGCTTTTATTGGCCGACGGCCCGGGCAGACGCTCAGGACTTAGTCCAACGATGCACCGGTTGCCAGCTCTTTGCAAACCAAAGCCATATGCCACCCACCGCCCTCCAATCCATCCCCATTACTTGGCCCTTCGCGGTCTGGGGGCTTGACATGGTTGGACCCCTTAAAGGCAGAACCCACAAGCAAAAATACTTACTGGTCATGGTGGATAAGTTCACCAAATGGATAGAAGCCAAGCCTGTTAAGACGGCCGAATCCGGACCGGTGATAGACTTTATATCCGGGGTTGTACACCGTTACGACGTCCCCCACAGCATCATCACTGATAACGACACGAACTTCATGGCCGACGAGGTAAAACTCGGGTGCAAAAACATGGGCATCAAGCTCGATTACGCTTCCGTCTATCACCCACAAACTAACGGCCAGGTCAAACATGCAAATGGTCTCATCATGAGCGGCATCAAACCCAGATTAGTGAGGTCCCTCAAGGAATCTAACACGCACTGGGTAGAGGAGCTCGACTCCGTACTCTGGGGGCTGCGGACCACGCCGAATCGCACCACTGGATACACACCATTCTTTATGGTGTACGGCGCAGAGGCAGTTTTGCCTTGCGACATAATTCATGACTCACCTCGAGTGCGCATGTACGAAGAAAGAGAAGCCGAGCTCGATCGGCAGGACAACTTGGACGCATTGGAGGAGGAGCCTGACATGGCAAAAGCCCGTTCCGCATTTTATCAACAGTAGGCTCGAAGATACCAAAGCAGAGAAGTACGGGCCAAAAATTACAACGTTGGCGAATTAGTTCTACGACTATCGGACAAGAAAAAGGACAAACTCAAGCCCAAGTGGGAAGGTCACTTCATAATTGACCAAGTCCTAGCTGGTGGATCATACCGCCTGCGGGACGCATCGGATAACCAATTCGAGCCAAACCCATGGAACGCAGCCCGTCTCTGAAGATTCTATGCCTAGCGCCGGACTCTGTGTTCGTCTCCTTCCTCTGTCCATTTTTTATATTTTCTATCCTACATTTCTCTTCTTCTCTCTCTCTCACTCTCTCTTATAGCCTCTAAAGGCTCATAAAGTGACGCGCTGTCCGCGCTCATTAAACCTGGGGGCTTCTTTAAACAGAAGCTTATTCATACGGGCTTCATGCCCAACACATGTGTCACACTTCCGCATGTACCTTTTATTCACCATTATATGCATCGATATGACTTAAGTTTTGGCCAAGCTGGGTTGCCTGGCTCCTGTGCTCACCCCTACGTTCCCGATTGTTCGGCTAGGTGGTAAAGGGAACACCTCTGCGGTTGTTACTGCCGGGTCAGCCGGACATGTACCTCAGACTGGGTGAAGCCGAAAGCTAGTGTTCTTAAGGGAATATTCGGTCGGTGAACTAAAGATGATCTTATTTTATTTTTATCTATGCGCCCCCAGATGTTTTTCCTGCGTTTCTTTTCGCAGCATGGACATGCACCTTAGGGCATGCCTCACAGGGAAAGGAACCCCTAACGGAACTATTCTCCCTAGAAGATGTTTCTTACTAACCATGTAATATAACATACCTAGTCGGGCACTTGTCTGTTCACGCCCTAATGACCCCTACGCCTTGTCTCCATGCATTCCCCGGTTCCTATATAACCACATGGGAATTCGGACACACTCCGGACCGTCAGGTCCCAAGGCTGAAGCAAAAAGGTCGGCCATGACAAATGATCTACAATCCGGCTAGAAGGCATTATAAATGTCAATTAAATTACATAGTCATTTTGACTAGTTGTATTCCTCTTCAATACCATCTAACAGGCTATCTAATTTACAGTCCTGCTGGGAATACTTTGTGGCCAACTCTACTTGGCCGTATACTAAGCTTACATGGATCTCCTTCCCATCGGGCCCTACAGGACCGACCTCGGCCATGTGGTTGGGGTCAGCCTTTGCGTACCGCGTCTTCACCATGGCCCAGGCCTCCCTAGCGCCTTGACGGCAGGCTGATATCTTCCACAATCGGAAGCGCCACCGTGCTCCCTTTAGCTTCTCCGCAAGCTCTCCAAGACCTTCGGCATGGAGACGGATGACCACAGGGCCCGGGAGACGCCTCGCATCGCTTGCCGAACTCGATCGAGCAGTTGCGAGAGCTTGGGAAGAAGGTCACCCGTGGAACTGGGCATCTCCTCTGCAGGACGACCTATTAGCACACCTACATACATTATTCTGTTAGTCGACTTCCCCGCTGAACTTTCTTTCAAAAGGTTCATTCAAGCACTTACTAAATATGCCGCGCCGAAGCCGCTGATTCTCCTTCACGGAGTCTGACAGCTGGGCATGAACATCTTTCAGCTCGACGCCCAGCTTGGTGTTGGCATCTTGGAGATTGTTCTTCTCCTCCATCACCTTTAGCAGCACCCTCTCACCAGCCTTTAGCTGGCGTAGGAGGTGTTGCCTTTCCGGATTCAATCCGGCGCCATCTGCAATTTCATTTGTCAGATTCGCATCAAAGCCGTGCTTCGCAAAATACTTATCTTTCGAAGTGTATATTACCAGAGGGGGTCTCCTTAGGCTCCCCTGCCGCGGCTAGTGCGGCCTCCAGTTGGGCTTTGCACTCTTCCAGCTCCTTGGACAGTAGGGAATTCTTTTTTGTAAGAACCTGCATATCAAATGATCCTTAAATCAGTTATTCTAACTGTTTCAAGTCTCAGGGGCTACTGCTATATATATAATTACCAAAATTTTCTTACCCGTATGTCTTTTACATATTGCTCCGTGGCTCTGGCTAGACCATTTTGAGCGGCACGGAGGTGCGCATCTCCCGAGTTGAAGGCATCTAATGCCCCTTGGGAGAAACAAGCGTCGCGAAGAATTGTCTGGCGACGCTTGTGGTTCATGGCACTCTCCACCTCAGAGTTGGTGGCAGACAACCCGTCCACATCCTCCGTCGGAGGAGCGTCTAGCGCGCGCCTTGCGTTCGCCTCCGCCTCCGGACCAGGCTTTGGAGCCTGGCTGGTGGAGGCGTGATTGGCAGCCTCTCCGGGTATAGTCCGACGAGGTCTCTTTGTCCTGAAGAGAGCACGAGTGTCAATGTGCCTCGAAGGTATAACACCTGGGATAAAGGGGCGCGCCATACCTTTGCGCTGATGCCTCAGTCCGTACTGCACTTCTTTTCGACCCACGGGGCCCTACGACCCCTTGTTGGCTTGTCGCCGCAGGTTCGGCCTTCCGCCTTAAAAACCTCCCCTGCAAAGTTCGGTTACAATCAGGAAACTAAACACGAGTGGGCGGACACCTATTCGGGGTACTGGGACTTCGATCTCAGGTACCTGGGGCATCAGGATTAGCCCTGGGTAATCGGCCGTAATGGCCACCAAGGCATTGTCCTCGCTCAATTGATGGAATACTCCATCAATCAGCTCCACAGATATGTCCGGATCCTCTTGAGAGGCCGGGTAGATAGACCGTCCTGGGTCCTCGGGTTGTGGAGGAGGGCTGGTTATTTCCTTAATAGCCCGGCGCAGTTCCTGCGTTGAAGTCATCAGACTGAATATTTAACAATGGGAATACAAAATGGATGGACAAGTAAATACGGCCGCTTACCCAGCTCGGGGGATTGTGCATGGAGAATCCACCCTAAGGGTTGACGCGGAGAAATTCCTCCTCTTCTCCCTTATACAAAGTGGACAAGATCTTTAGTAGAGCGGCAGCTGAGTCCGGCCCCTTACGACCGTAGTGGGTGGCGTCGTCCTCCCTGTTGAAGTCCCACATGGGGTGGCTTCTATACTGAAGCGGCTGCACCCCCCGCATAATGCATTCGGCCATAACCCCGATCATGGTTAGTCTGTACTGGGCTAACAATCTTATTCAGC
Source organism: Triticum dicoccoides (assembly GCF_002162155.2). NCBI lineage: Eukaryota > Viridiplantae > Streptophyta > Magnoliopsida > Poales > Poaceae > Triticum > Triticum dicoccoides. The sequence continues at coordinate 408,424,146 of NC_041392.1, forward strand.
CCATCAGGTAAATGATGTCCCTGTCACTTTCCCTCTAAGGGCTCCGTGGGCGCCAGCTTAGGCGCTTCTTTAAGGGAGCACTGTTGAATTCAAGGAGGCCGATCCGGACAGGATCCGGCAGCGGGACGTCTTCTATATAGAACCATTCCGAGGGCCAGTCTTCGGACGCCTTCTTTGGGGTTCCGGACAGATATCCGGTCCCGGCGATGCGCCACACTTCGGCTCCGCCCACTTGATACATTGACCCCTTCTTGCAACGGGGCACGAGGCAAAATAGCTCCTTCCACAGTCTGAAATGAGCTTCAACACCCAAGAACAGCTCGCAGAGGGCTACAAAGCCCGCGATATGCAATATTGAGGCAGGCGTGAGATGATGTAGCTGGAGGCCGTAGAACTCCAGCAGCCCCCAGAGAAATGGGTGGATTGGAAATCCGAGCCCCCTTATTAAGTAAGGGACAAGGCACCCCGCTTTCCTTTGAAGGGATTAGGGGCATTGTCTGCTTTCTCTCCGCCGTTGTAGACAGCAAGACCGGCTCGAACTGGGACCATATAGGCCGAGGGGAGAAATCCCTTGGTCTGGAGCGTCACTAGCTCGCTATGTGGGGTGGAACATGTCTCCCAATATCCAGGCTTAGGGCTGGAAGGGCGAGGGGAGGAGTTGCGACGGCTGGCCATGGTGGAATGGACCTTTGTCGGGTGCGCTCTGATGAACACTCGCGGAGGGGAGAAGGTGTGGATTGGATCTAAATCCTCGTCCCCTTAAATAGGGCAGTTCATTTACGTGACTAGGGGTGTGAATGTAAAAACACTCAGACTTTTCATATTCGTTTGACACATGGGAAGCGGCCATTATTGGGCGTAGAAGCCAAGGAGCGCAGCATCTACAAGAAACCAGACTTTATTCAAACAGGTACACGGAATTTGGAGGAGAACCCGCCTTGCAATTTCGAAGACAATCTGCGTGCCAGACTCATCGTCATTGAAGCCTGGTTCGGGGGCTACTGAGGGAGTCCTGGATTAGGGGGTGTTCGGATAGCCGGACTATACCTTCAGCCGGACTCCTGGACTATGAAGATACAAGATTGAAGACTCCGTCCTGCGTCCGGAAGGGACTTTCCTTGGCGTGGAAGGCAAGCTTGGCGATACGGTATGAAGAACTCCTACCATTGTAACCGACTCTATGTAACCCTAACCCTATCCGGTGTCTATATAAACCGGAGGGTTTTAGTCCGTAGGACAACATACACATCAAACATCAACAATCATACCATAGGCTAGCTTCTAGGGTTTAGCCTCCTCGATCTGGTGGTAGATCTACTCTTGTACTACCCGTACCATCAATATTAATCAAGAAGGACGTAGGGTTTTACCTCCATCGAGAGGGCCCGAACCTGGGTAAAACTTCGTGTCCCTTGTCTCCTGTTACCATCCGGCCTAGACGCACAGTTCGGGACCCCCTACCCGAGATCCGCCGGTTTTGACACCGATAGTAGACAACATAATGGGTTATGTTTTCTTACATCTAAGATAAATTATATTGCCATGGATCATCCAACATGGTTGAGCTTGCCTTTTCCCCTCATGCTAGCTAAACTCTTTGCACCAAGTAGAAATACTACTTGTGCTTCCAAATACCCTTAAACCCAGTTTTGCCATGAGAGTCCACCATATCTACCTATGGATTGAGTAAGATCCTTCAAGTAAGTTGTCATCGGTGCAAGCAATAAAAATTGCTCTCTAAATATGCATGACTTATTAGTGTGGGAGAAAATAAGCTTTATACGATCTTGTGATGTGGAAGAAATAAAAGCAACAGACTGCATAATAAAGGTCCATATCACAAGTGGCAATATAAAGTGACGTTCTTTCGCATTAAGATTTTGTGCATCCAACCATAAAAGCGCATGACAACCTCTTCTTCCCTCTGCGAAGGGCCTATCTTTTACTTTTATCTCCTACCTTACATAAGAGTCATGGTGATCCTCACCTTTCCTTTTTACATTTTATCTTTTGGCAAGCACAATATGTTGGAAAGATCTTGGTATATATGGCTAATTGGATGTCAGTTTTCATGAACTATTATTGTTGACATTACCCTTGAGGTAAAACATTGGGAGGCAAACCTATAAGCCCCTATCTTTCTCTGTGTCCGATTAAAACTCCATACCCATAAGTATTGCATGAGTGTTAGCAATTGTGAAAGACTATATGATAGTTGAGTATGTGGACTTGCTGAAAAGCTCTTATATTGACTCTTTCCTATATTATGATAAATTGCAATTGCTCCAATGACTGAGATTATAGTTTGTTAGTTTTCAATGAAGTTTATGATTCATACTTGAAATTGTGATTGAATTATTACTCTAGCATAAGAGATCATATGACAATAATTATATAAGCTGTTGTTCTAAGAATGATCATGAGGCCCTCATGTCCGTATTTTATTTTTATCGACACCTCTATCTCTAAACATGTGGACATGTTTTTCGATTTCGGCTTTTGCTTGAGGACAAGCAAGGTCTAAGCTTGGGGGAGTTGATACATCCATTTTGCATCATGATTTTATATCGATATTTATTGTATTATGGGCTGTTATTACACATTATGTCACAATACATATGCCTATTCTCTCTTATTTTACAAGGTTTACATAAAGAGGGAGAATGCCGGCAGCTGGGATTCTGGGCTGGAAAAGGAGCAAATATTGGAGACCTATTCTGCACAGCTCCAAAAGTCCTGAAAATTCATGGAAGTTATTTTCAGAATATATAAAAAATACTGAGCACAAGAACTACCAGAGGGGGGCTACTCACCGGCCACGAGGGTGGGGGGCACGCCCTACCCTCATGGGCGCTCTCCCTGCCTCGTGGGCCCCCTGGTGGACCTCCGATGCCCATCTTCTGCTATATGGAGTCTTTCGTTGAGGAAAAAATCATAAGCAAGCTTTCAGGACGAGACTCCACCGGCTTGGCGGAACCAATCTAGGGCTTTGGCGGAGCTGTTCTGCCGGGGAAACTTCCCTCCGGGAGGGGCAAATCATCGCCATCGTCATCACCAACGCTCATCTCATCGGGAGGGGGCCAATCTCCATCAACATCTTCACCAGCACCATCTCCTCTCAAACCCTAGTTCATCTCTAGTATCCAATTCTTGTCTCTAAGTCTGGGATTGGTACATGTAGGTTGCTAGTAGTGTTGATTACTCCTTGTAGTTGATGCTAGTTGGTTTACTTGGTGGAAGATCATATGTTCAGATCCTATATGCACATTAATATCCCTCTGATTATGAACATGAATATGCTTTGTGAGTAGTTACGTTTGTTCCTGAGGACATGGGAGAAGTCTTGCTATTAGTAGTCATGTGAATTTGGTATTCGTTCGATATTTTCATGAGATGTATGTTGTCTCTCCTCTAGTGGTGTTATGTGAACGTCGACTACATGACACTTCACCATTATTTGGGCCTAGAGGAATGCATTGGGAAGTAATAAGTAGATGATGGGTTGCTAGAGTGACAGAAGCTTAAACCCTAGTTTATACGTTGCTTCGTAAGGGGCTGATTTGGATCTATATGTTTCATGCTATGGTTAGGTTTACCTTAATACTTTTGTTGTAGTTGCGGATGCTTGCAATAGAGGTTAATCATAAGTGGTATGATTGTCCAAGTAAGGACAGTACCCAAGCACCGGTCCACCCACATACCAAATTATCAAAGTACCGAACATGAATCATATGAACATGATGAAAACTAGCTTGACGATATTCCCGTGTGTCCTCGGGAGCACTTTCCTTCATATAAGAGTTTGTCCAGGCTTGTCCTTTGCTACAAAAAGGATTGGGCACCTTGCTGCACTTTATTTACTTTTGTTATTACTTGTTGCTCATTACAAATTATCTTATCACAAAACTATCTATTACCTATAATTTCAGCGCTTGTAGAGAATACCTTGCTAAAAACCTCTTATCATTTCCTTCTGCTCCTCGTTGGGTTCGACACTCTTACTTATCAAAAGGAGTATGACAGGCTGCGACACCACGCCAAGCATCCTGGAGGATGTCTTCGCGGCGCTGGACCGGCTCCGAGCTGTCCTTGAGGCTGCCGACTGGCGCATGGCAGCGGGGCGCCTTGGGGCGCCTTGGGGTAGCTTCAGGCCAACTCAGCCGTTAAGGCGGCCTGGAGCCAGGACGAAGCTGCCGCCGAGGAGGGCAAGAAGGTGGCTGGCGTAGCCGTGACCGCTTGCGACGCGGCGGTGGCCGACGCAAGGATCACCGAGGAGCGCTGCTGCTTGCCAGAGGCCGAGCTAAAGGCCCTCCGCGATGAGCAGGCCGCCCGCACTCACTAGATCGAGGAGCAGGAGGCGAAGCTGAAGACCCATGAAGCTTCACTTACCGACCGCAGCACCGAGCTGGAGCAGGCAGGTCAGGAGCTGGCTTCGAAGCGCAGCTGCCTGGAGAAGCTGAAGGAAGAGGTGGAAACAGCCCAGGCATCCCACACCAAGTTTTTCTTCGACGAGAAAGCTTGGTTGGAGGCTAGGGAGAAACTCCTTATCACGGCGGAGAAGGCGGCCACCATGGGGCGCAGTGCCTTCATCTCTCTTGAGCTGCGGTCCCGCAAGGCACAGCATGGGATCTACGGGAGCGGGTACGAGAAGCTGTTGGCGACTCCAGAGGAAGGCCGAGCCAGGCTGCTCCCCAAGCTCATCGCGGCGCTCGAGGGCATCGCCCTTGGAGTGGGCCCCATGGTGGAGGGAGAGGCCCGCGTGCTTTCTACCTCTTCCGCGACACACGTCTTCAGCCACCTCTCTCTTGGGACCCCGGCTTCGACCTTGGTGTCTTCCTCGAGCCCGTGGACCCTGAGCTGACCCTGTGGTACCTTGCTGCCGAAGCCGTGAAGGATCAGGTGGAGGCCCTGCTTCGAAGTTCCTCTGCGTTGACCCAGTGGCCATGGCTGACAAGGACGGTGGCGACGTCGTTGATGACGGGGCTCCCCAAGTGGGAAATGGTGGCGTCCAAGGCTGAGGATGAGGCTCGGAGGCGGCGCTTCACTCCTATCCTTATCCTACAACATTTATCGTGCCTCGTGGAGGCGTAAGAACTTATGCTTTGAGCTATTTTTAAGAGACATTATGCCTTGTAATAATTTGCTAGGGTTCCTCGATTCCCTTTCCTATTTGCTTTAGCATTCTGCATCGGTAGGGCCCGGGCCCGCACATACCTCAGCCGCCGTTGGGGTGTCCGGATCACTAGGACGAGACTAAGGGGTGAGGGGCTATGTGGCCAATTTAGCTCCTGAGTCGCGATGCTCAGGAGTCCCCCTTGACATGCGAACAACCCACAGGAGGGAGATGCGGGTGTAGGTCTTAGCATTCTGCTCGGCAGGGCCGGACCCCGCGCATACCTTAGCTATCGTTGGCGCGCCCAGATCACCAGGACGAGACCAAGGGGTGAGGGGCTACCTGACCAGTTAGGCTCCTGGGTCACGATGCCCAGGAGTCCCCCTTGACATATAAACAGACCTCCATACCTTTCCTCGCCGAGCTCTCACTCGGGAGGGGCGCGCGAAGACCAGGTCCGAGGGACTTGGCAAGGTGGCGTACACTAGGCATGACCTGAGGATAGCCACCGTGCCTAGCCCCCTCGCACGACCCTCCGAGGGGAAAGCGGCGCAGTGAGGCTGAACATCGTGCCTGGCGGCTCGCTTGAGGTTACTACAGCCGTGAGGCTACCCTCAATTGTTTATCACCAGCACGGAGCATGGCGCTTCCGCTCTTGCTTGGGCATAGCCGCTCCTCGACAGTGTCGTCTGCCAGCACGGAGCATGGTGCTTCCACTGGTACGTGGGTGGGAGCTCCCTCTAAGGAGAGACTCCAGGGCGTGTACAGCCCCACCCTGACACGTGGCTTGCACGACAGGGCTAGAGGAGGTGTGTATGGGTACTCGTGAGCCAGCACGGGACTCACGACACCGTACCTCAAGGCGGGTTGCGCCTGAATGTGGTTCCGAACACTTGAGATGGTCCTGTGAGATGGTTAGGAAACCTGCGCCAAGTGAATCTCTTGAGGTTATCGCATGAGAAGTCCAAACACCAACGACCCCAAGAGGTGACGTGAACGGGTCGGCCTGCCAGATAGAGCACAGCCGTCGGGCTTATCGATGTTGCAGGGACGGACCCGTGCACAGACACCGCGCCCAGTCTTCTCATGCAAAAGTCCTGAAGAAAGACAATTGGTGTGTGGCTCCCGCGGCGGCGAGGCACCAGGTCACGCGCCCTAACTTATCTGCCCCCGATTAGCTCATGCGAGAACAAGGCACCAAGGACCATGGGAGGTGATGTGCATGGGAGCTAGCCCGTGATCCAGAGCTCAGCCACTTGGGTTTAGCGACGCTACAGGGATGGATCCAAGCATAGACGACATGCCAGTCCTTAATCATGAGGCGGTCATGGGTGGGTTTGCAAGGGCGTACGACGTTCATGGCAAGGAAGCACTGGACAGAGAGGTGATAATCATAAAGCGACTCATTGATAGGATAAAGCAAGTTCTGATAAATGAAAAGAACGATACATGCTGCAGGGACGGACCCACACGGCTTTGGTAAAATGCAGCCCGAGGGGCGCCCCCAACTGAGCAAAACCAAAAATGTCACCACGCACCATTGCGGAAGAAGTGTTGATGTAGCCGAAGACGCGAGCTACAAAAGTTGCTCCTCATGAGCCAGCCAGGTCCTGAACCTCGCGAGGCTCTGGAGGCCCGGGGGTCTCACGAGGATCCGTCGCCACCTCCGATAGGATCGCCTGATTCCTGGCCTCATGAGTCGCCAAGACACCTCGCATGCAGCGTTGTTGCGCTACAGCCCTGTTCAGCAAACCAAAAGGCATGCGAACATAGCTGTGAGGTGGGCCCTCGCGCCGGCCGACGCGGGACGGCCAGAGGAGCCCCTAAAACATGGCCCTGTTGAGCCCTGGGATGTTGACACAGACGCGCATCTCGCTGCCCTCGTCGGGGGCAGTAGCTACAACAGGGGGTGTGCGGCGGCGCTCGCTATGCATGGCTTGCGCCACCTGAAGCTCCTTGATCGCTTTGGTGATGACCTCCTGAGAACCTGGCACATCGCATCGTGTTCTCTCTTTGCGAAAACGCACATTGAAGCACGCCTCCACGCAGTGCCCTAGCGCCTCCCTCGTGACGTTGGCCAGGTCTGAGGCCCTCCAGAGGAGAGCCCCCGAGCCCATCCTAAGAGGGGCGCTGGGCGCGCCTTCCTATGAAGAGGGGAAGGCGCCCCATCAATGGGCGCAGGTCCTGAGGCAGGGCCACCGGCTACCCCATCCTCCTAAGGTCCGCGATGGAGCAGCTGCTTCTTCTTCTTGGGGACGACCTCAGGGGAGTAGGCGACGCCTTCGTCATCCGGGCTCTTGACTATCGTAGCCTGGTAGGTGCGCTCGAGGTAGCACACTGCATCCTTTGCATCGCAAGCGAATGTGATGATGCCACAACTTCCTGGCATCTTCAGGACATTGTAGCCATGGTGGGTCACAACCATGAACTTGGCCAGGGCCGGCTACCTGAGGATGGCATTGTACGGGAGGCTAATGTGGGCGATCTCGAAGTCGATGAGCTCAGTGCGGTAGTTGTCGTGCTTGCCAAAGGTGACAGGGAGGCGGATCTGCCCAATTGGGGTGGTGGAGCCGTCGGTCACTCCTGAGAAGGGATTGGTAGGTTGAAGCTAGTTGTATGACACCTAGAGTCCGTCGAACGTCTCGATAGAGAGAACATTTCGTCCCGTGCCGCCTTCGATGAGGGTCTTGGTGACGAGGATGTTGCTGACGATGGGTGAGTGCTACCTCTTGAGCACTGTGTTGGTTTTTCCCCGAAGAGGAAGGGATGATGCAACAGAGTAGCGTAAGTATTTCCCTTAGTTTTTGAGAACCAAGGTATCAATCTAGTAGGAGGCTACGCGTGAGTCCCTCGTACCTCCACAAAAAAAATAAATCCTCGAAACCAACGCGATAAGGGGTTGTCAATCCCTACACGACCACTTACGAGAGTGAGATCTGATAGATATGATAAGATAATTTTTTTTGGTATTTTTATGATAAAGATGCAAAGTAAAATAAAAAGCAAAGTAAATAGAAAAATATTAGAAGATTAATATGATGAAGATAGACCCAAGGGCCATAGGTTTCACTAGTGGCTTCTCTCAAGAGCATAAGTATTCTACGGTGGGTGAACAAATTACTGTTGAGCAATTGACAGAATTGAGCATAGTTATGAGAATATCTAGGCATGATCTTGTATATAGGCATCATGTCCGAGACAAGTAGACGGACTCCTGCCTGCATCTACTACTATTACTCCATTCATCGACCGCTATCCAGCATGCATCTAGAGTATTAAGTTAATGAAAACAGAGTAACGCCTTAAGCAAGATGACATGATGTAGAGGGATAAACTCATGCAATATGATGAAAACCCCATCTTGTTATCCTCGATGGCAATAATACAATACGTGCCTTGCTGCCCCTACTGTCACTGGGAAAGGACACTGCAAGATTGAACCCAAAGCTAAGCACTTCTCCCATTGCAAGAAAGATCAATCTAGTAGGCCAAACCAAACTGATAATTCGAAGAGACATGCAAAGATAACCAATCATACATAAAAGAATTCAGAGAAGATTCAAATATTGTTCATAGATAGACTTGATCATAAACCCACAATTCATAGGTCTCAACAAACACACCGTAAAAAGAAGATTACGTCGAATAGATCTCCACAAGAGAGGGGGAGATCATGGTATTGAGATCCAAAAAGAGAGAAGAAGCCATCTAGCTAATAACTATGGACCCGTAGGTCTGAGGTGAACTACTCACACTTCATCGGAGGGCCTATGGTGATGATGTAGAAGCCCTCCATGATGGATACCCCCTCCAGTGGAGCTCCGGAACAGGCCCCAAGATCGGATCTCGTGGATACAGAAAGTTGCGGCGGTGGAATTAGGGTTTTGGCTCCGTATCTGATCGTTTCGGGGTACATAGGTATATGTAGGAGGAAGGAGTACGTCGGTGGAGCAACAGGGGGCCCACAAGGGTGGAGGGCGTGCCTGGGGGGTAGGCGCACCCCCCTACCTCGTGGCCTCCTCCCTTGTTTCTTGACGTAGGGTCCAAGTCCCCTGGATCATGTTCGGTGAGAAAATCACGTTCCCGAAGGTTTCATTCCGTTTGGACTCCGTTTGATATTCCTTTTCTTCGGAACCCTAAAATAGGCAAAAAAAATAGCAATTCTAGGTTAGGACTCCGGTTAATAGGTTAGTCCCAAAAATAATATAAAAGTGGAAAATAAAGCCCAATAATGTCCAAAACAGTAGATATATCATGGAGCAATCAAAAATTATAGATACATTGGAGACGTATCAAGCATCCCCAAGCTTAATTCCTTCTCGTCCTCGAGTAGGTAAATGATAAAAACAGAATTTTTGATGCGGAGTGCTACTTGGCATAATTTTAATGTAATTCTTCTTAAGTGTGGTATGAATATTCAGATCTGAAAGATTCAAGATAAAAGTTCATATTGACATAAAAATAATAATACTTCAAGCATACTAACTAAGCAATTATGTCCTCTCAAAATGACATGGCCAAAGAAAGTTCATCCCTACAAAATCATATAGTTTAGTCATGCTCCATTTTCGTCACACAAGAATGCTCTCATCATGCACAACCCCGATGACAAGCCAAGCAATTGTTTCATACTTTAGTAATCTCAAACCTATAAACTTTCACGCAATATATGAGCACGAGCCATGGTTATAGCACTATGGGTGGAATATAATATAATGATGGGGGTTATGTGGAGAAGACAAAAAAGGAGAAAGTCTCACATCAACGAGGCTAATCAATGGGCTATGGAGATGCCCATCGATTGATGTTAATGCAAGGAGCATGGATTGCCATGCAACGGATGCACTAGAGCTATAAATGTATGAAAGCTCAACAAAAGAAACTAAGTGGGTGTGCATCCAACTTGCTTGCTCACAAAGACCTAGGGCACTTGAGGAGGCCCATTGTTGGAATATACAAGCCAAGTTCTATAATGAAAAATTCCCACTAGTATATGAAAGTGACTAAAAAAGACTCTCTATCATGAAGATTATGGTGCTACGTTGAAGCACAAGTGTGGAAAAAGGATAGTAGCATTGTCCCTTCTATTTTTTTTATTTGGCCTTTTTTTTATTTGGCCTTTCTCTTTTTTTCATTTGGGACAATGCTCTATTAATGATGATCATCACACTTCTACTTATTTACAACTCAATGATTACAACTCGATACTTAGAACAAGATATGACTCTATATGAATGCCTCCGGCGGTGTACCGGGATATGCAATGAACCAGGAGTGACATGTATGAAAGAATTATGAACAGTGGCTTTGCCACAAATACTATGTCAACTACATGATCATGCTAAGCAATATGACAATGAAGAATGTGTCATGATGAACGGAATGGTGGAAAGTTGCATGGAAATATATCTCGGAATGGCTATGGAAATGCCATAATAGGTTGGTATGGTGGCTGTTTTGAGGAAGATATAAGGAGGTTATTGTGTGAAAGAGCGTATCATATCACGGGGTTTGGATGCACCGGCGAATTTTGCACAAACTCTCAATGTGAGAAAGGGCATTGCACGGTACCGAAGAGGCTAGCAATGATGGAAGGGTGAGAGTGCGTATAATCCATGGACTGAACATTAGTCATAAAGAACTCACATACTTATTGCAAAAATCTACAAGTCATCAAAAACCAAAGCACTACGCGCATGCTCCTAGGGGGATAGATTGGTAGGAAAAGACCATCGCTCGTCCCCGACCGCCACTCACAAGGAAGACAATCAAATAACACCTCATGTTTCAAATTTGTTACACAATGTTTACCATACATGCATGCTACGGGACTTGCAAACTTCAACACAAGAATTTCTCAAATTCACAACTACTCAACTAGCACGACTTTGATATTATTACCTCCATATCTCAAAACAATCATCAAGCATCAAACTTCTCTTAGTATTCAAAACACTCATAAGAAAAAAAATATTCATCTTGAACACCTAGCATATTAGGATTACTTAAGAAAATTACCATGCTATTTAAGACTCTCAAAATAATCTAAGTGAAGCATGAGAGATCAATAGTTTCTATAGAACAAATCCACCACCGTGCTCTAAAAGATATAAGTGAAGTACTAAGAAAATTATATAACTCAAATGATATAAGTGAAGCACATAGAGTATTCTAACAAATTCCAAATCATGTATGGCTCTCTAAAAAGGTGTGTACAACAAGGATGATTGTGTTAAACTAAAAGGCAAAGACTCAAATCATACAAGACGCTCCAAGCAAAACACATATCATGTGGTGAATAAAAATATAGCTCCAAGTAAAGTTACCGATAGAAGTAGACGAAAAGAGGGGATGCCTTCCGGGGCATCCCCGAGCTTTGGATTTTAGCTGTCCTTAGATTATCTTGGGGGTGCCATGGGCATCCTCAAGCTTAGGCTCTTGCCACTCCTTGTTCCATAATCCATCAAATCTTTACCCAAAACTTGAAAACTTCACAACACAAAACTTAAAGTAGAAAATCTTGTGAGCTCCGTTAGCGAAAGAAAACAAAAGACCACTTCAAGGTACTATAATGAACTCATTATTTATTTATATTGGTGTTAAACCTACTGTATTCCAACTTCTCTATGGTTCATAAACTATTTTACTAGCCATAGATTCATGAAAATAAGCAAACAACACACAAAAAAACAGAATCTGTCAAAAACAGAACAGTCTGTAGTAATCTGTAGCTAGAGCAAGATCTGGAACCCCAAAAATTCTAAAATAAATTGGTGGACTTGAGGAATTTATCTATTAATCATCTGAAAAAATAAATAACTAAATATCACTTTCCAAATAACAATGGCAGCAGTTCTCGTGAGCGCTAAAGTTTCTGTTTTTTACAGCAAGATATCAAGACTTTCCCCAAGTCTTCCAAACGGTTCTACTTGGCACATACACTAATTAAACACAAAAAACACAACCTAAACAGAGGCTAGATAAATTATTTATTACTAAACAGGAGCAAAAAGCAAGGAATAAAAATAAAATTGGGTTGCCTCCCAACAAGCGCTATCATATAACGCCCCTAGCTAGGCATAAAAAGCAAGGATAGATCTAGGTATCGCCATAATAGTAAGATAGATCATTAAAACTCTTTTCATATTCTCTACGTTCGGCAGAAAGTTTTCTTTGAGGCAAGCAAAAGTAATCAAAAGGGCTAAATTTAATGGGGCAAAAGTCCCCAAGATCAACCTTGGGAGGTATAGGTTCCTCCTTTGGTCCTTCGTATTGCACAACCAATTCATCATTATAAGCGTTCTTTTGACAGAACCTTGTGAGCCTATATTCAAGAGAATATCCTACTTCATTATTTCGAATAGACAAATCATCATTAAGCTCAGAAATTCTATCAACTAAAACATTGGTAGGAACCCTTTTTCTAAGATTTTCATTGAAAGCAACATAGTCTAGAGATTGAATACGCATTATTTCTTCTTGACCAAAAAGCATAGCCTCTATGGGAGGACGGCAAGTGTCTACCCTATAATGCGCAAACATTTCTTTGGCTTCTCTTATTATGAATCTAAACTCATGAGCCAAAAAGATAGTAGCGGCACGCTTAACAGAAGAATGCTCAATATTAGAAAATTCTAGGAAAATCCTTTGTATGCAAGGATGCAAGTGCATGAATTGTCTTTCAAGTTCAACTACAAGCATGGCAATAGCGTCCGCAAGACTACTAGTTCTATGAAGGATAGAACTACCCATAGAAGGTAAAGCACCAGCACAAGTAAAGAAATCTTGAATAACTCCTTTTCCAATAATATTACCACTACCAACACGGAATTTTTTTGTATGTAATATGCGAGGTTCTTTAGCAGGAGCATCAGAATTTTTCATGACATTATTATTGTCCATATCGACAATAATTTCCCCTATTTCAGACATAACGGCAGAAAGTGCAAAGGGCAAAAAAGAGGCAAATAGAGAAAGAGAGGGAGGATAGAGAGAGAGGGCGAATAAAACGGCAAGGGTGAAGTGGGGGAGAGGAAAACGAGAGGCAAATGGCAAATAATGTAATGCGGGAGATAGGTATTGTGATGGGTACTTGCTATATCGACTTTTGCGTAGACTCCCCGGCAACGGCGCCAGAAATCCTTCTTGCTACCTCTTGAGCACTGCATTGGTTTTCCCCTGAAGAGGAAGGGATGATGCAGCAGAGTATCGTAAGTATTTCCCTCAGTTTTTGAGAACCAAGGTATCAATCCAGTAGGAGGCTACACGCGAGTCCCTCGTACCTACACAAAACAAATAAATCCTCGCAACCAATGCGATAAGGGGTTGTCAATCCCTACAGGCCACTTACAAGAGTGAGATCTGATAGATATGATAAGATAATATTTTTTTGGTATTTTTATGATAAAGATGCAAAGTAAAATAAAAGCAAAGTAAATAGCAAAGTATTAGAAGATTAATATGACGAAGATAGACCCGGGGGCCATAGGTTTCACTAGTGGCTTCTCTCAAGAGCAGAAGTATTCTACGGTGGGTGAACAAATTACTGTTGAGCAATTGACAGAATTGAGCATAGTTATGAGAATATCTAGGCGTGATCATGTATATAGGCATCATGTCCGAGACAAGTAGACCGACTCCTGCCTGCATCTACTACTATTAATCCACTCATCGACCACTATCCAGCATGCATCTAGAGTACTAAGTTACTGAAAACAGAGTAACACCTTAAGCAAGATGACATGATGTAGAGGGATAAACTCATGCAATGTGATGAAAACCCCATCTTGTTATCCTTGATGGCAACAATACAATACGTGCCTTGCTGCCCCTACTGTCACTGGGAAAGGACACCGCAAGATTGAACCCAAAGCTAAGCACTTCTCCCATTGCTAGAAAGATCAATCTAGTAGGCCAAACCAAACTGATAATTTGAAGAGACTTGCAAAGATAACCAATCATACATAAAAGAATTCAGAGAAGATTCAAATATTGTTCATAGATAGACTTGATCATAAACCAACAATTCATCGGTCTCAACAAACACACCGCAAAAAGAAGATTACATCAAATAGATCTCCACAAGAGAGGGGGAGATCACTGTATTGAGATCCAAAAAGAGAGAAGAAGCCATCTAGATAATAACTATGTACCCGTAGGTCTGAGGTGAACTACTCACACTTCATCGAAGGGGCTATGGTGATGATGTAGAAGCCCTCCATGATGGATACCCCCTCCAGCAGAGCTCCGAAATAGGCCCCAAGATGGGATCTCGTGGATACAGAAAGTTGCGGCAGTGGAATTAGGGTTTTGGCTCTGTATCTGATCGTTTGGGGGTACGTAGGTATATATAGGAGGAAGGAGTGCGTCAGTGGAGCAACAGGGGGCCCCCGAGGGTGGAGCGCGTGCC
>NC_041392.1:408438931-408476234 GCF_002162155.2 Triticum dicoccoides
GGGGTTAGGCGCGCCCCCCTACCTCGTGGCCTCCTCCCTAGTTTCTTGACGTAGGGTCCAAGTCCCCTGGATCATGTTCGGTGAGAAAATCACGTTCCCGAAGGTTTCATTCCGTTTGGACTCCGTTTGATATTCCTTTTCTTCGAAAACCTAAAATAGGAAAAAAACAGCAATTCTGGGCTGGGCCTCCAATTAATAGGTTAGTCCCAAAAATAATATAAAAGTGGAAAATAAAGCCCAGTAATGTCCAAAACAGTAGATAATATAGCATGGAGCAATAAAAAATTATAGATACGTTGGAGACGTATCAGCGAGCAGAGCATTGGGAGGGCCCCAGCTGTGGGCGCACACTTGAGCTGGTCGGAAGAGTCGAAGGTGATGGCGTACTTGGATCACCTGAGCGGACGCGTCACCTCAAGCTTGGGGAGGGACGTGTTCACCTCGCGTGCGAACTACTTGAAGATGCGATGGGAGGCAGGGGCCTGGGCGCTGCCTAGGATGCAAGTGATGGCGCGTGGCTCTTGGAAGCCCCCAGGCCCTCATCCTGGTGGTGGTCATCATTCCTTCTTAGTGGTGGTGGCAGCGGAGGAAGTCCAGCATTGCCCTGGGGGCGGTCCTCGTGAGGCTGGCCCTGCCAGGAGTCCTCACAAGGCTGATCGCACCATTCCTGGCGGGGGTCACGGCTGTCCCAATGTCCTCCGCCTCGGGCTCCTCCTTGGCCATAGCCTCGATCATCATGCTCGAGGCGACAACCGAGGCGCCCGTCGCGGATGGCCCTGAGCTCCTGGCAGTCATTGGTGTTGTGGCTGTGCATGTTGTGGAAGACGCAGAACGGGTGACTACCCTTGGATGACACTGGGTGGTCACAACCGCGCTTCATCTTTGGTTCGGCCGCAAGCACAGTTGGCCCCTTGCACTTCACGTCCTTGTCCTTGGCCTTCTTGTCTTCTGGGTCAGCCTCTGGCAGCTCCAAGAGGGAGAGGCTACCTTCCTCAACTCTTGCACACTTGGTTGCCATGTTGAACATCTCTAGAGCCGTGCACAGGTCCTCATGTATGGTGAGCTCCTCCTTCATCTTGACGTCGCGGACGCCATCAGTGAACACCGAGACGATGGCCTCATGTGACACCTTGGGGATCTTGAGGCGAACACTGTTGAAGCACTGGATGTACTTCTGCAAGGTCTCTCCTGTCTTCTGCTTGATGCGCCGCAGGTCACCCGCGGCTGGTGGGCGGTCGTGAGTGCCTTGGAAATTAGCAACGAAACGCTCTTGCATCTCGTCCTAGGAGGGTGAACGATCCTGTGGGGAGGTTCAGGAGCCACGAGCATGCGCCGTCTTTGAGGGCCATGGGAAGCCAGTTCGCCAATACCTTCTCGTCGCCGCTGGCTACCTCGATGCTCAGGTCATAGACCTACAGGAACTCGACAGGGTCGGGGGTGTTGTCGAAGCATGGAGGCAGGTCAGGCTTGAACTTCCCTACCCAGACGACGCTGCGCAGCTCTGGAGTGAACGCTGGCATCCCGCTTTTGTCACAGGAGCCCACCGTAGAGGTTGAGCCTGATCTTAGCGCTCGCGCGCCACCATCGTAGGCGATGTGCGGTCTTGACATGGTGGTGCTGGGAGCACACACGCATCTTCTTGCGGCCGCTGCACCACCTGGCAGCTTGCCTCGTCACGCGCGGGCGCCTCATGCTGCAGATTCATCGAGGAGCCTCCCGCCTTGGCCCAATGATGGCATCCTTCCTAGGAGGCGGAGGAGGTGCTCCGTGAGCTACGTCACCCGCGACAGGTGACGGGTGAGGCAGCGAGCGAGATGGTGCAGGAGACTCTCCGGCGGCGTTGACGAGCTCGGCGATGTGGTCCAGCCAGTCCTCGTAGAGGTCATCAATCGGGCGGTAGCGCAGGAGCTCGCATGCCACGATCAACACAACCCGTGTGTTTGCCGAACCACGACGAGCATGGGAAGAAGAAGTAGCCGGAGTCAACGACGGGGTGGCGATGCGCCCGTCTCGGCGCACAGAAGGATGAAGTGATGAAGACTGCTGCTCATGGCCCGCCGGGCCGGTGGCGTTGTTCGCCACTGGAAACGATGGTCGGCGAGGGCAGCTATCGTCTGCGGGTACCGTCTGAGCGACATGGGCGGCGAGGGCGGCCCGACGCTCAGCACGAGCTCAATGAGCGTCATCCATGGGAGCGGTGGAGTGGTGGAGAATCGACCGACGGAAGAGAGGCTCCGACGCACCGCTACCTGGCACGCTAGATGTCGGATTTTGGGCTCCGCAAACCCTGGAAAGATTCAAACTCTAGGGTTCGTGCAAAGAACTCAACCTCCCCAGTCTGGCAACCCGTCGATCCCACGGCCTAGCTCGACGAACTAAAAGGAAAGAGAACACATTAGTTTACCCAGGTTTGGGCCACCTTGCGGTGTAAAACTCTACTCCTGCTCTGTGGTGGATTGGCCTCGAGGTGGGCTGAGGATGAACTAGTATAGTGGAAGAACGACCTCAGGAGGTGTGTTCTTGAGGTGGTGGGGGAGAGGAAGATCTGAATGATCCGGATTCCGTACCCCATCCATGGTGGTGGCTAGGACCTATTTATAGTGGCCTTGGTCCTCTTCCCAAATGAAGGGGGAAGGGATCCCACAACGGCCAAATTCGAAGGGAGACAACTAGTACATCTTATCCTGACCAAAGTAGGCTTCGCCTGCTAAGCCTCTGGTCGTGACACCATGATGGGCTCGGTGATGACCTTCGTCCCGCCATCCTAGTGGTCTTGGTCTTATTGCATGGGAATGGAAACCTTTGGCTAATTCCTCGGGACTCTGCGCCTGTGCTTGCCTCCTTAGCACCAAAGAGGAAACTGTTGTCCTGCACCTGCTGGCGCCTGCCTGGCCTTGGTTGTCATGGCTCACATCATCTGAACCTCACAAGGTGAGGCTTGCATAGAAATCTCCGCTCCTCAGGAGCTAGCCTGAGGAGGCCGCTCTTTCTGGAGGTCTTGGTGTCGTCCGCCTCGCGAGGCTTGGCCCCTCGTGAGGGTCTTGAGTTGTTTGTGCTGAAGATGGGCCGTACCAAGCCATCAATGGAGCCACATCGTGGGTCGTAGGTAGGCAAGTATGGGTACCCCCGTTCCCAGAATGCCGACAGTGTCTAGATCTGAGATGCCACGTGTACCAGATGAATGACTCCAAGTTCAACCACAGTGATGCTAGGTGCGAGCCGAGGAACACTGTTGGAGACACCCCCTCATAATTTTCCTATTCCTGTGTTTTAAGTTCCTACGAAGAGACTAGTACTTGCTCTAAATGATGTGCCACTGCAAGAGCCGCCTATATTAATTAACCATGCTCTAAAAAGGTGGACCAGCTTTGGCTATTGTAGTATATTGTACTAGGTTAGTAGGTGACCTTGCGCTTGGCTCTTCGCCTCTTCCAGAAGTCGAAGAATAATGATGGTACTAAAGTAGTACTTTTGGCAATCTAACACCAAATGAACTGTTGCACGTCCACCGCTTGTAAGCAAAAGTTTCTCCTCGTGCTACGAGCCACCGCGCATGTGTTGGCGAGGGAGAAATTGTAGTAAGCAAGATTCTCGTCGTTCTGCAAGTTGACGGGACACCTCAAAGTTATTTAGTGCTCTCTCCAAAAAAGGACTGATCATGTCATCGCTACCATCCCGTGCTTCGTTGTTGAGTACGTGCACTATTCACGTGCCATCGAGGAGAAAAAATATTGCGTTGTAGGTGCCATCGAAGTGCATGACTCACTTACGCACTGCTTATATGATTATCTCCATTTTCTTGCATGACACGTGCACCTTGATGCTACATGTCTCGCCTGTTGGCAAAAGGATGAACAAAGCTCACGTAAAAAAGAGTGGAAGAATATAGATTCCCGACGACCGAGAAGGAGCAAGGAACGTCGTGGTGGAGCATCTACACTCATAATATTTTATATTATTCAGCGATATAAAATCAACCAAATCTCTCCACATTCCTATACCATTCTATAGTGTGAGAATAACTTTGAATGTTACCTCTGTGGGACACCTAGTTATAGTATATCTGGCAGCCTGTATTGCTTCTCGCTCCTCGTCCTTATAGCCTGCCGATTGTACCTTATATACACTTTCTCTTTGAGCAAAGGCCTCCCTAAGCACACATTAATTTCCTGGGCATGCTTCTTTCTACTCAATGTTGCGCGAACTTTGAGCATGTTGGCAACTTCACTGCTAGCTTGCTGGCTCATCTTGCAATTTAAGCTAACACATGGCAGCACTCTTGCAAGGCCCAAAGGTTAATTTGAGAACAAGTACCTTGAGGTTAATTTGACAGACATGCGTTATAGGTTGAAAGAAGTCATATCACTTTTTTTGGAATGATGTCGTGAAGTAACACAATAGACATTCCTTCAAACCAACTAACATGTGTTCAAAAAACAAAAATTATCAAAAAGTAACGCAATAGACCTTCGATTAACATGTGTTCAAAAAAAGATTGGAAGAACATAGATTCCCGACGACCGGAAAGGAGCATGGAACCTCGCGGTGGAGCATCTGCAGTCATAATATTTTATATTATTCAGCGATATAAAATCAACCAATCATCTCCACAGTAGACCGGAAGAGTATGAAACACGACAGCCCAATGTAGTTACATCATACTAGCAAGATGCCCGTGTGTTGCACATAACATCAAGATGCATTTGTATGAGTAGTTTATGTTGTGAGAGAAAAGGATGAATGATGGAAGCCCTTATTTGCAGATGGGGAGAGGGATGTGGGTACCTTTTTGCAAAATTGCCATAGTTTCCTTCCTATCCGTCAGATATAAATCGGACGGCCTATATTGCAGGATGGCAGGCACATTGTAACGCCCCAAGACCGATGCTCCAGTTTGTCTTCCATTTATTTTAGTTGTTGCCGTGTGTATTGTGTTTGTTGCATTATCATATTTTTTTTTGCACATTTCATTCCTATATGCTTGTTGCCATGTTCATGATGAATGCCATTGCCATATTTTGCTTCTTGCATCATGATCATCTTTATTTGTTGTATGCTTCATGATTTTGTTGTGCCTCTTATCATGATCATCTTGCTTTTTGTTGCATGTGCATTTTAATTGTGTATGTTATGGTGTGATCTCTTTCTCTTCATCTCCCTTGCTGTTGGCATCTTCAGCCTTCATGTTAATCCATATCCAAGCAAACCCCATCTCCTTCTTCCTTCTTTCATATTTTAGCCATTTACTCGAGTGACACTTTTCCTCCCCCAAATAATGTTCATTTCTTGCCTATAAATCTTCCACCATGCCCTCAACCTCTCTGGCAATTTGCAGCTCAATTGGAATTGATTTGTTGGGGCTAGAATTTAACTCAAGTTTGAACCTAATTCAAACTTGTATAAATCCCTCTCTCTAAAAAATACCCAGACCAATTTTAGTTAATCGTGCATAATCCCCGCATTGTAGAGATATTTTCTTCTTAGCCACGCACATCTCTAAACTCCATGTACTTTTCCCTTTTCATTTCTGGTTGAAGAAATCAATAGGAAGGAGTAATTGCAAGAGAGGGAGAGACCTACCCAGCACAGCCACATGGGCCTTCTCCAGCCCAGCCCAGCAGGCCATGGCCAGCAGCCCCTACCTAATCCTGGGCCGGCCCAACCACCCCCTAAACCTATAGCTGGCCAAACGGGCCGTGCTAACTGGGCCGGCCCGGTAGCACGCAGGAACGGCACGGCCCAGGCACGGCACGGCCCGAGCTAAACGGGCTAGGCCCGGCACGCGGCACGCCATGGGCCATGCCTGGGCCTGGAGGCTGGGCACGCGGGCCGGCACGGCACGGCCCGTTTAATTTTTTTTGGATTTTTTATATATATGACCTAAATTATAGCCCAATAGGCCTAAAATACAGCCCAACAGGCTAAAAATCAGATGGGCCAGCGTGCTAAACGTGCCACGGGCCGGCCCGTTTAATAATCAGGCCGTGCCTGGGCCAGAGAGCCACGCCCGTGGGCCGGCACGGCACGGACCGACTATTAAACGTGCCACGGCGGGCCGTGCCAGGCCAGGCACGATTAGCACGGGCTGGGCCGTGCCGTGCCGGGCCGGCCCGTTTGGCCAGGTCTGCCTAAACCTAACTCTCACCCCTCTCCCTCGCTTCCCCCCACACCGCCGCCAGCACCCGCACACACGCAGATCCCCGGAAACACTCGATCCCATCTCCCTCCTCTCGCTCTTCCTCACGACCGAACCTCCCATCTCCATCTCCATCGCTAATGCCGCCTCCCGCAGGAAAGGAGAGGAGTGAGGCCCCTGGACGACCACCCTGCGACCCAGTGAGCTCGCCACCCTCGACCCGGCTCGCCCTCGACGTGCCTTCGCCGGATCCCTTCCTCCGACCTCCCACGATAGCCGCGCCATGCCCTCAAGCGCCTCGCCTCCCGCAGCCGTGCCAGGACCTCCTTGCCTCCTCCTTGTCTACCCGGAGCCACCGCGTCGTCAGCAAAAAGTCCCGCTAGAGGAGCTCTTCTCCCACACGCTTCTCCTCCTGTTTCTCCTCGTCGCCACCAAGTACCTCGCCGCCGGCAGCAGCAGCTACTCCACCCTCTCTTGCCTCGCCTTCGACCTCGGCTTCCGCGTCCCATGACCCCGAGCACCACCAGCAGCAGTTCCGACCGTCTCGATTGTAGAGTTCATCGCCGCCCTTCCTCACCTCATCTTCGGCCCTGCCCGTCCGAGCCATGCCTCCCGGTGCCCGCAGCTGCGTCGCCGGTCTTCTGCCTCGACCCGGCATCTTTCCATTTGGCATCTGTTTAGGTGCAGTGCCACAAGTTTTACCTCTGTGCACCTGTGTGATGTTGACCGTGGAGTTCCACCACCTGCTAGCATCACTCCGTTGCTTCCTCCCTAAATGGTTTCACCAAGTGCCTCCGGCGTGACCAAGACCGCGAGCACCACAGATCCGCCAAGTACCTCGATGCCCAACGCCTAAAACGATCACCGAACCAGAAATAACGCTAAGTACTTAGTCAACGAGGACCGCCAAGTTCGTCTTCCGCCGTCTTCGAAATCGCCAAGTACCACGACAATACGTGAACGACCACCGTCGACCCCAACTTACTCGGATTCGTCAAGTCCCTCTACGAAAACGTATACTGCTACCGTCGCAAGGATCGAGACCGACAAGTCCAAAGATGCAAGTACCACTCCGAACCATGTACGACTACCGTCGCCGAAGAACCATGTAACGCAAGCGCCAAGTTCGACTACCATCGTTGTGAAACGCTTTCGGAACGTGTATCACTATGCCCAAGTACCACTAACCCCGGAGACCACGGATCCGTGAAGTTCCGCTACCGTCACCGTGGACCCGACAAGTTCGCGAGTACAACTACTTCCTCTACGACCCGTGAGAACCTCTACTTTCACTACCATCGCGAGAACGTCTACTTCCTTCGACAAACTTGATCCGTTCCGAAAACACACGCTTCAAAGGTATAACCCCGAGATGACCGTCTGAGAACAAACGCTTGTGATGTGTTTATGAGATGCTTGTGTTTGCCCCATGCCCGATTTGATCCTTGCACGTTCCTCGTTTCCTTGCCACCGTCATGTGGGACACCCGGCTACCGGGATCACCCCACCATATTTTGACACACTCACACCCACTTCCTTTTGCACCGGTATCTACATGAGCTACCGGATCATCAGAACATTGCCGTGGCACCGTTTTCGTTATCGTTGCCGTGGCACCCCTTTCATTTCCGCCACGATGAAAAATGCTCCATATTATGTTGATGTCAACCTTTTCATAAAATTGCATAAAACTTGCATAGGTCATCCGCATCATGATAATAACATTTAAAATGTTTAAAAATTGTTGTTGCATTAAATTGCTAAATGCATATGGGGATTTGACGGAATTGTTGTTTGACATTTCCGGCCCCATTTAAATTGCTTAGATACTTAGGTTGTTTATGCTTCACACTCTTGCCATGTTTATCAACATTTAATATTGTTGGGTACATAACCGAGAGAGAACTAAATAAGTCATGTGGTGTTTCTTCAATATGCAACTCTTGCATATTGAGCTCCACTTAATTTGTACTATTGTTTGTGCACTTTGTCCTCAAACTTAATTTGTGTCAAAATATGGTGGGGTGATCCCGGTAGCTCCATATTATATTGAGCTCCACTTAATTTGTACAAAACTCTTTATCCTCACAAATCCCCATATGCATGACTTTGTCATGCCATGCCTCATTAAACCGGACATGCATTATACTTGGTTGTGCATCATGCCATGTTATGCTTCGTTGTTTACTATGTTGTTTGCTTCTTTCCGGTGTTGCTTCTTCGGGTTAGTTCCGATAACGTCACGTTTGTGAGGATCCGTTCGACTATGTCCGTTTTTCTTCTTCATGGACTCGTTCTTCTTCCTTACGGGATTTCAGGCAAGATGACCATACCCTCGGAATCACTTCTATCTTTGCTTGCTAGTTGATCGCTCTATTGCTATGCCGCGCTACCTACCACTTGCTATATCATGCCTCCCATATTACCAAGTCAAGCCTCTAACCCACCTTCCTAGCAAACTGTTGTTTGGCTATGTTCCCGCTTTTGCTCAGCCCCTCTTTTAGCGTTGCTAGTTGCAGGTGGAGAGGAAGTTTGTTCCATGTTAGAACATGGATATGTTGGGATATCACAATATCTATTATGTTAATTAATGCATCTGTATACTTGGTAAAGGGTGGAAGGCTCGGCCTTATGCCTGGTGTTTTGTTCCACTCTTGCCGCCGTAGTTTTCGTCATACCGGTGTTATGTTCCTTGATTTTGCGTCCCTTACGCGGTTGGGTGTTATGGGAACCCCTTGACAGTTTGCTTCGAATAAAACTCCTCCAGCAAGGCCCAACCTTGGTCTTACCTTTTCCTAACAACCTATACTTTCCCTTGGGAGTAATTAATCCGAGGGTCATTTTTATTTTAACCCCCCCGGGCCAGTGCTTCTCTAAGTGTTGGTCCGAACTAGAGCCCCTTACAGCGCCACCTCGGGGAAACTTGAGGGCTGGTTTTAGTTGTACGGATTGCTCATCCATTTCCCTAAGAACAAGATATGTGGAGCTCCTATCGGGATGTCGGCACATCGGACGGCTTTGCTGGTCTTGTTTTACCATTGTCGAAATGTCATGTAACCGGAATTCCGAGACTGATCGGGTCTTCCCGGGAGAAGGAATATCCTTCGTTGATCGTGAGAGCTTGTGATGGGCTAAGTTGGGACACCCCTGCAGGGTTTGACTTTCGAAAGACGTGCCCGCGGTTATGTGGCAGATGGGAATTTGTTAATGTTCGGTTGTAGAGAACTTGACACTTGACTTAATTAAAATGCATCAACCGCGTGTGTAGCCGTGATGGTCTTTTCTCGGCGGAGTCCGGGAAGTGAACACGGTTCTTGTGTTATGCTTGAACATAAGTAGATTCAGGATCACTTCTTGATCACTTCTAGTTCACGACCGTGCGTTGTTTCTCTTCTCGCTCTCTTTTGTGTAAGTTAGCCACCATATATGCTTAGTGCTTGTTGCAGATCCACCTCATTACCCTATCCTACCCATAAGCTTAAATAGTCTTGATCTCGCAGGTGTGAGATTGCTGAGTCCTCGTGGCTCATAGATACTTCCAAACAGTTGCAGGTGCCGATGATACCAGCGCAGATGGCGCAACCCAGCTCAAGTGGGAGCTCGATGAAGATATTGATCGTTGTTTTGTTTCCTTTCCGGATGATCGGTAGTGAAGCCCAGTTGGAACGATCGGGGATCTAGCATTTGGGGTGGTCTTTCTTTATTTTGGTTTCGTAGTCGGTCCTTGATTGTATTCTGGATGATGTATGTTTAACTTGTTATATGTGTGAAGTGGTGATTGTAAGCCAACTCTTTATCCCTTTCTTATTCAATACGTGGGATTGTGTGAAGATTACCCCTCTTGCGACAAACCTACCATGCGGCTATGCCTCTAAGTCATGCCCCGACACATGGGAGATATAGCCGCATTGTGGGTGTTACAAGTTGGTATCAGAGCCTTGCCCGACATAGGAGCCCCCTGCTTGATCGAATCGCTGACATTGTTGTCAGGACCCCGACTCAATACCACATCGATCTAGCATGTAACACCTCGTATCACTTTGCGGCCTCACGCACGGTATTCCACGGGTGTCGCCTTACCTTTGCCCGGGACCGTTTGCGCCTTTTGGCACACGTATATGACAGTGTCGCTAGCATCCATATGATAAGGAGTCCGGGCTGACATGGCTAGTCGTAAACCCAAAGTGGCACAGACTTACAGGGACAGGCATCCATGACCCAACATCGAACGTGTCGGTCATCAGCGAGTGAATCCAGGCTGTAGCACTGGGCTAGCAGGACTCCGGTGAACCGGGCTGTAGCGGGCTAACAGGACTCCAGTATTCATCGCGTGACATTTCCCCGAAGGGACAGACACAGGAACGAAGAAGGACACATGCCGGCCAGCCTAAGTGTTCCGGAGCAGTAGCAAGCTACCATGGCTCGGTGGAAACACTAGGAGACATTTCCCGGTAAGAGAGGCTACTAAGGATAAACAACTAGATAGTCAGATCCCACACATACCAAGCATTTCAATAACATACACACAATATGCTCGATATGTGCAAACACAACATGGCATCACAACATGACTCTACGACTCAAGTATTTATTCAATAGGCTCCGAGGAGCGAGATATTACAAACAGGGGTCTCATGACCCAACATTCAGAGCATACAAATCAAAACACAAGCGGAAGCTATCATGTCTGGGTACAGACATCTATAACTGAAAAAGGCTGAGAAGCCTGACTATCTACCAGATCCTGCCGGGGCACAAGATCGTAGATGAGGTAACAAGCTAAACGTCGAAGTCCACGTGGAACTACTAGTGAGACTGAAGTCTCTCTGCAAAACATAAAATAGGCAAACGTGAGTACAAATGTACCCAGCAAGACTTACATCAGAACTAACTACATATGCATCATTATCAGCAAAGGGATGGTGGGGTTTAACTGCAGCAAGCCAGCTTTGACTCGGTGGCTATCCTAACCTACGACTGCAAGCGACTCTTTTGAGGTGGCGCACACGAGTCCACATATTCACCATATCAATACACCACTATGGATCCGCTCCCGTCTCCCTACGAGAACGCCATCCATAGCACTCACGCTTATCTTGCGTATTTTAGAGTATCCACTTTCACTTGTCTATGAACTGATATAAGCAACCCAGAAGTCCTTTTCCGCGGACACGGCTATTCGAATAGATGATGTTAACCCTGCAGGGGTGTACTTCTTCACACACGCTCTCACCACTTACCGCCGTTTACACGACATGTACTCGGCAACCTTCAAGCGGAAGCCCAACGTGGGTGTCAGCCACGGCCTGCCTAAACACTCAAGTCTCTAGTCCAGGTTTATCGCCTATTCGGGTTCCATCCATGAGGAGATCCGGCCGGAGTTTCGCTCACAGCCCCAAACGATGTTTACAGGGTTCCGTGACACCAAACGGGCGCCCGGTTTACCCGGCCACGTGCCTACCGCATCACAGCCCACCCCTACGGTCAGCGCTGCGCACGGCCTCCAGCATACAACAAACACCAGAAACTACTTGCAACTCCTGGACAGAGGACAAGGGTGATCAAGAAGCCGAGAGGGTCCATTGGTTTCGGGCCCAATGCGTGGTAGTAGCTGAATCATGGATCACAAACACAGAACTCAGTTCCTAAGGACGGCTGCAATGAGACAACCCACCATGTACTCCTACATGGCCTCTCACCGCTACCTTTACCAAATCGTATTCACACACTTAGCTCACACACAGTAGGACATGTTCACACACCTCTGATTCATCCCGGATGAATCAGACCTGACTCGACTCTAAGTAGTAGCAGGCATGACAAACAAGCATGAATGAGTAGGCACAACAGGGCTCAAACAACTCCTACTCATGCTAGTGGGTTTCATCTATTTACTGTGGCAATGACAGGTCATGCAGAGGATAAAGGGGTTCAACTACCGCAGCATGTAACAGTTGAATCGTTGTTGTCCTAATGCAGTAAAAGAGAGCAGGAGCGAGAGAGTGGGATTGTATCGGAATGAACAAGGGGGTTTTGCTTGCCTGGCACTTCTGAAGATAACACTGAGTCTTCATCAGTGTCAACGATCACCACGTCGGAACATCGTCTACCGGGAGGGAACAGATACCGGCAACAAAGAAGAACACAATCAATGCAATGCACAAAATGATGCATGCTATGACATGGCAATATGAATGTGTTTTGAGCTAATGCAACTAGCAACAAATTAAATGAAGTTGGTTTGAATACAAGATTCAAATTCAAACTCCATATGTGATTATTCAAATGCCATTTAATTGATTTGTGCTAAACAGCAGCTATAAGTTGTTCTAACATGCATGAAAATGGTACAGATGGATTCCTTGAATTTTTCTGATAATTTTTCATATATAAATTATTTAATTTGGAGTTACGGTTGAATTTCTATGAATTATTGAAGTTTTGGATATTTTCTGAAATTTCCTGAATTAAAATAAATCCAGAAAATGAGTTATGGCGTTAGCACCACGTCATGCTGACATCAGCAGGTCAACAGGGGCTGGTCCGGGTCAAACCTGACCAGTGGGGCCCACTGGTCAATGTCTCAGGTCTGGATTAAGTGAATGACAGGTGGGACCGGTCAACGATGACTGGGCCAGAGTCAAAGCTGACACGTGGGGTCCACGGCACTAACACTAATTTAACAGAATAATTATATTAACCTAATTAAGCGCAGGGGCCCACATGGCAGTGGCTCTGGGGGTGTTTAGCGGGGTTATTAGCACTAATTAACCGGCGCCACGTCAGCAGGTGACGCCGGCGACCACAGCAGCGGCGGGAACTCGCCGGAGTTGGTCGAGGCGGCGCTACAGGCTGCGGTTGGGCACCCTGAGGGCACCAGGAGGGAGCCCGTGCTCCCGCGCGTCTAGGGGCGCACACAGCGGGGCACAGGGAGGCCGGGGTCGACGGCGGCGACCAGAGCGGCGGCGGCCGGAGCTACGGGTTCGAGCGGCGCGGGGCTGCAGCTTGCAAATGAACAAGCTAGGCGGTTGGTAAGCATCTGCAGGACGTGTCGAACTCGTCCAGGTGCTCTTCAGGGTCAGCGGGGGTCGCTAGCAACGGCGAGCTTCACGGCGGCGGCGGCGAGCTCTCGGCCATCACAGAAACAACGGCTAGGGGATGCAATCGATGGTGGGGAGAGGGGGAGAACGAAGAGGAGCTCACAGCGGTGAGGGGGAGCAACTCGGTGTAGCCGGGGACGTGCTGAGGCCGCAAATTGACCGGAGGGGGCTGTCGGATCCGGAGGTTGAAGACGGCGCGTTGGCGGCGATGCAGGGCTTCCGGAGGGCTGTGGATCGGTGGGGAGGAAGAGGGGGTCGAGGCGGAGCTCCTGGGTGCATCGGCGAGGCTAGGGGTGGCCGGTGGCCGCGGCAGCAGCAAACGGCGTCGACGGTCGCTCTCGGGTGCGTGCGAGAGAAAGAACAGAGGAGGAGATGGGGACGAGGGAGTGAGCGGGAGGGTTCCAGGGGGTCGAGGCGGCGCCGAGGAGAAGGCGCGAGGCATCGTGGTGGCCTCAGGCGAAGCAGACGAGCAGGGTGGTGGCGTGGCGAGCTCGGGCGCGTGCGCCGAGTCCCTCCTCTGCCTACTGGCGCGAGGAGGAAGGCGACAGGGAGGAGGAGGTGGGCTGGGCCGCACAGTGCTGGACCAGCACAGGAGCTGGGCCGGCTCTGGTGGGCTGCACGGGTAAGGCCAGGTAGGCTTTCTGCTCTGTCTTTTATTTCTGTTTTTTTTTTATTTTCTGTAGTTTGTTTTGATTTAGTTTTAAACACTAAATCATTTTAATAAATTCTGTAGGGTTTTATGTGGCTTGCTAAAATATATACAAAGCCACTCACAACTTCCAGAATTATTTGGAGTCATATTTAATATATATTAAATATAAATCCAAAGCAAATAGTTATTGGATTAATTCAAATGGCCCAAAATAATTAACTCTGAGATACCAAAAATATTGTTTTGAGTTTTACCTCTTTGCAATATTTTCAGAGACTAAGAGGAACATTTTCTTGGACTTCTTTGAGGAGATTTTAATGTTGATCATTTTTAGAAGGTTTCTGAGGCTTTGAAAATTCCTCAATTCAAATTTCATTTGAATTAAAACATGATGCTCACATGAGGTCTAGCCTAGTGCATAACCAGAGCTAGGGATGTGACAACTCACCCCCACTAACAAGAATCTCGTCTCGAGATTCAAGCGTAGGGTAAGGTGAAGGGTAACGCAGACTAGTATAATCTTCACGATCCAGGTTGCACTTCATAGGAACGTTGATTCGATCACCATCATTGTCTTGGAGTCTTGCTCTGAGAAATCCTGTCAACATGACATGGAGGGAAGAAGAAGACTCTAGAAGGGTCGATCTTCTCGAAGATCGAACAACTCACGGAATGAGACATTGGACCATCTCTCGGGTTGAGACACGAGTTACACATCAAGAGGGGTGGAAAGAGACGGATGACGAAGGTGCACTAGGTAGACAACAATTTCACGCTTAAGAAGGTGGTAAACAATTGTCAACGTAGCAAGGAGTTGAGTTGCCATGATACCATAACGATACACCTTAGAGAAGGTGACTCGTAGAGATATCCCCTTAAGTGGCAAAAAGAATTACTTTTGATTCAGAGATCATTGAAACTCTTTAAACCAGCCTAAGACAATTCTCGAGCGATCGTTTGGAGGGGGTCGGTAGAATGGCATACTCAAACTTGGATGATGTGGATTACCTTGTTGAAGACAACACAATGGATGAATTTGCTTATCACCGGAAATGGAAGAGACCCATGGTAGAATGGCACATTGGCGGTGCAAGCTGGGAACAAAATGCAAATGATGGGAATGATTCTGGTAACTAGGGAAGAACCCAACAATAGAGAGTGGATTCACTGTTTGAAAAGGTCATAGCATTGCCGAGGAAACTGAGAGTAATCCCAGTTAGAGCCGATGATAACACGTAACGCTTGTGCGTGCTCTCAAGAACTTGAGCATTTCCACATTCATCAAGGTTTTACCAACATCCGTGTCAAGGGTCCGCTAAACACAACTTACTACCATGATGAATGGTGATGGAGGATGCAGATGCAATGGAAGATAACACCCTCTCAGATTTCACCTTAGCGAGGCCAAGGAAATAAAATCTGGATGATCGACCGAGAGACATTTAGCACTCCGCTTCTAATGTTCTCCTTGATGTGCTAGTGTACCCATTCATAGATATGGTTTGATATCTAGAACATCAAGTAAAAGGTCGGACTTCGGAATACAGAAATCCATAGGGCAACTAGGGAGTAAATCCTACGAAATCCTTATGGGGAGGTGGCCAACTTCATCAATCAAGATATTATAATAACAGGTCTTCCGGCTGGGTGTGTTGGCCACGACATCCACTTTACTGGTTATCGCGCGACCAATATTATAATTCTTGGGAAATATTCCAACCATCATATCTGCCTGAGATTCAGATCTGGTTGGTGTCAGGATATTCCAGACTCATCGAGTCTAGGAAGAAAATGAAAGTTTGCAACACAAATCGACGAGATGACGTTGCGGGATTCTCGGGAGATGAACTACGATAGCAAGCTCCAAAAAATGAGCTGGTTCTGCTACAAACATGTGAACACGTTGTCCCAGACAAGCATGCCCACATGGTAGTCTTACAATAAAACACTACCGAGTTCTGGTTGGGAACCATCAGCGAGGATATCGAAGTTCTTTCATAAGTCCGGATTAGCTCTTATGAAGATACTCCTTCTCCTTGAACAAATCAGTCAGTGGCTTGTTGTGCTAGGATATACATATGGAATGAAGATGATCAGTCTAACAGACCATAGAATTCTTCGCACGTGCATGACCGACTTGGGATGATTCCAAAGGAGCAAAAACAAACTTTCTCGAATTCACAACGGCAGCTTACATCAAAATGCACGTGAATCAAAGGAAGTCACTCCTTTCATCAAACAAGTACTTCATGAGCTAGCATGAAGAAAATGCTTTCAAAAGTTTCCAACACTAGCTTAATGTTCAACAAAATCATGGAGGAGATAAGGATGTTGTCAATGGGCTCAACAACAATTCATCCGGGTTTCCTTTTAAAAGGAATTCCATAGTTAAGTGAACACGGTGATAGCATTGGTCAGACCAAAGATGTAATGGTGTATGCTCGAGGGATCAACCACGAATAAGACAACATTACGAGCATTGTTGGTTCTGACTTGATTTGACGATAGCCCACAGTCAAATCAAAGGATTGATAAGACGATAGGTCCAGCAATTGATCACAGGGACCAATCGATGAAGATATCATCTTTCTTCAACACACACTACACAAGAATATCCCTTTGGAATGAACTAAGTCAGGCAAGCTTTTATCTTCCAACCCTCCAAGTTGTCGTTTAGCTTAACCAACTAGCTCAGGGATATCTAACACCGATTCTTGGAGAGAAGGTGGTTCACAAGAAACCAACTTGATCACGAGCTCAACATAGCGGTCAGGTGACAACCTGGTAATACTTCCGAGAAGATCTTCGGAAATCACGAACCACCGATATGTTACTAAGCTCGAGAACAATCTTGCTTTTCAGGGCAAGATGATATGATCAAATGAGCGAGGACTTGACAAAATCCTAACTCATCAATCAAAGAGTGCACCAGGAAAGGACTAGGTAGCACGATCAATCTTAGAATGGTGATTCAATAACCAACATACTAAGAATAAGATTATTGTCCATTAACTACCAAGCAATGGGGTTGCTAGGAGTATTGAGTTCACACATCATGATTCACTTGTCGGCACTCCGGCTGCAACAACACGGAACCGAGGAATGAAAAAGGATGGCGAGAAGTATCACTATGTCAAGAATTCACAAAAGGTGGTGCACTTCTCATGAAATTCCTGTCATAAAGAAGGTAATACTTCAGGGTAGAGCAGACCAGAAGCTGGATTGTAACTTGATCTGCGGAACACAACTACTTTGACCCAATCCTAAATATGGATGAGGTACTGGAGTTTGTTTCTCCTATTCATTCTGAAATAGAATGGCTTGGCGGACCACAAGGGTAATAGGCATCAACGAACGAATGCACGCATACTCTTGACTATCAATTGATAGACGAGGGTCAGAAGACAACTAAAGAGGGACAACTCAAAGGAACATACGATTTTCTGAGTTGTGGATGCATGGTTTAGCATGTCGAACGAATTCCACATATTTCTTCCGGATAACCCCTGCAGAAAGGTAGAACTGGCAGAGTCACAATGTAGAATCGAGAACCCATCGAGAGCACTCTGATTGTGATCTTTCGATCAGCGAGGAACATCTGCCATAAGCGGTT
This sequence comes from Triticum dicoccoides, assembly GCF_002162155.2. Classification (NCBI taxonomy): domain Eukaryota; kingdom Viridiplantae; phylum Streptophyta; class Magnoliopsida; order Poales; family Poaceae; genus Triticum; species Triticum dicoccoides. The sequence goes on from NC_041392.1 coordinate 408,456,433, forward strand.
CATAGTATTTGGAAGAAAGGAATACCACGAACATCGAGGACTAATGCAAAGGTTACTAATAACCTAAAGGAACGAGCAAAACTATCAACATGAAGCAAGTAGGGTGAATCTCGGGTTCAAAACCCAGGAATAGAATACCTACTAACTATGTGGCATCACGGGATGCTTTCGAGAATAAAGGCCAGAATCATCACACTGGGAACACAATTCATGGCTAAATTACTAGATGATCCCCTAAGACACCTAGGGTCATAATACTAGCTCCAACATATATGTCAAGGCAATAAAGTACCTCAACTCACTGATTTGTGTGATTAATCTGACCAAAGGCACATCGGAAACAGGAGGAAGGGATTTGCAAATGCATCCGACTATTTAGAAACCTGGGATGACTCGGATAGCATAACAGCTGTAAATGCTCAGAAAAGATTTGAGACATTCACAAAAATGGTGGCATAACCACTCAGAAGCACAATATCAAGGTTCCGAGATCAACAGTTAACATACAGAAGTCGTAGGAACTGAACTCAAGCTTAAAACCAACAATCTTATAAGTCTACTGATTAGTAACACGTGATCCTAATAGAAAGAAGAGATAGCCTAGTTCTCAATCCCCGCAGGAAAGATAAGATGACTCAGATCAGAAGGCATAAGGTATAAGGAGTAAAAAGAGCCTTACGTTCCATCCCACAATCAATTCCCTTACATATAACTAAAGAATTTCTAGACTCAACTTCGACCAGTTTGGCTAGGTAATCCTACAGGCAGTCAAGCTCTGATACCAACGCTGTCAGGACCCCGACTCAATACCACATCGATCTAGCATGTAACACCTCATATCACTTTGCGGCCTCACGCACGGTATTCCACGGGTGTCGCCTTACCTTTGCCCGGGACCGTTTGCGCCTTTTGGCGCACGTATATGACAGTGTCGCTAGCATCCATATGATAAGGAGTCCGGGCTGACATGGCTAGTCGTAAACCCAAAGTGGCACAGACTTACAGGGACAGGCATCCATGACCCAACATCGAACGTGTCGGTCATCAGCGAGTGAATCCAGGCTGTAGCACTGGGCTAGCAGGACTCCGGTGAACCGGGCTGTAGCAGGCTAACAGGACTCCAGTATTCATCGCGTGACATTTCCCCGAAGGGACAGACACAGGAACGAAGAAGGACACATGCCGGCCAGCCTAAGTGTTCCGGAGCAGTAGCAAGCTACCATGGCTCGGTGGAAACACTAGGAGACATTTCCCGGTAAGAGAGGCTACTAAGGATAAACAACTAGATAGTCAGATCCCACACATACCAAGCATTTCAATAACATACACACAATATGCTCGATATGTGCAAACACAACATGGCATCACAACATGACTCTACGACTCAAGTATTTATTCAATAGGCTCCGAGGAGCGAGATATTACAAACAGGGGTCTCATGACCCAACATTCAGAGCATACAAATCAAAACACAAGCGGAAGCTATCATGTCTGGGTACAGACATCTATAACTGAAAAAGGCTGAGAAGCCTGACTATCTACCAGATCCTGCCGGGGCACAAGATCGTAGCTGAGGTAACAAGCTAAACGTCGAAGTCCACGTGGAACTACTAGTGAGACTGAAGTCTCTCTGCAAAACATAAAATAGGCAAACGTGAGTACAAATGTACCCAGCAAGACTTACATCAGAACTAACTACATATGCATCATTATCAGCAAAGGGATGGTGGGGTTTAACTGCAGCAAGCCAGCTTTGACTCGGTGGCTATCCTAACCTACGACTGCAAGTGACTCTTTTGAGGTGGCGCACACGAGTCCACATATTCACCATATCAATACACCACTATGGATCCGCTCCCGTCTCCCTACAAGAACGCCATCCATAGCACTCACGCTTATCTTGCGTATTTTAGAGTATCCACTTTCACTTGTCTATGAACTGATATAAGCAACCCAGAAGTCCTTTTCCGCGGACACGGCTATTCGAATAGATGATGTTAACCCTGCAGGGGTGTACTTCTTCACACACGCTCTCACCACTTACCGCCGTTTACACGACATGTACTCGGCAACCTTCAAGCGGAAGCCCAACGTGGGTGTCGACCACGGCCTGCCTAAACACTCAAGTCTCTAGTCCAGGTTTATCGCCTATTCGGGTTCCATCCATGAGGAGATCCGGCCGGAGTTTCGCTCACAGCCCCAAACGATGTGTACAGGGTTCCGTGACACCAAACGGGCGCCCGATTTACCCGGCCACGTGCCTACCGCATCACAGCCCACCCCTACGGTCAGCGCTGCGCACGGCCTCCAGCATACTACAAACACCAGAAACTACTTGCAACTCCTGGACAGAGGACAAGGGTGATCAAGAAGCCGAGAGGGTCCATTGGTTTCGGGCCCAATGCGTGGTAGTAGCTGAATCATGGATCACAAACACAGAACTCAGTTCCTAAGGACGGCTGCAATGAGACAACCCACCATGTACTCCTACATGGCCTCTCACCGCTACCTTTACCAAATCGTATTCACACACTTAGCTCACACACAGTAGGACATGTTCACACACCTCTGATTTATCCCGGATGAATCAGACCTGACTCGACTCTAAGCAGTAGCAGGCATGACAAACAAGCATGAATGAGTAGGCACAACAGGGCTCAAACAACTCCTACTCATGCTAGTGGGTTTCATCTATTTACTGTGGCAATGACAGGTCATGCAGAGGATAAAGGGGTTCAACTACCGCAGCATGTAACAGTTGAATCGTTGTTGTCCTAATGCAGTAAAAGAGAGCAGGAGCGAGAGAGTGGGATTGTATCGGAATGAACAAGGGGGTTTTGCTTGCCTGGCACTTCTGAAGATAACACTGAGTCTTCATCAGTGTCAACGATCACCACGTCGGAACATCGTCTACTGGGAGGGAACAGATACCGGCAACAAAGAAGAACACAATCAATGCAATGCACAAAATGATGCATGCTATGACATGGCAATATGAATGTGTTTTGAGCTAATGCAACTAGCAACAGATTAAATGAAGTTGGTTTGAATACAAGATTCAAATTCAAACTCCATATGTGATTATTCAAATGCCATTTAATTGATTTGTGCTAAACAGCAGCTATAAGTTGTTCTAACATTCATGAAAATGGTACAGATGGATTCCTTGAATTTTTCTGATAATTTTTCATATATAAATTATTTAATTTGGAGTTACGGTTGAATTTCTATGAATTATTGAAGTTTTGGATATTTTCTGAAATTTCCTGAATTAAAATAAATCCAGAAAATATGTTATTGCGTTAGCACCACGTCATGCTGACATCAGCAGGTCAACAGGGGCTGGTCCGGGTCAAACCTGACCAGTGGGGCCCACTGGTCAGTGTCTCAGGTCTGGATTGAGTGAATGACAGGTGGGACCGGTCAACGATGACTGGGCCAGAGTCAAAGCTGACACGTGGGGTCCACGGCACTAACACTAATTTAACAGAATAATTATATTAACCTAATTAAGCGCAGGGGCCCACATGGCAGTGGCTCTGGGGGTGTTTAGCGGGGTTATTAGCACTAATTAACTGGCGCCGCGTCAGCAGGTGACGCCGGCGACCACAGCAGCGGCGGGAACTCGCCGGAGTTGGTCGAGGCGGCGCTACAGGCTGCGGTTGGGCACCCTGAGGGCACCAGGAGGGAGCCCGTGCTCCCGCGCGTCTAGGGGCGCACACAGCGGGGCACAGGGAGGCCGGGGTCGACGGCGGCGACCAGAACGGCGGCGGCCGGAGCTACGGGTTCGAGCGGCGCGGGGCTGCAGCTTGCAAATGAACAAGCTAGGCGGTTGGTAAGCATCTGCGGGACGTGTCGAACTCGTCCAGGTGCTCTTTAGGGTCAGCGGGGGTCGCTAGCAACGGCGAGCTTCACGGCGGCGGCGGCGAGCTCTCGGCCATCACAGAAACAACGGCTAGGGGATGCAATCGATGGTGGGGAGAGGGGGAGAACGAAGAGGAGCTCACAGCGGTGAGGGGCAGCAACTCGGTGTAGCCGGGGACGTGCTGAGGCCGCAAATTGACCGGAGGGGGCCGTCGGATCCGGAGGTTGAAGACGGCGCGTTGGCGGCGATGCAGGGCTTCCGGAGGGCTGTGGATCGGTGGGGAGGAAGAGGGGGTCGATGCGGAGCTCCTGGGTGCATCGGCGAGGCTAGGGGTGGCCGGTGGCCGCGGCAGCAGCAAACAGCGTCGACGGTCGCTCTCGGGTGCGTGCGAGAGAAAGAACAGAGGAGGAGATGGGGACGAGGGAGTGAGCGGGAGGGTTCCAGGGGGTCGAGGCGGCGCCGAGGAGAAGGCGCGAGGCGTCGTGGTGGCCTCAGGCGAAGCAGACGAGCAGGGTGGTGGCGTGGCGAGCTCGGGCGCGTGCGCCGAGTCCCTCCTCTGCCTACTGGCGCGAGGAGGAAGGCGACAGGGAGGAGGAGGTGGGCTGGGCCGCACAGTGCTGGACCAGCACAGGAGCTGGGCCGGCTCTGGTGGGCTGCACGGGTAAGGCCAGGTAGGCTTTCTGCTCTGTCTTTTATTTCTGTTTTTTTTATTTTCTGTAGTTTGTTTTGATTTAGTTTTAAACACTAAATCATTTTAATAAATTCTGTAGGGTTTTATGTGGCTTGCTAAAATATATACAAAGCCACTCACAACTTCCAGAATTATTTGGAGTCATATTTAATATATATTAAATATAAATCCAAAGCAAATAGTTATTGGATTAATTCAAATGGCCCAAAATAATTAACTCTGAGATACCAAAAATATTGTTTTGAGTTTTACCTCTTTGCAATATTTTCAGAGACTAAGAGGAACATTTTCTTGGACTTCTTTGAGGAGATTTTAATGTTGATCATTTTTAGAAGGTTTCTGAGGCTTTGAAAATTCCTCAATTCAAATTTCATTTGAATTAAAACATGATGCTCACATGAGGTCTAGCCTAGTGCATAACCAGAGCTAGGGATGTGACAATTGTAGTGTCTAGAACAAAATGTTTTGAGTCTTAGGATTATATATATATCGGAGAGTAGGATTCTTTTTACTCCTCGGTCCCTTCGTCGCTCTGGTGAGGCCTCCTGACATAGAGTTTTGACTCTTCTCTCCTTAAATTTCACAATTTTTTTAGGATCACGCGAGTATCTTGGAATCGTTCCGATGGTTTTGTGACGAGAACATTGTTCTTGGTGCCTCCTGACATTTAGTGGTTGTGGCAGTGTCCCGGGGAGTTGAGCTCCAAGGTGTTGTCGTCACAATTTTATTGTTGCAGTTCTGGAATACCTGAGTTCGCCGACATCGAAAATCTCTTTTATGCAGTTGCTGGTGAGATAACCTCGACACCACCCAGTACTAGGGCGGGACTTCGGGAGTATTGCCATAACTCGTATAATGGATACTTTTCGAAGGTTGAGGCAAACGATTTCCGTAGGTTTCTTGGTTATGTGTTGAAGGATGGATACAGTTGGATGTAGGATTTGCTAGTTTTGGGTGAGATATTATGCTTCCCCTGTATCCCCAACACCTGATTGCATAACCAGAAAGTTTTAGGAGTTTATTAGTGGGAATTCAAGTATCACATAGGATATCCTTCCAACAGACACATGATATGATATGGGATCTATCATATGTTTGTTCCGGCTTATTCTGCAAGCCAAATCCTTGGTTTTGTTTTTTCAGTTGTGGTATTCGAGTTGCTTCGAAGTCAAATGTTGATACCATACCTTTCCTAAGCGGTGTTCTCATATTTCTATGTGAATACAAATCCTTCTTGATCTTAGAGTTTGACATCTCAATTTCTTCTGAACCGATGTGTCTCTCTTCAAGTGGATGTGATCTTTTTCAACATCCGCAAAATCAACTCAAGTCTTTCTCAACGATGTTTGTTTCGTCCGTCCCAAGTTGCCTTTGTTTTCCCGCCCTCCCACCCTTTTTCTTCGAGGACTAAGATTTCTTAATCAAGTATCCATCTTATTGATGTGAATTCTCTCCATTCTTTTCCGTCAATATTATTCTCCAGTGGATTCAAGTCAAGCTTTGACGATCATATCCTTTCCTCGTTTTAAATGGTTTCTCATGCTGGTGCACTTCTTAATCATCCACCTCTTGCTATTCATGTTTATCTGGAGTGCTGAAGATATCCCAGAAGATTCAAGTTTCTATTTGTAATCCTTTCAAGCTGTTTCGAGGTCTTACCTTATTCAAGCCATTTATTTCAACCGGTGCAATCTCTCTTTTCAAGCAATCTTTTCAACGGTGTTTCTTTTGAGTGGGCCCTAACCCACAGGTCTTTCCCAGGATCTTACCTGACTCTTCTAATTTTTACGGAGTTATTCTCAAATTCATTTCAAAGTTTGACGTAAGAATGAATTATCATCAGTCATATGTATTTCTCCAAGATCTTTCAAATTCTTTCATCGTTGGTTCAACCTTTCTAATTTTCATTCCGGAGTGTCTCAACAATTCATGGTGATGCTTCTCATCGTCATTCTCAACATTTGAAGATTGAAGAAGAGTTCCTCTTAAAGCATTACCCGCTCTTCCAAAGATTCATGGTTCTAGCTTGACGCCATACTCTCATAATTATTTTTGATTGTGAGAATTCTGTTCACCCATCTAGAGAAATTCAGGAGTCTTTTTAGTTTGATTCTCCGGAGCCCATCATCTCAAAATTATTCATTCTCAACTTTTAGCTCTCATTCTCTAAATCTTACCAGTGCATGATCAAGTATTCTCTAATCAGCTCGTGATCTATTCGTTCTCATGTATCTAAATTCCTTCAAGTATCTTCATTCGTTTTCCAAATATTCCCGGTGAATTGTGCCTTTGCTACTTTCATTTTCAATTCTTACGGTGGTCTGTTCAAAGATTCTTCTTCCTTCATTATCATATCAATTCATTCGTTGTTTCCAAATCCTACCGGTGGTCCATTGAGTTTACGCTATATCTCTCCTTTATATTTCCAATCAGAATGAGTAGTATGCCAAATCCATTGCTTGTCATCAATTTAAATTGGTGAAGGATAAGCATAATTTAACTCTTATTCTTCTTTCATCGAGTGAATTCAATTCCTTATTCCAGAGGCTCATCAAATTCTTGATTTCAATGTTTCATCTTTTCTTTCCCGGAGTTCCAAGCTCTTTCAATTATATCATTTCAAAGCTCCATCTAATCATTGCAAGGCTTCAATCTTATTCTTTTCATCCTTCACTTCTTTTGATCATTCTTTTATTACCGGAGTTCTCACGAAGACTCAACATGGTGGTTCATCAAGGATTCCTTTCATTCTTCAATTGTTCATCAAGTTTTCTCTTGAAGCGATGATCCGCCAAGCTATACTTCAAGTATTCTTCATCTTGCATTCCAAAGTGCAATTCCTTCTCCCTTATCTTTTGAGGTGGTGTTATGTCATTTTGACAGTTTCCTTCATGTTTCATGATCGACAAGTTATTCGAATTGACATATTTTAAACCCATCATTTTCAATTCGCTCATGAGATCCTTTGAAACCCATCAATCTCTTTGTTGGAGTTATCTTGTGTCATAGTTCACCTTAAGCCTTCCCTAAGGATTGTTGCTATCTATGGTGCTCATAAATGACTTAAGTTCTTCATTTATCCTTCCGGTGAAATAAGCTTCTCATCTCCTTGTTGATGTCAATCCAATCTATTATTTTTCCTTAGTGGCAGAATTTCACCTCAAGATTTTGGAGATGTTTTCCATTAGCCCACATCAAGCTTATGCTTTCGTTGTTGATAATCCAATAACTCCGTTCAACCTTTTCTTCGTAAGCATGCTCTTTCAATTTTATTTGCGAGAGTTGTCATTCTTCTTCTCCGTTCTTTTCTTTCCAACCATCTAGTTTTCCATTCATTTGTTCCGGAGGCATGGTGATGTTGCTCTCTTCGTCCTATCATCTCGTTTTGCCAAGATCATGCTCTTTCCTTTGTCTATCCATTCAACTGGAGTGTCGTTTCCTCTTTTCAAGTATCCTCTCATCTTGTCAAGTTCATGTTCAATTCCTTCCATTTATAGTCGGAGTGCTGTCCAAATTATATCATTCTTTTTCCTTCTCTATCTTGCTTTAACCGGAGTGTTGTGGCTATCATTCTTCTTCAAATTGGAGTCTCATCCAAGTGCTATAATTTTGCCAAGTTCATATTCTCTACCTTCCATTTCCAACCGGAGTGTTTTCGTATTTGATCCTTATCATTCCTGGTACATTTCGTTTCAACCGGAGTTCTTGCATGTACTTCTTACCCATTATAACCCTTTTCTTATGTCTTTTAACCTACAAGGCTCTAGTAAGGTTCCCTGTTCCTCTTTTCTAACGTAGTGTTTTCAACTTTTTTCATCTTCGTTGTATTCTTCCTTTCAATTGATTAACCTCTCAAGGTTCTTTGGTTTCACTCTTTCGTCAAAGAAGCAACTTAGTTTACCTCTTCTCTTCCTCTTCCCTTTCTCTCTGGTGCCATCCTAGATCTCGGGACGAGATCCTCTCGTAGTGGTGGAGTGTTGTAACGCCCCAAGACCGATGCTCCAGTTTGTCTTCCATTTATTTTAGTTGTTGCCGTGTGTATTGTGTTTGTTCCATTATCATAATTGTTTTGCACATTTCATTCCTATATGCTTGTTGCCATGTTCATGATGAATTCCATTGCCATATTTTGCTTCTTCCATCATGATCATCTTGCTTTGTTGTATGCTTCATGGTCTTGTTGTGCCTCTTGTCATTTTATTGCATTGCATCATGATCATCTTGCTTGTTGTTGCATGTGCATTTTAATTGTGTATGTTATGGTGTGATCTCTTTCTCTTCATCTCCCTTGTTGTTGGCATCTTCAGCCTTCAAGTTAATCCATATCCAAGCAAACCCCATCTCCTTCTTCCTTCTTTCAAAATTTAGCCATTTACTCGAGTGACACTTTTCCTCCCCCAAATAATGTTCATTTTTTGCCTAGAAATCTTCCACCATGCCCTCAACCTCTCTGGCAATTTTCAGCTCAATTGGAATTGATTTGTTTTGGCTAGAATTTAACTCAAGTTTGAACCTAATTCAAACTTGTTTTAAATCCCTGTCTCTATAAAATACCCAGAACAATTTTACTTAATCGAGCATAATCCCCGCATTGCAGAGATATTTTCATCTTAGCCACTGACATCTCTAAAATCCATGTACTTTTCCCTTTTCATTTCTGGTTGAAGAAATCAAAAGGAAGGAGTACTTGCAAGAGAGGGAGAGACCTACCCAGCGCAGCCACATGGGCCTTCTCCAGCCCAGCCCACCAGGCCACAAGGCCAGCAGGCCCTACCTTACCCTGGGCCGGCCCAACCACCCCGCTAAACCTAACTCTCACCCCTCTCCCTCGCTTCTTTTAACACCCCGGATATGAGTTACCTAATATGTAATCCAACTCTTGCCATTTCCGGCGTTAAGTTATTTTATTTTCTCGGGTTCGGGTTTTTGTCTCCGTGTGTTGTTATTGTTGTTGTCATGCATCTCATATCATGTCATCATGTGCATTGCATTTGCATACGTGTTCGTCTCATGCATCCGAGCATTTTCCCCGTTGTCCATTTTGCATTCCGGCGCTCCGTTCTCCTCCGGTGGTCATTTCTACCTTTCTTTCATGTGTGGGGCTTAAACATTTCCGGATTGGACCGATACTTGCCAAGCGGCCTTGGTTTACTACCGATAGACCGCCTGTCAAGTTTCGTACCATTTGGACTTCGTTTGATGCTCCAACGGTTAACCGAGGGACCAAAAAGGCCTCGTGTGTGTTGCAGCCCAACACCTTCCAATTTGGCCCAAAACCCAACAAAACCCTCTCCATCATCTAGAGCGTTCGATCACGATCACGTGGCCGAAAACCGCACCTCATTTGGACTCTCCTAGCTCGTCCTATGCCTATATATAGTACCCCCCTCCGAAATTCCCGGTGAAACCCGAACCCCCTTCTCCCACCGCGCTCCGGACAATATCCGCCGGCGCTGGACGTGTCTGACCCACCCGCCCGCGCCACGTGGCGTCTCCCCATTCGCCGAACCGCCGCGCCCACATCGCCGCGGATCCCGCCGGCCCGCGGAGCCCGTCCCGGGCCCCCGAGGCCCATCGGCCGCCGCCCACCGCCTGGGAGTCGCGCGCCGCCCGCGCGCCCTCGCCTCCATCTCCGGCGCGCCCCGCCGCCGGGCGCAGTTCTCCAGGGAGCTCCGACGCTTGCTCCGGCCGGCGCCGCACCAAGCCGCCGCCACCGTCCTTGCCCAGGGCCCGGCGAGCCCTTCCCCTCCTCCGGCGAGCTCCGGCAGCCGCTTCCCCGACGGACTCCGGCGAGGCCCCCGGTGAACCTCAATCCACGCGCCGGATCCAGATCTGGAAATTAGGGTTGACCTAATTTTTTTCACTAAGTCTGCAGATTATATTTCCATGTTCATCGCATTGTAACTTTGCATCCGTAGCTCCGTTTTGGGCATATAACATATCAAAATTTTCGCCTCAGAGAGCACGTCATTTCATCTCATTGCATCATTTTCATTTGAGTTCATCTTGATGCCCGAAATGCTGTTGGAAGAGTGCAATTTAGTTAGTTGTCAGATCTGCTGCTCCAAATAGCTATTTGTCATTTTTGCCATGATTATTGTGTGCATGATATGCCCCTGAGCTCTACATATGTTTTGTTATATGCTTTGTCATGTTTCCAGAGGTGCCATCCATGTATTTTTGTGATGTGTGTGGTGACTAGCACAAGCTTGCAAAGTGGTGCATTCGTTAATGCTGATTTCCGGGACTTAGCAATCCCACTAAGTCCTTGGACTGTTTTGATCAATATGCCGTATGTTCATGTTGTTTCCTAGTGATCCGTGCCTCTTTTGAGGATGATCAGTAAGGATGTTTTGTTAATCTCTTAGTGCTCTATCCATCCATGTCTTTATTTGCAATTATGGAGCACCCTAGCTTGAGTCAATCGAGCTCTACTTTTGCTATTTCGTGAATCTGGGCAGATTGTCTACTTGTTAGCGATTTTGCCGAGGATGTTGTAGTTGATCCGTGCATGCTATGTTATTGTTCTTGCCATGTCTAGCTTGCATAATGTGTATTCTTGACGGGTGTATGCTTAGATTGTCATGACATGCTCTGTAGCGAGTACATCGAGCTCGCAAACATGCCTACTTGATATCTGATTTGCATGCTCCAATTTTTCACTAAGTCTGAGATCTGATTATGTTTTTGCCATGTTCACATGCTTGGAATGGTATTTTTCGATCCCTTTTGGCTCATGGTCACTAAGGGACTTTTGTTAAGCTCTCTGAGTAGCTCCATGCCATGCTTTACTTTGCCATGTTCAGGCCCTATAGCATATAGTTTTCATGCTCCAAAGTGTGCTACCTGATCTAAAATTCCAGGCAAGAGTAAATTTCACTATGTCTGAAATCTGTTTACCAATTGCACTTTTGCCATGCTTGTTTGAACCTGTTAATGGATGAATTGTCCATAGCTCAGTGTTCATATTTTGGTAAGCATCATGAATGGATTCCTGCCATGTATTTTGTTGCCATGTTTGAGTGCTGTAGCATGTTTAACTTGTTGCATTTAAATGGCTACTTGTTGTATATCGCAGACCGGTGCCATATTTGAATTGCTTGCCATTTCCAAACCGTGTCTCGATTCCGGCGTTCTTTATATAGTTTTCAAGTGAAATCATCTCACCTTTCCAGTGGCACACTTGGATTTCCAAGTTCAGGCCAGGTTCTTTCATTCCTTGTCAAATCTTGCATATGCATCACATATCGCATCCCGCATAGCATCCCATGTTTGCATCATGTTGTTTGAGCTTTGCACGTGGTTGATTGTGTCCTTTTTGCTTGTTTGTCTTGTTTGGGTAGAGCCAGGAGACGAGTTCGCTAACGAGGAGCCCGTTGAGTTTGCTTTCAAGGATCCAGTCAACTCTGGCAACTTTGCAGGCAAGATGATCATACCCTCGAAATCACTTCTATGTTTGCTTTGCTAGATGCTCGCTCTTTTGCTATGCCTATGCTACGATGCCTAACACTTGCTTATCATGCCTCCCAAATTGCCATGTCAAACCTCTAACCCACCATGTCCTAGCAAACCGTTGATTGGCTATGTTACCGCTTTGCTCAGCCCCTCTTATAGCGTTGCTAGTTGCAGGTGAAGATTGGAGACCGTTCCTTGTTGGAATATTATTTACTTGTTGGGATATCACTATATTATCTTGTTATCTTAATGCATATATATACTTGGTAAAGGGTGGAAGGCTCGGCCTTTTGCCTAGTGTTTTGTTCCACTCTTGCCGCCCTAGTTTCTGTCATATCGGTGTTATGTTCCCGGATTTTACGTTCCTTACGCGGTTGGGCGATAATGGGAACCCCTTGACAGTTCGCCTTGAATAAAGATTTTCCAGCAATGCCCAACCTTGGTTTTACCATTTGCCACCTAGCCTCTTTTTCCCTTGGGTTTCCGGAGCCCAGGGGTCATCTTATTTAAACCCCCCGGGCCAGTGCTCCTCTGAGTGTTGGTCCACCTCGTCAGCCGCCGGTGGCCACCAGGGGCAACTCTGGGCTGGCCTACTAGAAGTTTGGACAATCTGAGTGTGCCCTGAGAACGAGATATGTGCAGCTCCTATCGGGATTTGTCGGCACATTCGGGCGGTGTTGCTGGTTTAGTTTTACCTTGTCGAAACGTCTTGTAACCGGGATTCCGAGCCTGATCGGGTCTTCCCGCTAGAAGGAATATCCTTCGTTGACCGTGAGAGCTTGTCATGGGCTAAGTTGGGACCCCCTGCAGGGATTTGAACTTTCGAAAGCCGTGCCCGCGGTTATGGGCAGATGGGAATTTGTTAATGTCCGGTTGTAGATAACTTGAACCTTAACTTAATTAAAATGAATCAATTATGTGTGTTACCGTGATGGTCTCTTCTCGGCGGAGTCCGGGAAGTGAACACGGTGTTGGAGTAATGCTTGTCGCAGGTTGTTCTCTAGTTATTCGATCGTGCATTGCCTTCTCTTCTCGCTCTCATTTGCGAATAGGTTAGCCACCATATATGCTAGTCGCTTGCTGCAGCTCCACATATTTACCTTGCCTTACCTATAAACTTAAATAGTCTTGATCGCGAGGGTGCGAGATTGCTGAGTCCCTGTGGCTCACAGATTACTTCCAGACCAGATGCAGGGCCTGATGACTCTGTACCAGATGACGCGCTTGAGCTCAAGTGGGAGTCCGACGAGGACTCACGCTGTTACTATGTGTCTTTCCCTGATGATCAGTAGTGGTGCCCAGTTGGGGCAATCGGGACCGTGTCGCATGTTGGGTTGGTCTTTTATTTTGGCACCGTAGTCGGGCCATGAGTGATTGGATGATGTAATGCTATTTATGTACTTTGTTTGACGTGGCGAGTGTAAGCCAAATATGTACCTTCCCCTTTTATTATCTATATTACATGGGATGTTGTGAAGATTACCTTACTTGCGACATTGCTTTCAATGCGGTTATGCCTCTAAGTCATGCTTTGACACGTAGGAGATATATCTGCATCGAGGGCGTTACAAGTTAGTAATCAGAGCCTTCCCCGACCTTAGGAGCCCCCACTGCTTGATCGTTTTTAGCAGCCGAGTTGAGTCTAGAAAAAAAATGTTTTGAGTCATTTAGGAATTATATATCGGAGAGTTTAGGAATTCTTTTTACTCCCCAGTCCCTTCATCGCTCTGGTAAAGCATCCTGACGTAGAGTTTTGACTCTTCTCTTCTCAAATTTCACTAAAAAAATTTTTTAGGATCACGCGGGTATCTTGGAATCATTCCGATGGATTTGTGATGAGAACATTGTTCTTGGTGCCTCCTGTCATTTAGGGGTTGTGGCAGTGTCCTGGGGAGTTGAGCTCCGAGGTGTTGCCGTCACAATTTTATTGTTGCAGTTCTGGAATACCTGAGTTTAGTACGCCGACATCGAAAATCTCTTTTATGCAGTTGTTGGTGAGATAACCTCGACGCCACGCAGTACTGGGGCGGGAGTTCGGGAGTATTGCCATAACTTGTATAACGGATGCTTTTCAAAGGTTGAGGTAGATGGTTTCCAAAGTTTTTCTCAGTTATGTGTTGAAGGATGGATATAGGTGGATGTAGGATTTGCTAGATTTGGGTGCGATATTATGCTTCCCCTGTATCCCCAACACCTGATTGCATAACCGCAAAAGGTTCGGGAGTTTCATAGGTGGGAATTCTTGTAGCTCTAGCTCTTCTTCCACGACTATTTGGTTTGAGATTGGGATTTCTTACGGAGTATTCGTTCTTGATCCGTACCTTGTTGATTTATTCCTCTACCTAAATTCTAAGTGGCTTCTCAATTTACGGACATGTGACCATTTCAGGTGGAATACATTCGTTCATTTTGTTCGGATGTGAAGACTATATGTTGCAATTTCAACCCGCTTGATTCAGCTTCATTTTATCTGTCAATGTGCTAACGGATGTCACCCTCTTTAGGATGGCTCCCGCTAAGAGCAGCAATCAGAATCGGAATCAAGATCCGCCACCACCTCCACCTCCTCCGGAGGCATGGCAAGCTGTGATGGCCGCTACCAATGCAAACACGCAGTTGATCATGCAAATTTTTCAAGAGCGCAACCAAGCGAACCAAGGCAACCAAGGCAACAATCAGAATCACTTTGCTACACTCAACCAGTTCCTTGCTAACGGGCCAAAGACCTTCAGCAATTGTGTTGAGGCAACTGATGCTGACGATTGGCTTGTGGACTTATGCAAGCATTTCGAGTGCAGTAACGTCAGGCCTGAGGACTTTGTCAAGTTCGCTTCCTTCCAACTCAAAGACCAAGCTGCAGAATGGTTCCAGTAATACAAAGATTCCAGAGGAGGCCGTGTGATTACCTGGGATGAATTCCGTCAAGACTTCAAAGATCATCATATTCCTCGGAGCGTGGTTGAAAGCAAGCGTGAGGAATTCCGCAACCTAAAGCAAGGCTCTTTGTTTGTCTATGACTACAACAAGTTGTTTCAGAAGCTCGACCGCTTTGTTAAGAAGGACGTCCCTGATGAGAAGAGCATGATATACCAGTTCAGGGGTGGTCTCAGAGAAGAAATTCAGCTAGCTCGTGTTCTCTTTGAGCCCTTGAGGTACGATGAGTTCTACAACATGGCATTGAAGCAAGAGGCTGCTCAACTGAGGTGTGATGCTTCCAAGAAGCGAGTCAGAGATGCTACTCCTTCTTCCTCCACTCAAGTGGCCAAGCAATAGAAGTATTGGCTTCCTCCTCCTCCGTTCCGTCAGCCGTATCAGAAGAGAAAAGGTGGCAGTGGATCTTCCCACCCACCCAACCCTGGCTTTCAGAACAAGACTTCATCTCAAGCTCCAAGATCGAGTGCTCCGTATCACCCTCCGCTTTCAAAGGTCACGTGCAACAAGTGCCAACAGAAGGGTCACTATGCCAACAAGTGCTTCAACCAGAGGCGTCTCCCTCCTCCTCCTCCTGTGAGATCGGCAAGTACAGCTGTGGTCAAGCATAACCCCAAGCACGCCAAGGTCAATTTGATGAATGCAGCTCAGGCAAAGGACTCGTCAGATGTCATCATGGGTAACCTTCCTATTAACGATGTTCCCGCAAAAGTACTTTTTGACACTGGTGCATCGCATTGTTTCATCTCGAAACCTTTTGCATCTAAGCATGAGTTGACTTCCCAAGTTATGCATAAACCGTTAGCAGTTGTCTCTCCGGGTAAATGCTTGCTCGCTAACCATGAGATTCCGGATATTTCTATCATGATGGGTGATTTCAAGTTTCTGGCTTCTCCAATGGTCCTTGGTAACTCGGATATTGATCTTATTCTTGGGATGGATTGCCTTTCTAAGCATAAGGCTTAGCTTGATTGTGCAGCCAGGCAGATTCAATTGACTCATTCGTCTGAGGATGTTATTGTCTTTGCCGCTCGGGATAATACCATCCGTCTGTTTTCTCTCAATGAGAAGGGTGAACTGGATGCCATCTCTCAAATTCCAGTCGTTTGCGAATATCAAGACGTCTTTCCAGAAGAGCTTCCAGGAATGCCTCCGCACCGGCCAGTTGAATTCGTCATCGATCTTGAGCCTGGCACGGAACCAGTGTGCAAGCGTCCCTACAAGCTCGGACTTGAAGAGTTGAAGGAGCTGAAGAAGCAACTCGATATTCAAGAGAGAATGGGTCTCATCTGACCTAGTTCCTCTCCGTGGGGTTGTGGAGTTCTTTTTGTGAAGAAGGATGGAACGAACCAACTTTGTGTTGACTACCGTCCATTGAACAAGAAGACTATCAAGAACAAATACCCACTTCCCAACATCAACGAGCTGTTCGAACAACTCAAAGGTGCCCAAGTATTCTCCAAGCATGATCTCCGCCTGGGTTATCACCAGATTCGAATCCGTGAGCAAGATATTCCCAAGACGGCTTTCAGGACAAGCTATGGTTCATATGAATACACTGTCATGTCTTTTGGCCTCGTCAACGCTCCTCCGACTTTCTCTCGCATGATGAACTTCATCTTCAACGCCTACACCAATGACTTTGTTTTGGTCTATCTCGACGACATTCTGGTCTTTTCGAAGAACAAGGAAGATCATGACAAGCACTTGCGTTTGGTGCTTGATAAGCTCAGGGAACACCAGTTCTACGCCAAGTTCTCAAAGTGCGAATTTTGGCTCGATGAGGTTCTTTATCTTGGGCATATCATCTCTGCCAAGGGCATTGCGGTGAATCCTAAGAAGGTGTCTGCAATTGTGAATTGGGAACCACCTCAGAACGTGAAGCAACTCCGTAGCTTCCTCGGTCTCGCAAGCTATTGTCGAAGGTTCGTTGAGAACTTTTCAAAGATCGCGAAGCCTCTCTCAAATCTTCTCCAGAAGCACGTCAAGTATGTTTGGTCTCCGGAGTGTGACATTGCTTTCAACACTTTGAAAGAGAAATCGGTCACTGCTCCAGTGCTGACTCCTCCCGATGAATCCAAACCGTTCGAGATCTTTTGCGATGCCTCTCTCCAAGGTCTCGGTGCAGTGTTGATGCAAGAGAAGAAAGTTGTGGCTTATACCTCTCGCCAGTTGAAGCCCAACGAGAAGAACTACCCCACTCACGACCTCGAGTTGCCGACAGTTGTGCATGCTCTTTTGACTTGGAGACATCTCTTATTGGGAAGAAAAGTGGACATCTTCACTGACCACAAGAGTCTCAAGTACATCTTCACTCAGCCTAATCTCAACCTCAGGCAAACTCGATGGGTCAAAATGATCCAAGAGTATAATCCGAGTATTGAGTATACTCCAGGCAAGGCCAATGTGATTGCTGACGCATTGAGCAGGAAGGCTTATTGCAACAGTCTGATTCTCAAGCCTTATCAACCCGAGCTTTGTGAAGCTTTCCGCAAACTCAATCTGCAAGTTGTTCCTCAAGGTTTCCTCGCCAACCTTCAAGTCTCTCCTACCTTGGAAGACCAGATTCGCGAGGCTCAACTTCTTGATGCTATGGCGAAGAAGGTGAAGATTGGTATTGCCAAGAGTCAACCCAAGTACAAGTGCTACCGCCTTGATGACAAGGATACTCTCTTGTTCGAGGATCGTATTGTTGTGCCCAAAGGTGACCTTCGTAAAGTGATCATGAACGAGGCTCACAATTCACTCCTCTCCATCCACCCTGGGAGCACGAAGATGTATCAGGACCTCAAGCAGGCTTATTGGTGGACTCGAATGAAGCGCGAGATTGCTCAGATTGTGAATGAGTGTGATGTCTGCAGAAGAGTGAAGGCAGAACAGCAAAGGCCAGCTGGTCTCCTCCAACCTCTTGCCATTCCAGAATGGAAGTTTCACCACATTGAGATGGACTTCGTGACTGGGTTTCCAAAGTCCAAGTGTGGCAATGATGCTATATTCATTGTCATCGACAAACTCACTAAAGTGGCTCACTTTATGCCTATCAAAGAGTCTATCACTGCAGCTCAATTGGCGGGGCTGTATACCTCTCGGGTTGTCTCTCTGCACCGTATTCCACAGGTGATCTCTTCAGACTGTGGCAGCATCTTTACCTCCAAGTTTTGCGATTCTTTTCAGAAGGCCATGGGCACCAACATCCGCTTCAGCACAGCTTTCCATCCTCAAACTAGCGGTCAAGTCGAGCATGTCAACCAGATTCTTGAAGATATGCTCGGGGCTTGTGTGATCTCCTTCAGCATGAAGTGGGAGGATTGCCTTCCATACGCTGAATTCTCCTACAACAACAATTTTCAGGCAAGTTCGGGCAAGGCCCCATTCGAAATCCTGTATGGCAGGAAGTGTCGTACCCCTCTCAACTGGGCTGAAACCAGCGAACGTCAACTTCTGGGAAATGACTTAATCACAGAGGCAGAGGAGATGTGCAAAGTCATTCGTGAGAACCTCAAAGCAGCACAATCACGCTAGAAGAGCTACTATGATAGTAAGCATCGTGTTTTGGCTTTTGAGATCGGAGATCATGTTTACCTCCGCGTCTCTCCAATGAAAGGTACTCGTCGCTTCAGTATGAATGGGAAGCTTGCCCCTAGATACGTGGGACCTTTCAAGATCGTCAGCAAGAGAGGAGATCTCGCCTATCAACTCGAGCTTCCTTCAAACTTTGCAAATGTGCATGACGTGTTCCATGTCTCTCAGCTCCGCAAGTGCTTCAAGACTCCTGAACGCACCATCAACTTCGAAGACATTGATCTCCAAGAAGATCTCTCTTATCGTGAGCACCCCGTTGCTATTCTTGAAGAGATTGAATGCAAGACTCGCAATAAGTCAATCAAATTCCTCAAAGTCAAGTGGTCACACCAATCTGACCGTGAAGCCACCTGGGAACGCGAGGCTCACCTCCGTTCTGAGTACCCCGCTAAACCTAACTCTCACCCCTCTCCCTCGCTTCCTGTAACACCCCGGATATGATTTACCTAATATGTAATCCAACTCTTGCCGTTTCCGGCGTTAAGTTATTTTATTTTCTCGGGTTCGGGTTTTTGTCTCCATGTGTTGTTGTTGTTGTCATGCATCTCATATCATGTCATCATGTGCATTGCATTTGCATACGTGTTTGACTCATGCATCCGAGCATTTTCCCCGTTGTCCATTTTGCATTCCGGCGCTCCGTTCTCCTCCGGTGGTCATTTCTACCTTTCTTTTGTGTGTGGGGATTAAACATTTCCGAATTGGACCGAGACTTGCCAAGCGGCCTTGGTTTACTACCGGTAGACCGCCTGTCAAGTTTCGTACCATTTGCACTTCGTTTGATGCTCCAACGGTTAACCGAGGGACCGAAAAGGCCTCGTGTGTGTTGCAGCCTAACACCCTTCCAATTTGGCCCAAAACCTACCAAAACCCTCTCCATCATCTAGAGCGTTCGATCACGATCGCGTGTCCGAAAACCGCACCTCATTTGGACTCTCCTAGCTCCTCCTATGCCTATATATAGTACCCCCTCCGAAATTCCCGGTGAAATCCTAACCCCCTTCTCCCACCGCGCGCCGAACAACGTCCGCCGGCGCCGGACGTGTCCGACCCGCCCGCCAGCGCCATGTGGCGTCTCCCCATTCGCTGAACCGCCGCGCCCACATCGCCGCGGATCCCGCCGGCCCGCGAAGCCCGTCCCGGGCCCCCGAGGCCCATCGGCCGCCGCCGACCGCCTGGGAGTCCCGCGCCGCCCCCGCGCCCTCGCCTCCATCTCCGGCGCGCCCCGCCGCCGCGCACAGTTCTCCGACGAGCTCCGGCGCTTCCTCCGGCCGGCGC
>NC_041392.1:408476663-408506634 GCF_002162155.2 Triticum dicoccoides
CCGCGCCGCGGACGCCACCGCCGCCACCGTCCTCGCCCGGGGCCCGGCGAGCCCTTCCCCTCCTCCGGCGAGCTCCGGCAGCCGCTTCCCCGACGGACTCCGGCGAGGCCCACGGTGAACCTCAATCCACGCGCCGGATCCAGATCTGGAAATTAGGGTTGACCTAATTTTTTTCACTAAGTCTGCAGATTATATTTCCATGTTCATCGCATTGTAACTTTGCATCCGTAGATCCGTTTTGGGCATATAGCATATGAAAATTTTCACCTCAGAGAGCACGTCATTTCATCTCATTGCATCATTTTCATTTGAGTTCATCTTGATGCCCGAAATGCTGTTGGAAGAGTGCTATTTGAGTTAGTTGTCAGATCTGCTGCTCCAAATAGCTATTTGTCATTTTTGCCAAGATTATTGTGTGCATGATATGCCCCTGAGCTCTACATATGTTTTGTTATATGCTTTGTCATGTTTCCAGAGGTGCCATCCATGTATTTTTGTGATGCGTGTGGTGACTAGCACAAGCTTGCAAAGTGGTGCATTCGTTAATGCTGCTTTCAGGGACTTAGCAATCCCACTAAGTCCTTGGACTGTTTTGATCAATATGCCATATGTTCATGTTGTTTCCTAGTGATCCGTGCCTCTTTTGAGGATGATCAGTAAGGATGTTTTGTTAATCTTTTAGTGCTCTATCCATCCATGTCTTTGTTTGCAATTATGGAGCACCCTAGCTTGAGTCAATCGAGCTCTACTTTTGCTATTTCGTGAATCTGGGCAGATTGTCTACTTGTTAGCGATTTTGCCGAGGATTTTGTAGTTGATTCGTGCTTGCTATGTTATTGTTCTTGCCATGTCTAGCTTGAATAATGTGTATTCTTGATGGGTGTATGCTTAGATTGTCATGACATGCTCTGTAGCGAGTTCATCGAGCTCGTAAACATGCCTACTTGATATCTGATTTGCATGCTCCAGTTTTTCACTAAGTCTGAGATCTGATTATGTTTTTGCCATGTTCACATGCTTGCAATGGTATTTTCTGACCCCTTTTGGCTCAGGGTCACTAAGGGACTTTTTTTAAGCTCTTTGAGTAGCTCCATGCAATGCTTAACTTTGCCATTTTCAGGCCCCGTAGCATATAGTTTTCATACTCCAAAGTGTGCTACCTGATCTGAAATTCCAGACAAGTGTTAATTTCACTAAGTCTGAAATCTGTTTACGAGTTGCACTTTTGCCAGGCTTGTTTGAACCTGTTAATGGATGAATTGGCCGTAGCTCAGTGTTCATCTTTTGTTAAGAATCATAAATGGATCCCTTCCATGTATTTTGTTTCCATTTTTGAGTGCTATAGCATGTTTAACTTGTTGCATTTAGATGGCTACTTGTTGTATATCGCAGACCGGTGCCATATTTAAATTGCTTGCCATTTCCAAACCGTGTCTCCGATTCTGGCGTTCTTTATTCCGGCGTTCTTTATATCGTTTTCCGGCGTTCTTTGAATTGGCACACTTGGATTTCCATGTTGAGGCCAGGTTCTTTCATTCCTTGTCAAATCTTGCACATGCATCACATATCGCATCCCGCATAGCATCCCATGTTTGCATCATGTTGTTTGAGCTTTGCACGTGGTTGATTGTGTCCTTTTTGCTTGTTTGTCTTGTTTGGGTAGAGCCGGGAGACGAGTTCGCTAACGATGAGCCCGTTGAGTTTGCTTTCGAGGATCCAGACAACTCTGACAACTTTAAAGGCAAGATGATCATACCCTCGAAATCACTTCTATATTTGCTTTGCTAGATGCTCGCTCTTTTGCTATGCCTATGTTATGATGCCTACCACTTGCTTATCATGCCTCTCAAATTACCATGTCAAACCTCTAACCCACCATGTCCTAGCAAACCGTTGATTGGCTATGTTACCCTTTGCTCAGCCCCTCTTATAGCATTGCTAGTTGCAGGTGAAGATTGGAGACCCTTGTTGGAACATTATTTACTTGTTGGGATATGTAACACCCTCGATGCGACTATATCTCCCACGTGTCGAGGCACGACTTAGAGGCATAATCGCATTGAAGGCATATGTCGCAAGTTAGGCAATCTTCACAACATCCCATGTAATATATATGTAATAAAAGGGGAGATAACATAGTTGGCTTACACTTGCCACATCAATCAAGGTACATAAATAACATTACATCATCCAAACACTCATGGCCCGACTACGGCGCCAAAATAAAAGATAACCCAACATGCGACACGGTCCCGATCACCCCCAACTTGGCACCACTACTGATCATCAGGAAAGGAAACATAGTAACATTGAGAGTCCTCGTCGAACTCCCACTTGAGCTCGAGCGCGTCACCTGGAGTGGAATCATCAGGCCCTGCATCTGGTATAATAGTAATCTTTGAGCCACAGGGACTCAGCAATCTCGCACCCTCGCGATCAAGACTATTTAAGCTTATAGGTAAGGCAAGGCAAATATGTGGAGCTGCAGGAAGCGACTAGCAAATATGGTGGCTATCCTGTTCGCAAAAGAGAGCGAGAAGAGGAGGTAAAGCGCGAACGCATAACTAGATGGCAAATCCTGCGGCAAACATTACTCCAACACCGTGTCCACTTCCTGGACTCTGCCAAGAAGAGGCCATCATGGTAACACACTCAGTTGATTCATTTTAATTAAATTAAGGTTCAAGTTATCTACAACCGGACATTAACAAATTCCCATCTGCCCATAACCGCGGGCACGGCTTTCGAAAGTTCAAATCCCTGCAGGGGAGTCCCAACTTAGCCCATGACAAGCACTCACGGTCAACAAAGGAATATACCTCCTCCCGAGACGTTCCGATCAGACTCGGTATCCCGGTTCTTCAAGACAACTCCGGCAATGGTAAAACAAGTCCAGCAACACCACCCGCTGTGCCAACAAATCCCGATAGGAGCTGCACATATCTCGTTCTTAGGGCACACCGGATAAGCTAAGCGTATGGGAGCCAACGTAACCCAAGTTTCCAAGGGACGGCCCCGCACGGTGCTCTAGGTTGGACCAACGCTCAGAGGAGCACTGGCCCGGGGGTTTAAAATAAGATGACCCTTGAGTCCGCGAAACCCAAGGGAAAAGGCTAGGTGGCAAATGGTAAAACCAAGGTTGGGCATTGCTGGAGGAGTTTTATTCAAGGCAGACTATCAAGGGGTTCCCATTATAACCCAACCGCGTAAGGAATGCCAAATCCGGGAACATAACACCGATATGACGGAAACTAGGGCGGCAAGAGTGGAACAAAACATTAGGCGAGAGGCCGAGCCTTCCACCCTTTACCAAGTATATAGATGCATTAAGATAACAAGATAATATAATGATATCCCAACAAGTAAATAATGTTCCAACAAGGAACGGCCTCCAATCTTGACCTGCAACTAGCAACGCTATAAGAGGGGCTGAGCAAAGCGGTAACATAGCCAATCAACGGTTTGCTAGGACATGGTGGGTTAGAGGTTTGACATGGCAATTTGGGAGGCTTGAAAGCAACTGGTAGGCATCATAGCATTGGCATAGCAAAAGAGCGAGCATCTAGCAAAGCAAAGATAGTAGTGATTTCGAGGGTATGATCATCTTGCCTGCAAAGTTGTCAGAGTTGACTGGATCCTCGAAAGCAAACTCAACGGGCTCCTCGTTAGCGAACTCGTCTCCCGGCTCTACCCAAACAATACAAACAAGCAAACGGAACACAATCAACCACGTGCAAGGATCAAACAATATGATGCAAGGATGGTATGCTATGCGGGATGCGATGCGGGATGCATATGCAAGATGTGACAAGGAATGCATGAACCTGGCCTCAACTTGGGAATCCAAGTGTTCCACTGGAAAGATGAGATGAAATCGCTTGAAAACGATATGAAGAACGCTGGAATCGGAGTTACGGTTTGGAAATGGCAAGCGATTCAAACATGACACCGGTCTGTGATTTACAGCAAGTAGCCATCTAAATGCAACAAGATTAACATGCTACAACACCCAAACATGGCATCAAAATACATGGCAGGGGATGCATTCAAGATGCTTAACAAAAGTCAAGCACTGAGCTACGGCCAATTCATCAATTAACAGGTTCAAACCAACATGGCAAAAATGCATATGGTAAACAGATCTCAGACTTACTGAAATTAACACTTGTCTGGAATTTCAGATCAGGTAGCACTCTTCGGAGCAACAAAACTACATGCTACAGGACCTGAACATGGCAATGGACAACATGGAATGGAACTACTCAAAGAGATTAACAAAAGTCCCTTAGTGACCTTGAGCCAAAAGGGCTCAGAAAATACAATTGCAAGCATGTGAACATGGCAAAAACATAACCAGTTCCCAGACTTTGTGAAAACTGGAGCATGCTGAAAACAGATATCAAGTAGGCATGTTTACGAGCTCGATGCACTCACTACGGAGCAAGTCGTGACAACTAAGCATACACCCATCAATAATACACAAAATTCAAGCTAGACATGGCAAGAACAATAGCATAGCATGCACGGATCAACTACAACATCACCGGCAAAATCGCTAACAAGTAGACAATCTGCCCAGATTCACGAAGTAGCAAAAGTAGAGCTCGATTGACTCAAGCTAGGGTGCTCCATAATTTCAAACAAAGACATGGATGGATAGAGCACTACAAGATTAACAAAACATCCTTACTGATCATCCTCAAAAGAGGCATGGATCACTAGGAAACAACATGAACATATGGCCATATGAGATAAACAGCTCAAGGACTTGGTGGAAATGCTAAGTCCCTGAAATCAGCTTTACCAAGTGCCTCACTTTGCAAGCTTGTGCTAGTCACCACACACATCAAAAAAATACATGGGTCGCACCTCTGGAAAGATGGCAAAAACCTTAACAAAACATATGTAGAGCTCATGGGCATATCATGCACACATTAATCATGGCAAAAATGACAAATATCTAAATGGAGTAGCAGATCTGACAAATATCTCAAGTAGCCCTCTTCTAACAGCATTTTGGGCATCAAGATGAACTCAAATGAAAATGATGCAGTGGAATGAAATGATGCACTCTCTGAGATGAACATTTTGATATGCTATATGCCCAAAACGGAGCTACGGATGTGGAGTTACGGCATGATGAAGTTGCAAGAAAAATATGCAGACTTGGGGGAAAAACGGAGTCAACCCCTAGGGTTTCACTGTAGCATCCGAATCTAGATCTGGGCGCGCACGCGGTTCGAGGATGGCCGGGGAGCTTGCCGGAGTTCGTCGCCGGACTTGGCGAGGCACGCCGGCCGGAGGAGAGGAGGAGGACGGGGCGGCGTGGTGCGGTGGCGGCGGAGGGCCTCGGCGGCGCGAGGCGACGAGGAGGGCCAGAGACGGGTGGTGGCGGCAACCGGAGAACTACGGCGGCGGGGCAGCGAAGTTCCAGCGATGGCGCGCGGCGGCGCTGGTGGCCGGGCGCGAGGGAGAGGCGGCGCGTGCGGGATGGAGGCGGCGGGGCGACGTGGGCCGCGGGGGCCCCGAGCGGGCTCGGGGGGCCGCGGGCACTGAGGCGGCGATGTGGGGCGCTGCTCGCCACGTGGCGCGCCCCGGTTGGCGGGGCAGATGAGGAGCGGGGCTAGGTTTAGGGTGGTTTGGATCCGGAATTTCAGGGAGGGGATATTTATAGAGGTAGGAGGAGCTAGGAAGCTCCAAATGAGGTGCGGTTTTCGGACACGCGATCATGATCGGACGCTCTAGATGATGGAGAGGGTTTTGGTGGGTTTTTGGCCAAAATGGAGGGGTGTTGGGCTGCAACACACGCGAGGCCTTTTCGGTCCCTCGGTTAACCGTTGGAGTCTCAAACGAAGTCCAAATGGTACGAAACTTGACCGGCGGTCTACCAATAGTAAACCAAGGACGCTTGGCAAGTCTCGGTCCAATCCAGAAATGTTTAATCCCCACACATGAAAGAAAGATAGAAATGACCACCAGAGGAGAACGAAGCGCCGGAATGCAAAACGGACAACGGGGAAAATGCTCGAATGCATGAGATGAACACGTATGCAAATGCAATGCACATGATGACATGATATGAGATGCATGACAACAACAACAACAACACAGAGACAAAAACCCGAACCCGAGAAAATAAAATAACTTAAAGCCGGAAATGGCAAGTTGGAGTACAAATTGGGAAAGTCATATCCGGGGTGTTACAACACTCCACCACTACGAAAGGATCTCGTCCCAAGATCTAGGACTGAAAGAACGCCGGGTACTTAGAACGGAGGTGATCCTCGCATTACCAGGTAGCTTCAGGGTCAGAATGGTGTGACCACTTGACTTTGAGGAATTTGATTGAATTGTTGCGAGTCTTGCGTTCGGTCTCTTCGAGAATAGTAACGGGGTGCTCACGATAGGAGAGATCTTCTTGGAGCTCAATGTCCTCGAAGTTGAAGGTGCGGTCAGGAGTCTTGAAGCACTTTCGAAGCTGAGAGACATGGAACACATCATGAACATTTGCAAAGTTTGAAGGAAGCTCGAGTTGATAGGCGAGGTCGCCTCTCTTGCTGATAATCTTTAAAGGTCCCACATATCTGGGGGCAAGCTTCCCTTTGATACCGAAGCGACGAGTACCTTTCATAGGAGAGACGCGGAGGTAAACATGATCTCCCACGTCGAAATCCAAATCACGGTGCTTACTATCATAGTAGCTCTTCTGGCGGGATTGGGCTGCTTTGAGGTTATCTCGAATGACTTTGCACATTTCCTCTGCCTCTGTGATTAAGTCATTACCCAAAAGCTGACGTTCACCGGTTTCAGAACAGTTGAGAGGGGTACGGCACTTCCTGCCATACAGAATTTCAAAAGGGGCCTTGCCTGAACTTGCTTGAAAACTATTGTTGTAGGAGAATTCAGCATAAGGAAGACAATCCTCCCACTTCATGCAGAAGGAGATCACACAAGCCCTGAGCATATCTTCAAGAATCTGGTTGACACGCTCGACTTGACCGCTTGTTTGAGGATGGAAAGCTGTGCTGAAGCGGAAGTTGGTGCCCATGGCCTTATGAAAAGAATCCCAAAACTTGGAGGTAAAGATGCTGCCACGGTCTGAAGAGATCACTTGTGGAATACCATGCAGAGAGACAATCCGAGAGGTATAGAGCTCTGCCAATTGAGCTGCAGAGATAGACTCTTTGATAGGCAGAAAGTGAGCCACTTTGGTGAGTTTGTCGATGACAATGAATATAGCATCATTGCCACGCTTGGACTTTGGAAACCCCGTCACGAAGTCCATCTCAATGTGGTCAAACTTCCATTCTGGAATGGCAAGAGGTTGGAGGAGACCCGCTGGCCTTTGATGTTCTGCCTTCACTCTTCTGCAGACATCACATTCATTCACGAATTGAGCAATCTCGCACTTCATTCGAGTCCACCAATAAGCCCGCTTGAGGTCCTGATACATGTTCGTACTCCTAGGGTGGATGGAGAGGAGAGAATTGTTAGCCTCGTTCATTATCACTTTACGGAGGTCACCTTTGGGTACAACAATACGATCCTCGAAGAAGAGAGTGTCCTTGTCATCAAGGCGGTAGCACTTGTACTTGGGTTGGCTCTTGCCAATCCCAATCTTCACCTTTTTCACCATAGCATCAAGAAGTTGAGCTTGGCGAATCTGATCTTCCAAGGTAGGAGAGACTTGAAGGTTGGCGAGGAAACCTTGAGGAACAACTTGCAGATTAAGTTTGCGGAAAGCTTCACAAAGCTCGGGTTGATAAGGCTTGAGAATCAGACTGTTGCAATAAGCCTTTCTGCTCAATGCGTCAGCAATCACATTGGCCTTGCCTGGATTATACTCGATACTCGGATTATACTCTTGAATCATTTCGACCCATCGAGTTTGCCCGAGGTTGAGATTAGGCTGAGTGAAAATGTAATTGAGACTCTTGTGGTCAGTAAAGATGTCCACTTTTCTTCCCAATAAGAGATGTCTCCAAGTCAAAAGAGCATGCACAACTGCCGCCAACTCGAGATCATGAGTGGGGTAGTTCTTCTCATTAGGCTTCAACTGGCGAGAGGTATAAGCAACAACTTTCTTCTCTTGCATCAAAACTGCGCCAAGACCTTGGAGAGAGGCATCACAAAAGACCTCGTACGGCTTGGATTCATCATGCGGAGTCAGAACTGGAGCAGTGATCAATTTCTCTTTCAAAGTGTTGAAAGCAATGTCACACTCCGGAGACCATACATACTTTACGTGCTTCTGGAGAAGATTTGAGAGAGGCTTCGCGATCTTAGAGAAGTTTTCAACGAATCTTCGACAGTAGCTTGCGAGACCGAGGAAGCTACAGAGTTGCTTCATGTTCTGAGGAGGTTCCCAATTCACAATTGCAGACACCTTCTCAGGATTCACCGCGATGCCCTTGGCAGAGATGATATGACCAAGATAAAGAACCTCATCGAGCCAAAATTTGCACTTGGAGAACTTGGCGTAGAACTGGTGTTCCCTCAGCTTATCGAGTACCAAACGCAAGTGCTTGGCATGATCTTCCTTGTTCTTCGAGAAAACCAGAATGTCGTCGAGATAGACCAAAACGAAGTCATTGGTGTAGGCGTTGAAGATGAAGTTCATCATGCGAGAGAAAGTCGGAGGAGCGTTGACGAGGCCAAAAGACATGACCGTGTATTCATATGAACCATAGCTTGTCCTGAAAGCCGTCTTGGGATTATCTTGCTCACGGATACGAATCTGATGATAACCCATATGGAGATCAAGCTTGGAGAATACTTGGGCACCTTTGAGTTGTTCGAACAGATCATTGATGTTGGGAAGTGGGTATTTGTTCTTGATGGTCTTCTTGTTCAATGGACGGTAATCAACACAAAGTCGGTCCGTTCCATCCTTCTTCTTCACAAAAACAACACCACAACCCCACGGAGAAGAACTAGGTCGGATGAGACCCATTCTCTCTTGAATATCGAGTTGCTTCTTCAGCTCCTTCAATTCTTCAGGTCCGAGCTTGTAAGGACGCTTGCACACTAGTTCCGTGCCAGGCTCAAGATCAATGACAAATTCAACTGGCCGGTGCGGAGGCATTCCCGGAAGCTCTTCTGGAAAGACGTCTTGATATTCGCAAACGACTGGAATTTGCGAGATAGCATCCAGTTCACCCTTTTCATTGAGAGAAAACAGACGGATTGTATCATCACGAGCGGCAAAGACAATTACATCCTCAGACGAATGAGTCGATTGAATCTGCCTGGCTGCACAATCAAGCTGAGCCTTGTGCTTAGAAAGCCAATCAATACACGAGTTACCAAGAACCATTGGAGAAGCCAGAAACTTGAAGTCACCCATCATGATAGAAACATCCGGGACTATTGAAGTAGCCCTCATAGACTTAGCCGGAGAAACCACTCCCATAGGTTTACCCAACATTTGTGAAATGAAGTCATGCTTGGAAACAAATGATCTTGACATGAAACAATGCGATCCACCAGTGTCAAAAAGAACTTTTGCGGGAAAAGAGTTAACTGGAAAGTTACCCATGATGACATCTGATGAGTCCTCTGCCTGAGCTGCATTCAACAAGTTAGCCTTAGCGTGCGTGGGGTTATGCTTGACCACAGCTGTACTTGCCGATCTGATAGCAGGAGGAGGAAGACGCCTCTGGTTGAAACACTTGTTGGCATAGTGACCCTTCTGTTGGCACTTGTTGCACATGACCTCTGAAAGCGGACGGTGGTACGGAGCACTTGATCTTGGAGGTTGAGACGAAGTCTTGTTCTGAAAGCCAGGGTTGGGTGGGTGGGAAGATCCACTGCCACCTTTGCTCTTCTACTGATACGGCTGACGGAACGGAGGAGGAGGAAGCCAATACTTTTGCTGCTTGGCCACTTCAGTAGAGGAAGAAGCAGTAACATCTCTGACTCGCTTCTTGGAAGCATCACACCTCAGTTGAGCGGCCTCTTGCTTCAATGCCATGTTGTAGAACTCATCGTACCTCAAGGGCTCAAAGAGAACAAGAGCTAGCTGAATTTCTTCTCTGAGACCACCCCTGAACTGGTATATCATGCTCTTCTCATCAAGGACGTCTTGCTTAGCAAAGCGGGCGAGCTTCTGAAACAACTTGTTGTAGTCATAGACTGACAAAGAGCCTTGCTTCAGGTTGCGAAATTCCTCACGCTTGCTTTCAACCACGCTCTGAGGAATATGGTGAGCTCTGAAATCTTGACGGAATTCATCCCAGGTAATTACACGTCCACCTCTGGAATCCTTGTACTGCTGGAACCATTCTGCAGCTTGATCTTTGAGTTGGAAGGAAGCAAACTTGACGAAGTCCTCAGGCCTGACGTTACTGCACTCGAAATGCTTGCACAGATCCACAAGCTAATCGTCAGCATTGGTTGCCTCAGCACAATTGCTGAAAGTCTTTGGCCCATTAGCAAGGAACTGGTTTAGTGTAGCAAAGTGATTCTGATTGTTGCCTTGGTTCCCTTGGTTGCCTTGATTATGCTCTTGGAGAATTTGCATGATCAACTGTGTGTTTGCGTTGGTTGCGGCCATCACAGCTGCCATGCCTCCGGAGGAGGTGGAGGTGGTGGCGGATCAGGATTCGGAGTCATGCGTGTTGGAGGAGCCATCCTGAAGAGGTTGACATCCATTAGCACATTGATAGACAAATATTGAAGCTGAATCCAACGGAATGAAAATTGCAACATATAGTCTTCACATCCGAACAAAATGAACGAATGCATTCCTCTTGAAATGGTCACATATCCATAATTGAGAAGCCACTTAGAATTTAGGTAGAGAAATAAATCAACAAGGTACGGATCAAGAACGAATACTCGGTAAGAAATCCCAATCTCAAACCAAATATCCGTGGAAGAAGAACTAGAGCTACTAGAATTCCCACCTATGAAACTCCCGAACCTTTCCGGTTATGCAATCAGGTGTTGGTGATACAGGGGAAGCATAATATCTCACCCAAATCTAGCAAATCCTACATCCAGCTGTATCCATCCTTCAACACATAACTGAGAAAAAACTTCGGAAACCATCTACCTCAACCTTCGAAAAGCATCCGTTATACAAGTTATGGCGATACTCCCGAAATCCCGCCCAGTACTGGGTGGCGTCGAGGTTATCTCACCAACGAACTGCATAAAAGAGATTTTCGATGTTGGCGTACTAAACTCAGGTATTCCAGAACTGCAACGATAAAATTATGACAACAACACCTCAGAGCTCAACTCCCCAGGACACTTCCACAAAACCCCTGACAGGAGGCACCAAGACAATGTTCTCATCATAAAACCATCGGAATGATTTCAAGATACCCGCGTGATCCTAAATTTTTTTAGTGAAATTTGAGAAGAGAAGAGTCAAAACTCTACGTCAGGATGCCTTACTAGAGCGATGAGGAGACTGGGAAGTAAAAAGAATTCCTAAACTCTCCGATATATAATTCCTAAATGACTCAAAACATTTTTCTTGACACAACTCAGCTGCTAAAAACGATCAAGCAATGGGGATCCTAAGGTCGGGGAAGGCTCTGATACCAACTTGTAACACCCTCGATGCGACTATATCTCCCACGTGTTGAGGCACGACTTAGAGGCATAATCGCATTGAAGGCATATGTCGCTAGTTAGGCAATCTTCACAACATCCCATGTAATATATATGTAACAAAAGGGGAGATAACATAGTTGGCTTACACTCGCCACGTCAATCAAGGTACATAAATAACATTACATCATCCAAACACTCATGGCCCGACTACGGCGCCAAAATAAAAGATAACCCAAAATGCGACACGGTCCCGATCACCCCCAACTGGGCACCACTACTGATCATCAGGAAAGGAAACATAGTAACATTGAGAGTCCTCGTCGAACTCCCACTTGAGCTCGAGCGTGTCACCTGGAGTGGAATCATCAGGCCCTGCATTTGGTGTAATAGTAATCTATGAGCCATAGGGACTAAGCAATCTCGCACCCTCACGATCAAGACTATTTAAGCTTATAGGTAAGGCAAGGTAAATATGTGGAGCTACAGCAAGCGACTAGCAAATATGGTGGCTATCCTGTTCGCAAAAGAGAGCGAGAAGAGGAGGCAAAGCGCGAATGCATAACTAGATGGCATATCCTGCGGCAAACATTACTCCAACACCGTGTCCACTTCCCGGACTCCGCCGAGAAGAGGCCATCACGGTAACACACTCAGTTGATTTATTTTAAATAAGTTAAGGTTCAAGTTATCTACAACCGCACATTAACAAATTCCCATCTGCCCATAACCGCGGGAACGGCTTTCGAAAGTTCAAATCCCTGCAGGGGAGTCCCAACTTAGCACATGACAAGCTCTCACGGTCAACGAAGGAATAGACCTCCTCCCAAGACGTTCCGATCAGACTCGGTATCCTGGTTATTCAAGCCAACTCCGGCAATGGTAAAACAAGTCCAGCAACACCACCCGCTGTGCCGACAAATCCCGATAGGAGCTGCACATATCTCGTTCTCAGGGCACACCGGATAAGCTAAGCGTACGGGAGCCAACATAACCCAAGTTGCCAAGGGACGGCCCCGCACGGTGCTCTAGGTTGGACCAATGCTCAGAGGAGCACTAGCCCGGGGGTTTAAAATAAGATGACCGTTGAGTCCACGAAACCCAAGGGAAAAGGCTAGGTGGCAAATGGTAAAACCAAGGTTGGGCATTGCTGGAGGAGTTTTATTCAAGGCGGACTGTCAAGGGGTTCCCATTATAACCCAACCGCGTAAGGAACGCCAAATCCGGGAACATAACACCGATATGACGGAAACTAGGGCGGCACGAGTGGAACAAAACATTAGGCGAGAGGTCGAGCCTTCCACCCTTTACCAAGTATATAGATGCATTAAGATAGCAAGATAATATAATGATATCCCAACAAGTAAATAATGTTCCAACAAGGAACGGCCTCCAATCTTCACCTGCAACTAGCAACGCTATAAGAGGGGCTGAGCAAAGCGGTAACATAGCCAATCAACAGCTTGCTAGGACATGGTGGGTTAGAGGTTTGACATGGCAATTTGGGAGGCTTGAAAGCAACTGGTAGGCATCGTAGCATTGGCATAGCAAAAGAGCGAGCATCTAGCAAAGCAAAGATAGTAGTGATTTCGAGGGTATGATCATCTTGCCTGCAAAGTTGTCAGAGTTCACTGGATCCTCGAAAGCAAACTCAATGGGCTCCTCGTTAGCGAACTCGTCTCTTGGCTCTACCCAAACAAGACAAACAAGCAAACGGAACACAATCAACCACGTGCAAGGATCAAACAATATGATGCAAGGATGGTATGCTATGCGGGATGCGATGCGGGATGCATATGCAAGATGTGACAAGGAATGCATGAACCTGGCCTCAACATGGGAATCCAAGTGTGCCACTGGAAAGATGAGATGAAATCGCTTGAAAACGATATGAAGAACGCCGGAATCGGAGTTACGGTTTGGAAATGGCAAGCGATTCAAACATGACACCGGTCTGCGATTTATAGCAAGTAGCCATCTAAATGCAACAAGATTAACATGCTACAGCACCCAAACATGGCAACAAAATACATGGAAGGGATGCATTCAAGATGCTTAACAAAAGTCAAGCACTGAGCTATGGCCAATTCATCAATTAACAAGTTCAAACCAGCATGGCAAAAATGCATATGGTAAACAGATCTCAGACTTAGTGAAATTAACACTTGTCTGGAATTTCAGATCAGGTAGCACTCTTCGGAGCAACAAAAGTACATGCTACAGGACCTGAACATGGCAAAGTAAAGCATGGCATGGAGCTACTCAAAGAGATTAACAAAAGTCCCTTAGTGACCTTGAGCCAAAAGGGCTCAGAAAATACAATTGCAAGCATGTGAACATGGCAAAAACATAACCAGTTCTCAGACTTTGTGAAAACTGGAGCATGCTGAAAACACATATCAAGTAGGCATGTTTACGAGCTCGATGCACTCACTACGGAGCAAGTCGTGACAAGCCAAGCATACTCCCATCGAGAATACACAAAATGCAAGCTAGACATGGCAAGAACAATAGCATAGCATGCACGGATCAACTACAACATCACCGGCAAAATCGCTAACAAGTACACAATCTGCCCAGA
Source organism: Triticum dicoccoides (assembly GCF_002162155.2). Taxonomy (NCBI): domain Eukaryota; kingdom Viridiplantae; phylum Streptophyta; class Magnoliopsida; order Poales; family Poaceae; genus Triticum; species Triticum dicoccoides. The sequence continues at coordinate 408,490,807 of NC_041392.1, forward strand.
TTCACGAAGTAGCAAAAGTAGAGCTCGATTGACTCAAGCTAGGGTGCTCCATAATTTCAAACAAACATATGGATGGATAGAGCACTAAAAGATTAACAAAACATCCTTACTGATCATCCTCAAAAGAGGCACGGATCACTAGGAACAACATGAACATATGGCCATATGAGATAAACAGCTCAAGGACTTACTGGAAATGCTAAGTCCCTGAAATCAGCTTTACCAAGTGCCTCACTTTGCAAGCTTGTGCTAGTCACCACACACATCACAAAAATACATGGGTTGCACCTCTGGAAAGATGGCAAAACCCTTAACAAAACATATGTAGAGCTCATGGGCATATCATGCACATATTAATCATGGCAAAAATGACAAATATCTAAATGGAGTAGCAGATCTGACAAATATCTCCAGTAGCCCTCTTCTAACAGCATTTTGGGCATCAAGATGAACTCAAATGAAAATGATGCAATGGAATGAAATGATGCACTCTCTGAGGTGAACATTTTGATATGCTATATGCCCAAAACGGAGCTACGGATGTGGAGTTACGGCATGATGAAGTTGCAAGAAAAATATGCAGACTTAGGGGAAAACGGAGTCAACCCCTAGGGTTTCACTGTAGCATCCGAATCCAGATCTGCGCGCGCACGCGGTTCGAGGATGGTCAGGGAGCTTTCCGGAGTTCGTCGCTGGACTTGGCGAGGCACGCCTGCCGGAGGAGAGGAGGACGACGGGGCGGCGTGGTGCGGTGGCGGCGGAGGGCCTCGGCGGCGCGGGGCGACGAGGAGGGCCGGAGACGGGCGGTAGCGGCGACCGGAGAACTACGACGGCGGGGCGGCGAAGTTCCGGCGATGGTGCGCGGCGGCGCCGGCGGCCGGGCGCGAGGGAGAGGCGGCGTGTGCGGGATGGAGGCGGCGGGGCGACGTGGGCCGCGGGGGCCCCGAGCGGGCTTGGCGGGCCGCGGGCGCTGAGGCAGCGATGTGAGGCGCCGATCGCCACGTGGCGTGCCCCGGTTGGCGGCGACGATGTGTCCGGAGGAGGCGGACGGACGTGTCCGGCGCGCAGATGAGGAGCGGGGCTAGGTTTAGGGTTGTTTGGATCCGGAATTTCGGGGAGGGGATATTTATAGAGGTAGGAGGAGCTAGGAAGCTCCAAATGAGGTACGGTTTTCAGCCGCGTGATCGTGATCGAACGCTCTAGATGATGGAGAGGGTTTTGGTGGGTTTTGGGCCAAAATGGAGGTGTGTTGGGCTGCAACACACACGAGGCCTTTTCGGTCCCTCGGTTAACCGTTGGAGTATCAAACGAAGTCCAAATGGTACGAAACTTGACAGGCGGTCTACCGGTAGTAAAACAAGGCCGCTTGGCAAATCTCGGTCCAATCCAGAAATGTTTAATCCCCACACACGAAAGAAAGGTAGAAATGACCACCGGAGGAGAACGAAGTGCCGGAATGCAAAACGGACAACGGGGAAAATGCTCGAATGCATGAGATGAACACGTATGCAAATGCAATGCACATGATGAGATGATATGAGATGCATGACAACGACGACAACAACAACACAGAGACAAAAACCCGAACCCGACAAAATAAAATAACTTAAAGCCGAAAACGGCAAGAGTTGGAGTACAAATTGGGAAAGTCATATCCGGGGTGTTACAGGATATCACTATATTATCTTGTTATCTTAATGCATCTATATACTTAGTAAAGGGTGGAAGGCTCGGCCTTTTGCCTAGTGTTTTGTTCCACTCTTGCCGCCCTAGTTTCTGTCATATCGGTGTTATGTTCCCGGATTTTGCGTTCCTTACGCGGTTGGGCGATAATGGGAACCCCTTGACAGTTCGCCTTGAATAAAGCTTTTCCAGCAATGCCCAACCTTGGTTTTACCATTTGCCACCTAGCCTCTTTTTCCCTTGGGTTTCCGGAGGCCAAGGGTCATCTTATTTAAACCCCCCAGGGCCAGTGCTCCTCTGAGTGTTGGTCCACCTCGTCAGCCGCCGGTGGGCACCAGGGGCAACTCTGGGCTGGCCTACCGGAAGTTTGGACAATCTGAGTGTGCCCTGAGAACGAGATATGTGCAGCTCCTATCGGGATTTGTCGGCACATTCGGGAGGTGTTGCTGGTTTAGTTTTACCTTGTCGAAACGTCTTGTAACCGGGATTCCGAGTCTGATCGGGTCTTCCCGCTAGAAGGAATATCCTTCGTTGATCGTGAGAGCTTGTCATGGGCTAAGTTGGGACCCCCTGCAGGGATTTGAACTTTCGAAAGCCGTGCCCGCGGTTATGGGCAGATGGGAATTTGTTAATGTCCGGTTGTAGATAACTTGAACCTTAACTTAATTAAAATGAATCAATTGTGTGTGTTACCATGATGGTCTCTTCTCGGCGGAGTCCGGGAAGCGAACACGGTGTTGGAGTAATGCTTGTCGCAGGTTGTTCTCTAGTTATTCGATCGTGCATTGCCTTCTCTTCTCACTCTCATTTGCGAATAGGTTAGCCACCATATATGCTAGTCGCTTGCTGTAGCTCCACATATTTACCTTGCCTTACCTATAAGCTTAAATAGTCTTGATCGCGAGGGTGCGAGATTGCTGAGTCCCTGTGGCTCACAGATTACTTCCAAACCAGATGCAGGGCCTGATGACTCCGTACCAGATGACGCGCTTGAGCTCAAGTGGGAGTTCGACGAGGACTCACGCCTTTACTATGTCTCTTTCCCTGATGATCAGTAGTGGTGCCCAGTTGGGGCGATCGGGACCGTGTCGCATGTTGGGTTGGTCTTTTATTTTGGCACCGTAGTCGGGCCATGAGTGATTGGATGATGTAATGCTATTTATGTACTTTGTTTGACGTGGCGAGTGTAAGCCAACTATGTACCTTCCCCTTTTATTATCTATATTACATGGGATGTTGTGAAGATTACCTTACTTGCGACATTGCTTTCAATGCGGTTATGCCTCTAAGTCGTGCTTCGACACGTAGGAGATATAGCCGCATCGAGGGTGTTACACTTCCTCCCACACCGTCGGCAGCACCTGCACGAATGCAGATCCCAGGAAACGCTCGATCCCATCTCCCTCCTCTCGCTCTTCCTCACGACCGAACCTCCCATCTCCCTCTCCATCGCTCGTGCCGCCTCCCGCAGGAAAGGAGAGGAGTGAGGCGGTCTGGACGACCACCACGCAACCCCGTGAGCTCGCCGCCCTCGACCCGGCTCGCCCTCGACGTGCCTTCGCCGGAGCCCTTCCTCCGGCCTCCCATGACAGCGGCGTCGTGCCCTCAAGCGCCTCGCCTCCCGCAGCCGTGCCAGGACCTCCTTGCCGCCTCCTCGTCTACCCGGAGCCACCACGTCATTAGCAAGCAGTCCCGCCGGAGCAGCTCTTATCCCACACGCTTCTCCTCCTATTTCTCCTCGTCGCCACCAAGTACCTCGCCGCCGGCAGCAGCAGCAACTGCTCCACCCTCTCGCCGACGCAGCGCCCGGACATTCCCCGTGCCTCACCTTCGACCTCGGCTTCCGTGTCCCATGGCCCCGAGCGCCACCACCAGCTGTTCCGGTCGTCCCCATCGCAGAGTTCCTTGCCGCCCTTCCTCACCTCGTCTTCGGCCCTGCCCGTCGGAGCCACGCCTCCCGGTGCCTGCAGCTGCGTCGCTGGTCTTCTTCCTCGAGCCGGCATCTTTCCCTTTGGCATCTATTTAGGTGCAGCGCCACAAGTTTCGCCTCTGTGCACCCGTGTGATGTTGACCGTGGACTTCCACCAGCTGCAAGCATCACTCCGTTGCTTCCTCCCTAAATGGTTTCACCAAGTGCCTTCCACCGTGACCAAGACCGCGAGCACCACAGATCCTCCAAGTACCTCGACGCCTGACGCCTAAAACGATCACCGAACCGGAAATAACGCCAAGTACTAGGTCAACGAGGACCGCCAAGTTCGTCTTCCGACGTCTCCGAAATCGCCAAGTACCACGACTATACGTGAACGACCACCGTTGACCCCAAGTAACTCGGATTCGTCAAGTCCCTCTACGAAAATGTGTACCGCTACCGTCGCAAGGATCGAGACCGACAAGTCCAAAGATGCAAGTACCGCTCCGAACCATGTATGACTACCGTCGCCGAAGAACCGTGTAATGCAAGTGCCAAGTTCGATTACAATCGTTGTGAACTGCTTTCGGAATGTGTATCACTACGCCTAGGTACCACTGCACCCGAAGACCACGGATCCGTGAAGTTCCACTACCGTCGTCGTGGACCCGACAAGTTCGCGAGTACAACCACTTCCTCTACGAGCCGCGAGAACTGCAACTTTCACTACCGTTGCGAGAACGTCTACTTCCTTTGACGAACTTGATCCGTTCCGAAAACGCACGCTTCAAAGGTATAACCCCGAGACGGCCATCCAAGAACGAACGCTTGTGATGTGTTGTATGAGATGCATGTGTTTGCCCCATGCCCGATTTGATCCTTGCACGTTCCTCGTTTCCTTGCCACCGTCATGTGGGACACCCGGCTACCGGGATCACCCCACCATCTTTTGACACACTCACACCCACTTCCTTTTGCACCGGTATCTACATGAGCTACCGGATCATTAGAACGTTGCCGTGGCACCGTTTTCGTTATCGTTGCCGTGGCACCCCTTTCGTTTCCGCCACGGTCACAAATGCTCCATATTATGTTCATGTCAACCTTTTCATAAAATTGCATAATACATGCATATGTCATCTGCATCATGATAATAACATTTAAAATGTTTAAAAATTGTTATTGCATTAAATTGCTAAATGCATATGGGGATTTGCCAGAATTGTTGTTTGACGTGTCCGTCCCCATTTAAATTGCCTAGATAGTTAGTTTGTTTATGCTTCACACTCTTGCCATGTTTATCAATATTTAATATTGTTGGGTACATAACCGAGAGAGAACTAAATAAGTCATGTGTTGTTTCGTCAATATGCAACTCGTTGCATATTGAGCTCCACTTAATTTGTAGTATTGTTTGTGCACTTTGCCATGCCATGCCTCATTAAACCGGACATGCATCATACTTGGTTGTGCATCATACCATGTTATGCTTGGTTGTTTACTATGTTGTTTGCTTCTTTCCGGTGTTGCTTCTTCTGGTTAGTTCCGATAATGTCGCGTTTGTGAGCATCCATTCGACTACGTCTGTTTGTCTTGTTCATGGACTCGTTCTTCTTCCTTGCGGGATTTCAGGCAAGATGACCATACCCTCGCAATCACTTCTATCTTTGCTTGCTAGTTGATCGCTCTATTGCTATGCTGCGCTACCTACCACTTGCTATATCATACCTCCCATATTTCCATGTCAAGCCTCTAACCCACCTTCCTAGCAAACCGTTGTTTGGCCATGTTACCGCTTTTGCTCAGCCCCTCTTTTAGCGTTGCTAGTTGCAGGTGGAGAGGAAGTTTTTTCCATGTTGGAACATGGATATGTTGGGATATCACAATATTTATTATGTTAATTAATGCATCTTTATACTTGGTAAAGGGTGGAAGGCTTGGCCTTATGCCTGGTGTTTTGTTGCACTCTTGCCACCCTAGTTTCCATCATACTGGTGTTATGTTCATTGATTTTGCATCCCTTACGCGGTTGCGTGTTATGGGAACCCCTTGACAGTTTGCTTTGAATAAAACTCCTCCAGCAAGGCCCAACCTTGGTTTTACATTTGCCTAACAACCTATACCTTTCCCTTGGAAGTAATTAACCCCAGGGTCATCTTTATTTTAACCCCCCCGGGCCAGTGCTTCTCTAAGTGTTGGTCCGAACTGGAGCCCCTTGCAGCGCCACCTTGGGGAAACTTGAGGGCTGGTATTAGTTGTATGGATTGCTCATCCGGTGTTGCCTTGAGAACGAGATATGTGTAGCTCCTATCGGGATGTCGACACATCGGGCGGCTTTGCTGGTCTTGTTTTACCATTGTCAAAATGTCTTGTAACCGGGATTCTGAGACTGATCGGGTCTTCCCGGGAGAAGGAATGTCCTTCGTTGACCGTGAGAGCTTTTGATGGGCTAAGTTGGGACACCCCTGCAGGGTTTGAACTTTTGAAAGCCGTGCCCGCGGTTATGTGGCAGATGGGAATTTGTTAATGTCCGGTTGTGAACTTGACACTTGACTTAATTAAAATGCATAAACCGCGTGTGTAGCCGTGATGGTCTCTTCTCGGCGGAGTCCGGGAAGTGAACACTGTTCTTGTGTTATGCTTGAATGTAAGTAGATTCAGGATCACTTCTTGATCACTTCTAGTTCACGACCGTGTGTTGCTTCTCTTCTCGCTCTCTTTTGCGTAAGTTAGCCACCATATATGCTTAGTGCTTGCTGCAGCTCCACCTCATTACCCTATCCTACCCATAAGCTTAAATAGTCTTGATCTCACGGGTGTGAGATTGCTAAGTCCTCGTGGCTCACAGATACTTCCAAACAGTTGCAGGTGCCGATGATACCAGCGCAGATGGCGCAACCCAGCTCAAGTGGGAGCTCGATGAAGATCTTGATCGTTGTTTTGTTTCCTTTTTGGATAATCAGTAGTGGAGCCCAGTTGGGACGATCGGGGATCTAGCATTTGGGGTGGTCTTTCTTTATTTTGGTTCCGTAGTCGGTCCTTGATTGTATTCTGGATGATGTATGTTTAACTTGTTATATGTGTGAAGTGGCGATTGTAAGCCAACTCTTTATCCCTTCCTTATTCAGTACATGGGATTGTGTCAAGATTACCCTTCTTGCGACAAACCTACCGTGCGACTATGCCTCTAAGTCGTGCCCCGACACGTGGGAGATATAGCCGCATTGTGGGTGTTACACACATCATCATCACCAACTCTGTTTTTTCATAAGATTAGAGTTGACATGGCCAACCCGCGCTATCACCATATTTCTTGGCCTCCGTGCGACACCTAGCTCTAGTAATCCACCATCCCGTATCGCTTCTCGCTCCTCGTCTCTCTCAAAGTGCGGCGGGCTAGCGATTTTGCCATCTATTGAGGTTGGTTAAGTCATCACATGTTAGTGACATGCCAAGAGCATTCTAAAAAAATACTGTACTCTATTGTTATGCCAAGAAGAGGAAGTGCTTTGACCGATGGACCAGACGAGACAGGCGTGCCATGCCATGAGTGGGTCCAGTTTCTTGTTTTGAACTTGTTTGGTGTAGTAGTAACACTTGGTTTTGACTATTTATAAGATTTTATATAGGGCCTAATGTATTCTTTGAGGTTGCCTTTGACTATTGATAAGATTTTATATAATTTGAAAATTATATCATTTGAAGATCCTTCAACGTTCCGTTTAAAAAAAGATCCTTTCACGTACGAATTCGATGGTATGCTTTGAGCAACTTGCATGTCCTATACTACTCCTGTTTGGATACTCTAACTTAGCTAGAGCTTAGACTAACAAATGACTAACCCTGAACTAACTGTAGCCAAAGAGGTGTTTGGATGACATGGTTACATTGACAATAAATGCACTTGATGGAGAGAGAAAAGTGATTTTTTAGTGGGCCCCACTATAACTAGCTCCAATTAGCACCACTTGGCTGGTGGGATAGAGAGAGAAAAGTGATTTTTCAATGGGCCAATGAGAACTATAACCAATTAGCACCTCTTGGGTGGGATTTTTTTTGTGGGTTTGGTGCAACTTGCTCCAATTTAACCCTCGTGTTTGGATACTTTAGGGCTATTTGAGCCCCAACTAGTTCAAACTAACTCTAACCCATGGATCCAAAGAGGGCCAAAGTTAGTCTCGGAAAACGCATTAAGCCCTATATACATGGACATGTGGAGTACATGATACTAGCAAACGCTCACCATTAGTAGTAGTTCGTTTGTTGGTTTCGATTTTTGATTCAGTTGATGTGCTGCTAACGTCCAATATTCGCGTGTGGTTGTTTCTAGAATAAAAAAGGAGGTAGTACTTACTATGGGAAAGGTGAAGTGATGGTTGCGTTGCCCGAGCAACTTATTACTCTGGGAATATGGGAGTGCCAGCGGATTCAACGAAAGAGAAATGATGGTTGCTTCGTCTGAGAAACTTATTGTGGTGAAGGTGGGGCTCTGTGATTTGACTGCTCACTAGTCATTACTACTACTGTGCAAACGACTGGGGTGAATCTTTCCCTGCAGTTGTGCACTCAATATTGCTGCATGGCAGGTGGAGCCGGATGAAGGATGTCCCACATGTCGGCGAAACAAAGTTGAATTTTTTCTGGCATTGCTATCAATTGTTCAGGATTTGTTTATATGTATGCATAATTTTAATGAAATTGTACTGTGATGCTATGAAGGTTTCAACTTTGGTTCTCGCAGGAAAATAAAAGGATTCAACTTAGGATTCATGTGTCCTCTTGCCTCAAGATTGTCTCGTTACAACATTCCATCAAATACAAGTGATACTACCATGGCTGCTAATGCATCTCAATGGTTCACAGATCAGCGCTAATATTCACATCACAACTGAAGACAAAGTTGTGAGAAGGTGTACAAATAAAGAAAAATATATAATTGATCGATGATGTTCATAGGCATGGCTCTATTTCTTGGGCACAATGTTCATTGGTTGGCAGCTAGTTTCACCCAGCTCTGTAGCCAAAAAAGAGGTGTATGGAGGACATCACAATCCGATCATTTTGTGCAGCTCCACTAAAATCGAGCTAATCATCCCTGTTTGCAAAGATATTCAATCAGTGTGATTAGCATAATAGTGGAACTAGATGATGAAACATAACACACACAAATAGAAGCCGATGACCTCTTCAATCTCTCTTTAGGACTAACTACTTGTTGGAGAAGATTAGGCACATAGTTGGATGAGGAGGATAGCAAAACCAATCTCCCTTTCTGCAGTCCCACAAAAATGTACAAATGTTGCCCGTGTGACATTTTGGCGGAACTGCACAAAACACTATTATGAAAAAAGTGATTTGTGGAGTTGACCAAAAGGTCGCAATAGCACCAAGGTGAAATGGATAGCCCTATTTGCAAAAGGAGGTAGAAAGGAAACAATTACTGCCCAATAACAAGAGTTGAAGACACATACGCCAACCAAAAAGAAGCATATTCCATGTAATAAGGGAAAGATAGCAACATGGTGGTTTATCAAAAAACGTTTGAGGACGAGATTGCAAGATGGTAAGTACGCCGGCCGAGATACCTTTTAAGCAAACAACTAAAGAAGATCCACATGCAGGATTTTCCACAAGCAACAACATGGGAAGATGGGCAATGGAGCAAGGCCGGAGGAAGCTGTACTTGAGGGTTGTCGGGATGTAACTAGGAGGGTGCCGGTGGCCGAGATCTTCCCATAATGTGGCAGTGAGCAAATGGCGAAGGCTCTACTGCGCCAGAGCTTGGTTAGTGAGAACGGCGGGTACCGCAGATCAGGACGTGCTGCCTCAATGCCTTCGAGCGGAGAAACGATGCACATCCTCCCTTTCCGTTGAAGGACAGGATGCAGCCGGATCAGTTACCAACGGTGAGAGAGAGAGGCCACCGCCGCCTTGTGTGAGATGGTGTGACGAGAGACAAACCCCGGCAGACAAGCTCCATTGTATATAGTGGAGCGGATTTTTCTTTTTTCCCGATGACAATCATTTTAGGGGCAATTGCATTTTTACCCCTAGTTGGTTCCTACACGGGTTTTTCCCTTACTTTTCGAGCTTGCTCAGTTTTTCCCTTACTTTTTCCGTTGTGGTACCTTGAATGCCCTTTGACCGTTTGACCAAAACTTTGAAAATTCATAACTAATTCATATGAACTCAGAAAAATGCAAATAAGATATCAAAATGTTTAGATAAACATTACCTGTATGTGCATGTCATTTGCATTCAGGACAAAAGGACTCTTTAAACTACCTGAGGTAATTAATTTTATTAAGATTATTATAAATAAAAAGGTATAAACAATATTTTTCCATGAATAAAAATTACATGCAAATGTAGGTGATGTTTTCTGAATATCCTGATATCTTATTTGCATTTTTGTAAGTTTGTATCAACTTGTTATGAAGTTTCCAAATAATGGTCAAAGTCGTTAGAACATTCTTAACAAGAAGATACGAGCTCCGAAAAATGCAAATGAGATATCTGGATGTTCATAAAACATCACCTACATTTGCATGTAATTTTTATTCATGAAAAAAATATTGTTTATACCTTTTTATTTTTAATAATATTAATAACATTAATAACATTAATTACCTCCGGTAGTTTAGAGGGTGCTTTTGTCCTGAATGCAAACGATATGCACATACAGGTAATGTTTATCTGAACATTTTGATAACTTATTTGCATTTTTCTGAGTTCATATGAATTAGTTATGAATTTTCAAAGTTTTGGTCAAACGGTCAAAGGGCATTCAAGGGACCACGACGGAAAAAGTAAGGGCAAAACTGAGCAAGCTTGAAAAGTAAGGGTAGGAACCAACTAGGGGTAAAATGCAATTGTCCCATAATTTTATATTCTGTATGTGCCATTGAGGAATATAGGTTTATTTAATACTGACATATCAAGTCGAACTTTGTTCCGTCTGCGCGTGGTACATGACCCTCCTTCGAGTAAACAACTGCTACAAGCGTCAAATTATCACTTGGGCTGCCTTTTCGTACAAACATGAACTCCATTGTGTCCCCGCGCAGGTGTGGCTGGGAACGAGATGTGAGTACGCGCGTCGTGTGAGTACCTCTTCTTTAGGTGCAGGTTCGTATGTGGGTGGGTGTGAGAGAGATGGTTTGTTTGAAACAGAGGCAATGTGTCGGTGATATCTCAAACAAAAAACGTAACATTTGCAATGTGTGTCAAACAGAGTCGTGGATATATCATATATGGAGGGAGCGATCCACGAGAAGAGAGTGGAGGGATCATCAGCGTGAGATATCGATAGAATCCAAAATAAGGATGAAGTTTGTGGTTGCGCGATCGATAAAGAGTGCCATCGAATTTGTGTTTGCCCACGTCAAAGATACAAGGCGGCTGGCCTACTGGAATTTGAGAGGGCAGAGGTGCAGTTTTTCTCTATGGCCTGAATACCTACCTACAACGTTCGACTATCGGTGTGTGGGGGGTGGAGGGGGCAGAGACCTAACTATAGAGAGGTAGATCGACTAGTATATGTATGGAGAAGGAGAGAGACCTAGGTATGTGTTGAGGGAGATCGATCGGCATCCATGCATATGTGTAGCATAGGAATAAGGTTGGGAGAAAGGCAAAGGTAGAGTGTTGGAGGGTTGTTGGTGGAGTTGCTTCTCACAAATGGTGGGAGAGGACTACTAGACAAATGGAGGGTACGAGCGCAATATCAATAAGAGAGGGTTGGGGATGTCTACCTGTTTATGCATGTGCGTGTGAGAGACGGGTCGGGAGGCATGCAAGGATGATGAGGAGGGACGATATTGTTGTGGTAAGCAGACATAACTACATAGGAAGATCAACCATCGTGTGTCTGAGAAAGGGAGAGACATAACTAGTGAGGTAAGTCTACCGGTGCGTGGGTGATGTCTACTACACAACCTTCTTCACCACATCATGTGTGGGTTCAATCCTCTTTTTGGAGCTCCTTATTAATGAGATTGGTTGAATAGGAGGCTCCTCCTTGTTACCTGATTCATCATAAGAAATAATAGTAGGGTATTGGGAAGTCTCTTCCCTTTCATTACTATTCTCTTCATCTTCTATTTGTTTTCTTTTCTTTATGTAATTGGCAATATAAGGATTTTCAATGCAATTCACCGCACAATACATATAAATCTTCTCTAGATCAAAATCAAGAAATTTATCAAGATTAAACTTTGGAATACCCTCAGTTATACGTTTCATTTCCTCATACCCCAAAAGAAGACTAAGCTCTTTATGATGCTCAAGGGTAATCAAATTACCACAATTTTTGGATACGATTCGGTCATGAAACAATTTGCACTGCAGATTTAAATGACCATGTTCATTGCAAAGTTCACAAGGGGCGCGAAAAATATTGAATTTTTCAGCACAATCATCAAGACTTTCTTACAACAATTTAGTTTCTAAGTACTTATGCCTCTTGCAATATCTATCTTCCCTATTTGGTATGTACTTGCAAACACAATGCACTCCACAAAAATTGACATGTTTATAGGAAACATTTTCATCATAACTAGTGCAATCATCATTAGTACTATGGATATTCCAGGAGTTCATACTAACAACATTGCAATCATGCTCATCATTCAAAGATTTAGTGCCAAACATTTTAATGCATTCTTCTTCTAACACTTTGGCACAATTTTCCTTTCCATCATACTCACGAAAGATATTAAAAACATGAAACGTATGAGGAAAACTTAATTTCCATGTTTTTGTAGTTTTCTTTTATAAACTAAACTAGGTGCTCAAAAAGATTTGATTGCAAGATCTAAAGATATACCTTCAAGCACTCACCTCCCCGGCAACGGGGCCAGAAAAGAGCTTGATGTCTACTACTGTCAGGACCCCGACTCGATGTCACATCGATCTAGCCGGTAACACCTCATATCACTTTGCGGCCTCACGCACGGTATCCCCACGGGTGTCACCTTACCTTTGCCCGGGACCGTTTGCGCCTTTTGGCTCACGTATATGATAGTGTCGCTAGCATCCATATGATAAGGAGCCCGGGCTGACATGACTAGTCGTAAACCCAAAGTGGCACAGACTTACAGGGACAGGCATCCATGACCCAGCTTCGAACGTGTCGGTCATCAGCAAGTGGGTCCGGGCTGTAGCACTGGGCTAGCAGGACTCCGGTAAACCGGGCTGTAGCGGGCTAACAGGACTCCGGTACTCAATGCGTGACATTTCCCCGAAGGGACAGACACCGGAACGAAGAAGGACACATGCCGTCCAGCCTAAGTGTTCCAGAGCAGTAGCAAGCTACCATGGCTCAGCGGTAACACTAGGAGACATTTCCCGGTAAGAGAGGCTACTAAAGATAAACAACTAGATAGTCAGATCCCACACATACCAAGCATTTCAATCATACACACAATATGCTCGATATGTGCAAATACAACAAGGCATCACAACATGACTCTACGACACAAGTACTTTATTTAAGGCTCAGAGAGCCATACATAACATACACAAAGGTACGGTCTCACGACCCAGCATTCAAGTCATACAGTCATACAAACCAGCAGCGGAAGTAACTTGTCTGAGTACAGACAACTAGAAAGATAAAAGAGGCTTGGAAAGCCTAGCTATACTACGTGGTCCTTCACAAGCTCAGGATCACCACCTGGGCCTTTAGCCTACTCATTGATGTCAACGTCTACGTAGAACCCATCAGAAGGGGTTGCAGCGTCTTCTGTAAAATGTAAATTATAGCAACATGAGTACAAAGGTACTCAGCAAGACTTACATCAGAACCTACATACATGCATATTATCAAGAAGGGTTGGTGGGGTTATTGCAGCAAGCCAGCTTTGACTCTTGGCTAGGCTAACCTACGAGACTCCAACTTGAAATGGTTTTGCGCACACGAGTCCATTACTCATCACTTCAATACACTACCGAGGATCCACCTCCGTCTCCCTACGGAAGAGCCATCCTCGGCACTCACACTTATCTTGAGGCTTTTAGCAGTTTCCATTTACTTGTCTATGAACTGTATAGGCAACCCAGTAGTCCTTTACCGCGGACGCGGCTATTCGAATAGATCATGATAACCCTGCAGGGGTGTACTTCTTCATACACGCTCTCACCACTTACCGTCGTTTACACGACATGTACTCGGCAACCTTCAAGCGGAAGCCCAACGTGGGTGTCGGCCACGACCTACCTAATCACCTAAGCCTCTAGTCCAGGTTTATCGCCTATCCAGGTTCCATCCGCAGGGAGTCCGGCCGAGGTTTCCCATACGGCCCCGAACGATGTGAACAGGGTTCCCGAGATACCTAACGGGTATTCGGTACACCCGGCCACGTACCTACCGCATCACAGCCCACCCCTACGGTCAGCGCTGTCCACGGCCTCTAGTAGGCTACAAACACCAGAAACTACTTGCAACTCCTGGACGGAGAACTAGGGTGAATAAGAAGCCGAGAGGGTCCATTGGTTTCGGGCCCAATGCATGGTAGTAGCTGATTCTTAAATCACACATACAGATCTCAGTGCTTAAGGTCGGCTTCAATGAAACAACCCACCATGTACTCCTACATGGCCTCTCATCGATACCTTTACCAAATCGTGTTCACCACACCACTCTCATTACCGACATAATCATTTCACTCTAGCCCATCACCCAGATGAACCAGACCTGACACGACTCTAAGCATAGCAGGCATAGCAAAGTAGGAACAACACATACATATGGCTCAATCAACTCCTACACATGCTAGTGGGTTTCATCTAGTTACTGTGGCAATGACAGGTCATGCAGAGGAAGTGGGTTCAACTACCGTAGCACACAACAGTTTGAAACGCGGTGTCTTAATGCAGTAAAAGAGAGCAGGAGCGAGAACATGGGATGGTATCGATATGATCAAATGGTTGGTTGCTTGCCTGATGGTTCGATGCACTGATACGGTTCTTCGTTAGGGTAATCACGGTACTCCTCGGGGGCAGATCCTGCCGCAAGAACACCGATATACAACCATTACCAAACAATGTGCAACAATATGATGCATGCATGAAACATAGCAATATGAGTGTGTTGGGCTAATGCAACTAAGACCAGAAGGGTTTGAACCAATTTGAATCAAAGATTCAAATTTCAAACTCAAACATGGCCCTTTAAAGTGTTTTTCCTTGTTCTGCATTAAACATCAAGTTAACTTGTTTAGTCATGCATGAAAATAGTACAGATGGATAGATTGGATTTTTCTGATCATTTTTCATATATAATTTGTCTGATTTGGAGTTACAGAATAAAAGTTATGAATTTTTGAAGTTTAAATTATATTCTGGAATTTCCTATATTAGAATAATTCCAGAAAATCAATTATTGCGTCAGCCTGACGTCAGTGTGACGTCAGCAGGTCAACGGAACACGTCCGGGTCAAACCTGACAGTGGGTCCCGCATGTCAGGGTGATTAAATTAAATAAAGTTTAATTAAAACTAAACCTGTTTAATTAACAGGGCTGGGCCCCACCTGTCATTGACTCAGGGGAGTCAACCAGGGCCCACCCGTGGTCAAACCCGGGTCGGTTGCACCGGCGTTTAGCCGCCGGCGAGCCCGACGCGGCGGCGGAAGTGATTTTTGCCGTTCCGGCAACCAAACAAGCCGCAGAGGGCACCGGAGCGGAGCTGAGGTCGAGCCGCAGCTCTTGGTGGAGTCCGTTGGGGTCGGGGTGGCCGGAGTTGGCGCCGGCGACGACTTTGGCGGCCACCGGAGTTCGGCCAAAGTCGAACTTGTCGCTAGGGGGATCGGTGAGGTGCATGGAGTGCATGGTTGGGCCCAACGCAGCGTGGTGAGTGCGTTGGACACCGCGGGTTGGCCGAAGGATGGCCGGGAGCACGTCGGCGACGAGATCCGCGGCGGTGCGTGCGTGTGATCTTCGTGGGGTGGCTACACGGCTCGGGAATGAGAGAGAGAGGGTCGGAGGGGTAGCTAGGCTCACAGCGCTCTCGTAGAGGCCACCGGCGGGGTCGGGGACGAGCTGAGGCGGCGACGGCGTTGAAGGGGATCTCCGGCGACGGCGAGCTCGGGCGAGGTCGGTGCGGTGGTCTCGGGACGCTCGAGCACACGGGGCTCGGCTAGCTCGATGAAGTGGACGGCGGCGAAGCTCTTGGACATGGCGGCACGGCGTGGGGTTGACGGAGGGCGTGGCTACGGCGAGGGGGTGGCGGCGA
>NC_041392.1:408507007-408513855 GCF_002162155.2 Triticum dicoccoides
CGGCGATGGCGTCGGCCATGGCGTGGGGGAGCGAGGGAGAGGAGCTGGAGAGGAGAGGGGGTGTCTGGGGGGTTCGGGGGAGAGAGGGAGGCCGATTCACGGCGTTAGCCGGGCGAGGGAGGCGGCGAGGCGGCGAGCAGGTGCGTGGCACCCATGCGGTGCTCGCCGTCGAGCACCTGCCTGCCTGCCTGGCCGGCAAGCAGCTCGCTGGCGCGGTGCTGGGCTGGGCCGGCAGGTGGGCCGGGTGCTGGGCGACAGGTAAGCTTTTCCCATTTTCTTTCTGTTTCTGTTTTTTTTAATACTTCTGCAACTTTGTTGAATTAAATAAAATACTTAAGCAACCCCAAAAATCACCAAACTACTCCTGGTCCATAGTTGGATTATTTCCAACATGAAACATTTCAGTTTGGAGTTATTTGAGCATTTAAATATTTTATATAATTTTAAATGCCCAAATTCAAATATTTATGAATTAATTCAAAAACCCTAGGATGGCCTGGGAAAATGTGCACCACTTTTGGCAGAGGTTCTGAACCAAGACAAAAATGATGGGATTTTAGAAGGGCATTTCAGGTTCATTGAAAAAGTTTTTAGTAAACCCTAATTGGTTTCAGAGGGGACTGGGGGTTCTGTCATCCCCATTTCAGGTTTCTGATGAAAGAGTAAACATGATGCAACACTCTAATGCATGGCTAACTAGGATGTGACAACTCACCCCCACTCAAAAGAATCTCGTCCCGAGATTTGGGTTCCTCCGGAAAGAAGGCGGGATACTCAAGTCGAAGACGATCCTCCCTTTCCCAAGTTGCTTCATCCTCAGAATGGTGCGACCATTGAACTTTGAGAAACTTGATATTATGACGTCGAGTGGTACGCTCGGCCTGATCGAGGATACGAATGGGGTACTCTCGATATGTAAGATTATGTTGGAGATCAAGCGTTTCGTGGTCCACTCCACGGATAGGATCCGAGAAGCAATGCCTGAGTTGAGAAACGTGGAAGACATCATGGACTCTGGAGAGGTGCGGAGGTAGTTCCAACTGGTAGGCAACTTCTCCTCGTTTGGCGAGGATGCGAAAAGGTCCAATGTAACGAGGAGCCAATTTGCCTTTGATACCGAAACGATGGGTTCCCTTCAGAGGGGTAACCCGAAGGTAAGCCTTCTCGTCAACCTCGAAAGTCATAGCCTTATGTTTTCGGTCATATTGACTCTTTTGACGGGATTGGGCTGTTTTCAACTTTTCACGAATGATGCGAACTTGCTCTTCTGCTTCCTGAATCATATCCGGGCCAAAGAATTGTCTTTCCCCGGTCTCTGACCAGTTAAGGGGTGTTCGACACCGTCGTCCATAGAGAACTTCAAAAGGGGCTTTGCCCAAGCTAGATTGATAGCTGTTGTTGTAAGCGAATTCGGCAAATGGAAGGCACTTTTCCCAATCCATTCCGAATGAGATAACAGAGGCTCGAAGCATGTCTTCTAGAATCTGGTTGACGCGTTCCACTTGACCACTCGACTGAGGGTGGAAAGCGGTGCTAAAGGAGAGACGGGTTCCCATAGCATTTTGAAAACTTTCCCAAAATCGAGAGGTGAAAAGACTTCCTCGATCCGAATTAATTTCCAAAGGAACACCATGGAGAGACACTATTCGGGAGATGTATAAGTCTGCCAATTGACTAGCGGTTATACTCTCACGAACAGGTAGGAAATGGGCTACTTTGGAAAGACGATCGACAATTACGAAGATAGCATTATTCCCTCTCTTGGTCCTGGGAAAACCGGTAATGAAATCCATACCAATTTTATCCCATTTCCATTCAGGAATAGCTAAGGGTTGAAGGGTGCCAGCAGGCCGTTGATGCTCTGCTTTTATACGACGACAAACGTCGCAATTAGCAATATACTGAGCAATTTCTCTCTTCATCCTAGTCCACCAGAACCTCTGGCGTAGGTCCTGATACATCTTAGTACTACCGGGATGAATGGTGAGAGGAGATTCATGAGCCTCCTTAAGGATCAATCGCCTCAGGTTTCGCACCTTGGGAACCACTAATCGATTCCCGAAGTATACGACCCCTTGATCAGTAATGGAGAAACAATTCGCAATTCCTTTCTTGATGTTTCTCTTGATGCGGGAAATTCCCGGATCTACCTTCTGTGCTTTGATGATCTGATCCGTAAGGGTAGGTTTTGCCACCAAGGTGGAAAGAAAACCTTGAGGAACAATGTGAAGGTTAAGCTTCCGAAATTCCTCATGGAGAAGCGGTTGACTTTGTTGTAACATCAGGTTGTTACAATAAGATTTACGACTTAGGGCATCATCCATGACGTTGGCTTTCCCTGGGGTATAAGTTATTCCTAAGTCGAAATCTGTGATCAACTCAACCCAACGTCTTTGCCTGAGATTCAAATCCGGTTGGGTGAAAATGTACTTCAGACTTTGGTGATCAGTGAATATTTCGCAACGGTTACCGAGGAGGTAATGTCGCCAGGTCTTAAGTGCATAGACTACGGCTGCAAGCTCTAGATCATGAGTAGGATAATTCTCCTCATGTGGGTGCAATTGCCGTGAAGCGTAGGCAATTACGTGTCGATCTTGCATGAGAATGCAACCTAGTCCTTGTCGCGAGGCGTCGCAGTAGACAACAAAGTCCTTGGAGAAGTCTGGCGGTACCAGTACGGGAGCAGAAGTCAGGCGTCTTTTCAGTTCCTGAAAGCTGTGCTCACATTGTGGAGTCCATTCGAACTTCTTATCTTTCTTGAGGAGTTCGGTTAGAGGTTTGGCAACCTTGGAGAAGTTCTCGACAAAGCGACGACGATAGCTCGCTAAGCCCAGAAAACTCCGAACTTGCTTGACCGATTCAGGTGGAGTCCAATTAAGGACGGCTTGAACTCGCTCAGGGTTAACAGCAATACCTTTACCAGATATTACATGACCCAGATAGGTCACTTCTGACAACCAAAATTCACATTTAGAGAATTTGGCATAAAGACGATGCTCTCGAAGTTTCTTCAACACTAGCCTTAGATGTTCGGCATGTTCTTCCTCGTTCTTGGAGTAGATGAGTATATCATCGTGATAAACTATGACGAATTTATCCAAATACTCCATGAAGATTGAGTTCATTAACCGAGAAAAGGTGGCTGGAGCGTTGGTTAAACCGAAGGACATGACGGTGTACTCGTATTGGCCATAACGAGTAACAAAGGCCGTTTTAGGAATGTCCCCGTTTCTGATTTTGATTTGATGGTAGCCCAACCTCAAATCCATCTTGGAGAAGACTGAGGATCCAGCGAGCTGATCGTACAGGTCGTTGATCCTAGGGAGCGGATATTTGTTCTTGATTGTGACCAAATTGACAGGTCGATAATCCACAACCATCCGGTCCGTACCATCCTTCTTCTTGACGAAGAGGACGGGGCAAGCCCACGGAGATGAACTAGGTCGGATGAAACCCTTTTTCAAGGACTCATCGAGTTGTTTCTTAAGTTCGGCTAGTTCTAGTGGTGCCATCTTATAGGGTCTTCTAGCAATCGGAACGGTTCCTGGAATGAGGTCTATTACGAACTCAACATCCCTGTCAGGTGGAACACCTGGCAATTCCTCTGGGAAGACATCCGGGAAGTCATGGACTACCGGAACGTCCTCAAGGTCTGGCAAAGGGCTGGCGTTAAGAGAATATAATTGTCGCTTGGCTAATCGGGTCAAGACATTGACTATCTTCCCCGAAGGATGAGTGAGTTGAACAGTCCTAGAGAAGCAATCAATTTTGGCATGATGAGCTGACATCCAGTCCATACCCAAAATGATATTAATATCTGAAAATTTGAGAGCTATCAAAGATGCAAGGAAAACAAGTCTGTCGACTTGGATTTCATTTCCATAACTTACCCTGGAGGTCTGCCATCTAGAACCGGGAGTAGAAATTTCCATAGTGGATGGCATGTCACAGAATGCGGTGTTATGCAAACGAGCATAGTTCTCGGATATAAATGAATGAGAGGCTCCTGTATCGAAAAGAACAGATGCCGGGTGGCAATTAACAAGGAGCGTACCGAGAACGACGTTGGGATCCTCTTGAGCTTCTTCGGCAGAGATACAGTTGACATGGCCACGTGTAGCGGTGGCCGGCTTGGCGTGGAACACTTTCCCTGTCGGCTTGCCACGGCCAACAGCTTTAGCAGATTGGTTGGGGTTGGTCTGGGGACACTCTCGCATATAGTGACCAGATTCCCCACACTTGAAACAAGTCACGAAACTGGTACGTGGAGGAGCATTGTTGGTTGGACCCCCATAGGGCTTGGCTGGTGCAGACTGTTGAACAGGGCGAGGCGCCTGGAAAGATGGCCTCGGTGTGAACCTGGGTGGCAGGGCGGTGTTGGGCACCCACACGTGGCGCTTCTGAGGACCAGCACCGGATGAGGAACCCACGTCACGGCCATGCTTGCGTGTTGCGTCATAATCAGTCTGACCAGTCTCAGCACTGATGGCCTTGTTAACAAGTTTCTGAAAAGATGTGCACTCATGCAGACGGAGGTCGCGGCGAAGCTCAGGACTAAGTCCCTTACGGAACCTTGCTTGCTTCTTGGCATCAGTAGAAACTTCCTCAGTTGCATATCGTGCGAGGTTACCAAACTCCCTGCTGTAAGCATCCACAGAGAGTCGGCCCTGGGTGAAACTGCAAAATTCCTCACGTTTACGGTCCATGAGACCCTCCGGAATGTGATGTTCACGGAAAGCCTCGCTGAATTCAGCCCAAGTAGTGACATGGCCCGCTGGGCGCATAGCTCCATAATTCTCCCACCATAGACTGGCGGGGCCTTCAAGATGATATGCAGCAAAGGTGACCTTGTCAGCCTCAGCTACTAGCGCGGAACGCAGCTTGTGAGAGATGCTGCGAAGCCAGTCATCAGCGTCGAGAGGCTCGACGGAGTGGTGGAACGTGGGTGGATGTAATTTGATAAAATCACTGAGTGACACCACGTTAGTCCTCTGATGGTGTGCTGTGTTCTGTTCAATACGCTCCAACAAACGGTTGGTCTCCCGCTTGTTTCTCTCAGCTTCCATCATAACCTCGGCTAGGGAAGGAGGATGAGGCAGATTTGCATCCCTGACTTCACTGCCTTCGGCCTGCTCTTGAGGAGCAGGGTTAGTGCGCGTGTTGACCATCCTAGGTAAACAAGACAATGATTTAGTCAGAATGATAAAATTCCGACATAGGATTCAAAATGTAAGAAATAACTCGAAATGCAAGATGATCATCCGTATGACATGGTAGATACAGAAACTGCTTCTTTATTCCATCGTCATACACACCATACAGGGTTTAGTACAAGACCAAACAAAGTACTATTACGGTGAAAAGAGGATTACATCTCATCGGAGGCATCCCAAGCTCCTATACATTATTTTTCTACACCTCCGGAAAGATTACAAACTAGGTCATATCCCACGAGTCACGCGGGACGATAGACGACACAGATAGTGCGAACTAGTGATACTACCACTAACTCAGACCGATCCGTAGTAGTCCTCGTAGAAGTCACCCCCATAGCCTGGAAGCTCAACATGATCATCCGGAAACAGACGATCTCGCGGAGCTTGTGGACCATAGGGACTAGGATGAGGTCTTGGACCAACAGACGGTGGCCTGCGGGGACCGCGAGGTGGGGTGATGCCTCCTACATCACGCCAACCCATCACGTCTGGCAGAGCAGATCTCACAGGGTAGAGATCGCGCATATCCGAATATCCGGCTTGCACCGCCGGTGCAAACCGAGTCAATGTGGCCCAGTGGTCAGCACGGGTATTGAAAAGCTCTAACCTCAAGGCCCGATTTTCACGGTCCTTATCCTCGAGCATCTCAGCAGTGGTGCGAGTCCGTGAATCCTCCTGAGTGGGGTCAGCATAGATAGCCTGAAGATACCCTTGTGCTCCCGGAAGTGATCCTGGCATATACCGGAAATCAGAATCCCGAAATAGACCAGATCTGACTCGCATGATGGTCATCATAGAGTAGGCGGCGTCCTGCACAGCCATCTCAATAGTAACCCCGAGTCCATAGGAGCAGTGAAGGGGCTCGGTGGACCCAGGATAAGATGGAAATATCCTGACAGTGCAGAGATACTGGCTTTGATTAAAGTCTCGGAATTGCTCTTCGACCGTGTACTCAGGATACCAATGGTATCCAGCCTCAGTCATTACCCTGACCAACATGGCAGTATGGCCGGGTACATCTAGGCATCGAGTCAGGCGAACCACTTGATTGAGGTCGCGAGTGGCCATCTGAAAGCACAATCATAATGCAAAGGCATTAGAATTTCTAGCAAAATTTCGGCAGCATAACAGCTGTAAATGCTCAAGAAGGATTTTGAGACATTTGACAAAGGATTACCAACACACTCATCATCATCATATCAAGTTCTGAGTCCATCCTAGCAACATAATGTGGTAGTAGAATTGAACTAGGCTTGTATTCATCAAACTTATAAGGTACTACTGATTAGTAACACGTGATCCTGATAGGGAGAATAGATCCTAATTCCTTAACCCCCGGTGGAAGAATAGACTGACTCAGATCAGAAAGTCATTAGATAAAGGAGTAAAAAGAGCCTTACGTTCCAACCCACAAACAATTCCCCTACATATAACTAAAGAATTTCTAGACTCAACATCGACCAGTTTGGCTTGGAGAACCTACAGGCAGTCCGGCTCTGATGCCAACGCTGTCAGGACCCCGACTCGATGTCACATCGATCTAGCCGGTAACACCTCATATCACTTTGCGGCCTCACGCACGGTATCCCCACGGGTGTCGCCTTACCTTTGCCCGGGACCGTTTGCGCCTTT
>NC_041392.1:408517270-408577043 GCF_002162155.2 Triticum dicoccoides
GAGGGGGTGGCGGCGATGGCGTCGGCCATGGCGTGGGGGAGCGAGGGAGAGGAGCTGGAGAGGAGAGGGGGTGTCTGGGGGGTTCGGGGGAGAGAGGGAGGCCGATTCACGGCGTTAGCCGGGCAAGGGAGGCGGCGAGGCGGCGAGCAGGTGCGTGGCACCCATGCGGTGCTCGCCGTCGAGCACCTGCCTGCCTGCCTGGCCGGCAAGCAGCTCGCTGGCGCGGTGCTGGGCTGGGCCGGCAGGTGGGCCGGGTGCTGGGCGACAGGTAAGCTTTTCCCATTTTCTTTCTGTTTCTGTTTTTTTAATACTTCTGCAACTTTGTTGAATTAAATAAAATACTTAAGCAATCCCAAAAATCACCAAACTACTCCTGGTCCATAGTTGGATTATTTCCAACATGAAACATTTCAGTTTGGAGTTATTTGAGCATTTAAATATTTTATATAATTTTAAATGCCCAAATTCAAATACTTATGAATTAATTCAAAAACCCTAGGATGGCCTGGGAAAATGTGCACCACTTTTGGCAGAGGTTCTGAACCAAGACAAAAATGATGGGCATTTTAGAAGGGCATTTCAGGTTCATTGAAAAAGTTTTTAGTAAACCCTAATTGGTTTCAGAGGGGACTGGGGGTTCTGTCATCCCCATTTCAGGTTTCTGATGAAAGAGTAAACATGATGCAACACTCTAATGCATGGCTAACTAGGATGTGACAACTACACAACCTTCTTCTTGTAGATGTTGTTGGGCCTCCAAGTGTAGAGGTTGTAGGACAATAGCAAATTTCCCTCAAGTGGATGACCTATGGTTTATCAATCCGTAGGAGGCGTAGGATGAAGATGGTCTCTCTCAAGCAACCCTACAACCAAATAACAAAGAGTCTCTTGTGTCCCCAACACAACCAATACAATGGTAAATTGTATAGGTGCACTAGTTCGGCGAAGAGATGGTGATACAAGTGGTATATGGATGGTAGATAAAGGTATTTGTAATCTGAAAATATAAAAACAACAAGGTAACTAATGATAAAAGTGAGCGTAAACAGTATTGCAATGCGTTTAAACAAGGCCTAGGGTTCATACTTTCACTAGTGCAAGTTCCCTCAACAATAATAACATAATTGGATCATATAACTATCCCTCAACATGCAACAAAGAGTCACTCCAAAGTCACTAATAGCGGAGAACGAACTAAGAGCTTATGGTAGGGTACGAAACCACCTCAAAGTTATTCTTTCCAATCAATCCGTTGGGTTATTCCTATAAGTGTCACAAACAGCCCTAGAGTTCGTACTAGAATAACACCTTAAGACACAAATCAACCAAAACCCAAATGTCACCTAGATACTCCAATGTCACCTCAAGTATCCGTGGGTATGATTATACGATATGCATCACACAATCTCAGATTCATCTATTCAACCAACACATAGAACCTCAAAGAGTGCCCCAAAGTTTCTACCGGAGAATCATGACGAAAACGTGTGCCAACCCCTATGCATAGGTTCATGGGCGGACCCCGCAAGTTGATCAGCAAAACATACATCAAGTGATTCACGTGGTATCCCATTATCAACACAGATACGCAAGGCAAGACATACATCAAGTGTTCTCAAATCTTTAAAGACTCAATCCGATAAGATAACTTCAAAGGGGAAACTCAATCCATTACAACAGAGTAGAGGGGGAGAAAACATCATAAGATCCTACTATAATAGCAAAGCTCGTGATACATCAAGATCGTACCACCTCAAGAACACGAGAGAGAGAGAGAGAGAGATAAAACACATAGCTATTGGTACACAACCTCAACCCTGAGGGAGAACTACTCCCTCCTCGTCATGGAGAGCACCGGGATGATGAAGATGGCCACCGCAGAAGGATTCCCCCTCTGGCAGGGTGCCGGAACAGGTCTAGATTAGCTTTCGGTGGCTACGGAGGCTTCTGGTGGTGGAACTCCCGATCTATTCTGCCCCTCAATAGTTTTAGGGTACGTGGGTATATATGGGTGAAAGAAGTACGTCAGGGGAGCCATGAGGGGCCCACGAGGGTGGAGAGCGCGCCCACCTGCCTCGTGGCTCCCTCGTTCCTTTCCTGATGTGGACTCCAAGTTTTTTCGATAGCTTTCCTTCCAAAAATAACTTCTCCAGTTGGTTTCATTCCGTTTCGACTCTGTTTGATATTCCTTTTCTTCGAAACACTAAAATAGGCAAAAAACAGCAATTCTGGGCTGGGCCTCTGGTTAATAGGTTAGTCCCAAAAAGAATATAAAAGTGGATAATAAAGCCCAATATTGTCCAAAACATTAGATAATATAGCATGAAGCAATAAAAAATTATAGATACGTTGGAGACGTATCAGTGGGGAAAAAGAATTATAGTCGACCTAGCTATATGTAGGGAGATTGGTACGTATACATGCATGCATATTTTAGAAGAAAATAAGGTCCTGAGAAATGGACAGGGGAGATGGGTGTGGCTAGGAGGTGGTGCGAGAGGCCTACTATGTCGAGGGGGGAGGAGTGTGCGACTATGAGATTGATGAAAAGAGGGGTGGGAGTGTGCACCTGCATGGAACCGTATTGGACATAGGGGGCATGGACGGTGAGAAGAGAAGAGAGGAAGTGTGTGTTTGTGGTAGGCACACTTGGCTGGAGAGGTATATCGACCGGTGTGTGCCGTAAAGAAGGATCCGGGGGCTACACACACTATGGGTGAATGACCTAAAGAGAAATAATGAATGTGCGTGATGGAGGGGACGTTGAGGGAGGGTGAGAGGGGGGCGGCCGTGTGCATGCATGATAGAAAGTTAGCGCTAGCTAGCTACAAAGAGAAGAGGACTGTGAAGGTGTAAAATACGAACAGAGATCACAATTCATTATAAAAAAGTGGATACGAATATTTGAAGAAGATATCATAATGTAGAACATTGATTATAATTTGGGATAATGTGTGGCTTTTGCAGCTCAGGGCTAAATACTTGTCATAATGTAAGGGGCGGGGCACTATACATTGTGTGATAAACACGCTGTACGTATGGAACATGGTTTAGATTATGAATATCTAGTTAGTACATCAAATGTAATATTATTTGGAATCAACATCAAGTGTACTCAAAAAATTGGATTCAAGTTCATATAGTACACATAGTTCATATCTATCTCTATAGTAATCATGTGGTGTGTTGTTAAGGTAATACACGAATGATGGTTTAAGTTGGCAACAATCATGATTGTAGATTCTTATTCAAATTGAGAAACAAATTCAAATTTAGTTCAAATTGCAGCGATAGTATAGACATTTGTAATGCACTAAAATGTTGGTATGAGTAGGTTACATGCATTATACAGCCAACGAAAATATTTAATTGGACATAACATGGATTCATAGCTTTGAATAGCATTTGTATAGTAAACTGGGACAAGACTCTCTCTTTGTGTGGTGTGAATAGTTTTATTTTTTTTCGTTTTTTTTCGTTGAGGGAAGTGTGAATTGATTTGGTACATACAAGTACAATATTACACGTTAGGCTTGTCCCTAAAATTCAACCCGTGCCTTGTTATATCCCAAAAATTCAAATATCGTGCTCCCAAAACTCGCGCCTTCACAACCCGCGCCTAGCTATCCCAAAATTAAAACGCACATGAAAACTTCTTCCAACTGCCAAATCCCGACACGTGAAATCCCCCTTCTATCCCTAAGCCAAAAGGGCTGATAGTTCAAATTGGTGGGGGTACTTTTGTAACACACCCTACATTTTGGATAAGCGCGTCCCTAAGTCATGGTTCCCCCTCCCATCGCCTCCTTTTCGCCATTCAAAATCCCAGGCCGCCATAACCTCTCTGTTCCAGCCGCGAAACCCCATCCTCCTTTGTCCGCCGCCTCACTGCTGCCTTGCCGGATCCTCTTCCCCGACGACGTCGTCCACCGCAATAGCTCGACGTCCCTCATCCACCTCCTCGGATGAGGATCCTCGTCCATCTTGTCATCCCGCCGGTTCAACCGCCCCATCCACCACCTCCAAGGAGCTGCTCCGATGATCGCCTTGTCTATCATGCCTGCTCAATCCCCACAACACCGCCTTAACCTGCTCCACGGGAACCGCAACATCCTCACAGACTCCTGGGACGAAGCCGAGGCCTATTCGGCACCACCAAAGAGGTTGTACACACATCGCATGGCACCTTCTCCTTAACTCGACCTCCCGACGCCGACGATGCTTGATCCTGCACCCCCATGGCGCGGCTAGCTTGAAGCCGACACCGTGGGAGACATCTCCTCCGCGGATCTCCCCCAATGCGAGGCCCCTTCGGCAGCAGCGGCCATACCAGCCGGATCTGCTGTTGATCCGGCTCTCGCTCGCTCACTGGCGCTGTTGCTACTCCAGCTCTCGCTCACTCGCACTGCTACTGCTCCCCCCCTCGCTCATGCTGCTGCTCTGCTCCGATTTAGCTGCACTTCAATCGACTGCATCGACTTTTGGGTCAGTCGAATTTCAGGGGGTGGGGGGGGCTCCCCAGAGTTAAGGAAGAACCACCCGCAACGGGGAGGGGGGCTCGCCGGAGAGGTACCCCACTATCTATCTTAGGGTTCAGGGTCGCTGCCGTGGTCGCCGGAGGTGGGGGCATAGTGGTGGGGCGGTGGCGTGGGGATCGCTGGAGAAAAAGCTCGGCGTGGGGGGCCTAGTTGGCTGGCCGGGGCGGCGAACCGGCGCGGGAGCGCCGCGGGCGGCGAGGGCCGGCGGTTCAACTGGTGTCGGTGTACAAAAATAGGAGCACATCTTTGTACCCCTTTCCCTGTGCACGGGCAGTCAGAGCCGCGCCCACGGCCACACCAAGCAGAACGAGGTAGGTGAGCCAAGGTAAGATCGAAGCCCAAGGCAAATCAAAGCAACGCCAATGCCAAGACCACAAAGAGTAGAGGGACGAAGCAAGTTCCCCTAGCAAGACCCATGCCGGGTGGCCTGAGCGGCCCCTGCAAGACTCTTCCCGGGACAGCTCGCCCCGCACCAACAGAGCGAGCCACCCTTGAGCCCACATACCCCAGTGCCATCATCAGCGTGGGGCCAGGACTCGGGAAGGCACCTCTATGGTAGCATATAGATCTTTGTGAAGACATATTCAAGATCAGATCAGAAGACAAAGATTCTCGGCAATATCCTTGCCAAGGAAGGCCACCAGACCCCCAACAAGATCCTTGCCGGGGACGACAACACGCCACGGCGAGACCCTTGCCGGGCCACCCGGCAAGGCCCTCACCAAAGACGCCGGCAAGGCCACCATCAAGCCCACGTCAACCAAGCTTCCACCGCCGTTCACATGTAGCTGCCAGCCCAACCAGCTGGGCGGGCACCTGCGTGGAAACATGCAGCTCCCAGGCCAACTAATCAAGCGCCTGCGTGGCGACATGCAGATCTTCGTGAAGGCTCCACCACCGCGCCAACTCAGCTGCCTGCCTGCCTACATGGCACCGCACACATCCCCAGCCGAGGCGCGTGTCGAAGCAAGGAGGAGCGGCGACGGATGGGACGGGCCTCGCCCCCGTCCCCGATAAAGTAAGAGGACACCTAAGCGATGCACTAAATGCATCTTGTCCTGTAATACCATGGATAACCTCGTGCCACTGTAGACCTTTCCACCTCCTGTGTGCTACTGTGGCAACCCCCTTTTTCCTATAAAAGGAGGCCCGAGGCGACGAGGAGAGGGATTCAGCTCTTTGGAACCACACGCTGACCACAGCTAGTTTGGGAGCTCAAGAACTCTCAGAAATACACCCAGCAAAGCAGGACTAGGGATTTACGCATTCTCGCTACCCGAACCTGGGTAAACGATTCTTGTGCTGTCTACTAGCCCTGCTCTCCTCGCAACCCTGCACCCCGGCAACTGTAGTAGAGATTCTCATGATCCCATAGGTGTCGTTCCACACCGACATCCTTGGCGCGCCAGGTAGGGGGGCGCAATTGTGAGAATCTGGTCTAGTAGTTAGCCTAGCAGTTCTTCGTCGCCATGGCTGCTAAGAAGAAGACGGCCACGGCGGTCGATTCGTTGGGAGCCGAACAACCCATGCCGGTGCGGACGAGCAGCGGACCGGTCGCAGACAGGACCCGGGCCGCGGCCCGCGAGCACCAGCATCGCCCGGGCAGTCGGAGCCTAGCGAGCCGCGTCGTTCACGCGCCAGACGACCGACTACATGTCGCCGGATCCAAGGACGGAGCTGGGCCCCCCCGCAGGCGGCGCGGGGCCCTCCAGGGGCGTCATTGTGCCGACTCCGGGCGGCGCAGCGACCTCCAAGACACCTACACCGGCGACCACCGCGCGTTCTTCCCATGGTGTGCGTGCCGAGCAGCGTCACCACGATGGTGACCCTGGGCACCGCCGTGCGAAGAGCCATGTACGTCATCAACAAGATGAGGGGGTTCAGCACGCTCGCCGAAGCGCTGGTGACAATGGCGCGCAGCCGCTGGGTCGTGACAGAGCTCCTTCTAACATAGTTAGAAGTCTAAGCGCGCCGTGATCCACGCAGCTGTCGCCGCAGCCCACGCTAGCGGAAGCTTTGGCACGCGCCCAACTGCTCCTCGACTTCCCTCCTGCTGGGGAGAAGCTCGACAAGTGGAGGGCCACCATCCTGAGCCTCGTCGCCGTCGCAAACAAAGACGATCCGCGACCAGCGGGGCCCTCAGGCCGGTGCTCCACCGTGCCACTACATGCTGGCGCTGGGAGGACCGGGGGAGCTTCGGCCACGGTGCACTCTCCTCCTCCTCGCCGGCCACCACGGGCGTCGGCCCGTCGCGACGATGTTTGTGACAACATCTTCATAGCGTCGTCCGACCCGCGGACCCTCCGCGACCAGCGCTAGGTCCTTCGGGAGCGAGCTCACGAAGACGCTCGAACCACCGTCGAGCGCCGGCGTGAAACACGTAGCCAGTCGGACAAGCGGGTGGGGCCCGCTATGGACCACCCAGCACCGGGGGGCCCCGGCGGCCTACCTTATGAGGTGGGCTGCCCGGCTTTTACCCATGAGCTGAGGCAGTTTCAGTGGGCGAGAAGTACACCGGCAAGACCTATCCGTCCGAGTTCCTCAGCATGTACACCATCGTGATGCAGGCCGCTGGGGTCACGACGACAACGTGCTTGCCAACTATTTCCCGCTGGCGCTCAAGCCCAATGTGATGTCTTGGTTGATGCACTTGCTGGCGGATTCCATTTCTTCCTGGTCAGATCTGTGCCATGAGTTCGCTGGTGCCTTCACAGGAGGCCACCTAGCTCATGGCCAGGCTAGTGATCTGCATATCATTCCCCAGAAGGAAGGGGAGACCCTGCGCAAGTACATCTAGAGATTTAGCCGGGTGCAGTACAACATCCCCGATGTTCATCCCGCTGCTCTGATTAGCGTGTTCCACCAGAATGTACGCAATCGCAAGATGCGCGAGGAGCTGGCAATGACCAAGGTTAAAGATGTCGCCGAGCTCTACGTTCTGGCCGATAGTTGCGCCCGGGCTGAAGAAGGAAGCAAGTACCCGGCGAAGACGCCAGTGCGCAAACCGACTCTACTGATGAAGAGGTCGCCACCCCGACGAAGATGAGCCGGCATCGCAACAGGAAACGGAAAGGCAAGGCCATGCTTGCCGTTGAGGGATCTGACGATACCGGTGCCGACAAGAAGGTCAAGGCAGATGCCCCGCCAAGGAGAGTGCCGGGTGCACCGCCTGCGCGGCCCTGGTGGATACCAACAAGCCAGGAAGCTCCGAAAAGCAATACTGCAAGATCCACCGCACCCAGGGCCACGACCTCCAGAACTGCCGACAAGTCGAGCTGCTTGCTGAGAAGCAAAAGGCTGAGTACGAAAGGCGGGACAAGGAGAAGGACCAGGACGGTGTTGAGGGATCCGGCAAGAAGCATGGCGGCCAAGGAGGCCGCCCGGGCAAGGACAGCCAGCAAGAGAGGCCCGCCCAGGGCCGCGACAAGAAACAAGAAGATGACGGTCACAGCGAGGACGATGAGTCTGGTGAGCAAGGGTTCCAGAAGGCTACGGAGGCCATGTGCGTCGATGGTGGCGCCTCACTGCATACCTCTCACCGCCGGCTCAAGCA
Source organism: Triticum dicoccoides (assembly GCF_002162155.2). NCBI lineage: Eukaryota > Viridiplantae > Streptophyta > Magnoliopsida > Poales > Poaceae > Triticum > Triticum dicoccoides. Next base: position 408,525,362 of record NC_041392.1, read on the forward strand.
GTGGGCGCGTGAGATTACAGCAATAGAGCCGTCGTTCGACGCTCAGAAGCCACTGAAGTGGTCCAACACGCCCCTCATCTTTGACGCCGAGGACCACCCTGACCGCAGTACCGCGGTTGGGTGTTTGCCATTGTTGGTCTCCCAGCAATACGCAACCTCAAGGTGAACAAGATGTTGGTTGACGGTGGGGCCGGCCTGAACCTGATCTCGCCTGCCGTGTTTAAAAAGTTGCAAATCCCTGTTGGAGACCTCGAGGAAACGGGCACGTTTCAAGGGGTCAATCCGGGGAGGAGCCAGCCGAAGGGAAAGGTCACACTGCCCGTGACATTTGGAGGAGAGTTGAACTACAGGACAGAGAGGATCGTCTTCGACATGGCCGAGATCCCCTTGCCCTACAACGGGATCCTCGGCCGCCCGGCATTGGCCAAGTTCATGGCGGCGTCACTACGCCTACAACATGCTGAAGATGCTCGGGCCGTTGACCATCATCTCCGTCCCCTCCGACAAGAAGGACGCGCTGATCTGCACCGACCAACTCTACCGGGAAGCAGTTGCAGCAGCTGCCGTCAAGGCAGCTGCTCCTGCCGCTGACGGCCCGGGAGGGAAAAAGGATCCCGACAAGACCTCTCGCACCCACTCCGGCAAGCGCACCTCCTTGGAGTGTTGTGCTACCGTTGAGGACGTGTCAGAGAGCTCTACCGACAAAAGCAAGAGATCTAGAGCCGAGTCGCCGCAGACCAAGAAGGTGCCCGTCGGGGAGGATGGCACAGGAGGGCCCTTCATCATAGGCTCCACCCTCGACAGCAAATAGGAAGGTGCGCTCGTCACCTTCCTGCGGGCAAATGTCGACGTGTTTGCATGGCAAGCGTCCGACATCCCCGATGTTCCCAGGGACGCGATTGAGCACCACCTAGCTGTCTGCCCCCACGTGCGGCCCGTCAAGCAGAAGGTCAGAAAGCAGGCTCTGGAAAGGCAGGAGTTCATCACAGAGGAGACCAGGAAGTTGCAAGCAGCAGGTTTGGTGAGAGGGGTGCTCCACCTGACGTGGTTGGCCAATCCAGTAGTGGTGCGCAAGGCGAATGGGAAGTGGGGGCTGTGTATTGATTACACAGATATTAACAAGGTGTGCCCTAAGGACCCCTTCCCGTTGCCGCGCATCAACTAGATTGTTGACTCCACGGCTAGGTGTGATCTGTTATCATTCCTCGACGCCTACTCAGGCTACCACCAAATCTTCATGACAAGATAGGATGAAGAGAAGACGACATTCATCACCCCATGTGGTACGTATTGCTTTTTACGGATGCCTTTCGGGTTGAAGAGTTGGCTCAGCGTTTGCAAGAGCAGTCCAAATTGGTTTTGAACCTCAGCTCCATAGAAATATGGAGGCCTACATGGATGACATAGTGATCAAAACCAAGGACGGGCCAAATCTTGTGCAAGATCTGGAAGCGGCATTTGCTAACCTGCGCAAGATCAACCTCAAGCTGAACCCTGAGAAGTGCATCTTTGGTGTTCCGTCCGGCAAGCTTCTTGGATTCTTTGTGTCGCAGGGTGGATCAAGGGAAACCCAGACAAGATCAAGGCTATTGAGCAGACCGAGGCGCCCAAGCGGATCAAGGATGTGCTTCGACTCACCGGCTGCGTTGCTGCCATGAGCCGGTTCATCTCCAAGTCCGCCAAGCGCGCCCTTCCCTTCTTCAAAATCTTGAAGAAGGCAGGCCCAATAGAGTGGACACCAAAAGCCGAGGCAGCACTGCAAGATCTGAAGAAATACCTTTCCTCCACGCCGATACTGGTTGCGCCTAAACCACAAGAGTCGTTGCTGCTGTATCTGGCGGCGACGAATCAAGTGGTCAGCGCCACACTGGTGGCACAGAGGGAGGTCGACGAGGAGGCAGCAATGGTGGCAGAACCAGCGGATGGCAAGCCAAAGATTCCCCCGACAGAGTCTGGTGCCACCAAGGTAATGGCCGCGCAGTCGAGTGAAGTGGTGCCAAAGAAGAAGATGATGTAGCACCCGGTTTATTTTGTCAGCTCCCTCTTGCAGGGGGCTAGGTCGAGGTATTCCGATGTGCAAAAAATGTTCTTCAATCTCCTTATGGCCTCGAGGCAGCTGCGTCACTACTTCCAGGCCCACGAGATCACTGTCGGCACCCGCCTCCCATTGCAACGGATACTGCACAACCCGGACGCAACCAGAAGGATTGTGGAATGGGCCTTGGAGTTGTCAAGTTTCAGTTTGAAGTTTGAAAGTACCTCGACAATTCAGAGCAGAGTCTTGGCGGAATTCATCGCAGAATGGACCTCGACGCCCGACGAAGAAGTCCAGGATACCACTCTCCCTGGCAAGGAAGCAGACCGCGACTGGATCATGTACTTTGATGGGGCCTTCTCGCTGCAAGGCGCTGATGCCGGTGTGCTAATCATCGCACCCACCGGAGAACACCTCAAGTGCGTGATCCATATGCACTTCCCCAGGGAGATGTCCACCAACAACACCGCCGAGTAAGAGGGATTTCTTGTCGGTCTCAGGATCGCGACAGACCTCGGGGTTAAGAAGCTCATCGCCAGGGGCGACTCGCAGCTCGTTGTCAGGCAGGTCAACAAGGATTATCAGAGCCCATTGATGCAAGCCTACGTAGATGAGGTGAGGAAGCTGGAGGAATGCTTTGATGGTATCCAGGCGGAGCACGTCCCCCGAGCGGAAAACGACATCGCCGATTACCTGTCAAAGCATGCCACATTCAAGCTACCTGTGGAACCAGGTACCTTTTTGCTCCAGTTACCTCAACCATCTATCGAACCATCAGCATGGCAGAACAAGCGGAGGAAATCAGGTCCCAGCAAGTACTTTCCTACCGAGCCTCCTGGGGCTGCTGGCAAGGGTGCTTCCGCGGACGCTGAGCCGGCCCAAGAGCGACTAGCTCTGACAGGTTGTCAAGCCATGGCCGTAGTGACAGTCGCTCTCATGGCGGAAGAAATGCCTTTGGTCCTCGCCGTCGAGCCCCAGGCTCCAGCCCGGGCACAACATACCGTCCACTTCCTCCAAACAGGGGAGCTTCCTAAGGAGCAGGAAGAAGCAGAGAAAGTAGCCCGTCGGTCTGCCCTGTACCAGTTCGTCGATGACGTCCTATACCAGAGGAGGCTAAATGGTGTGAAACTCAAGTGCATCCCCCGGGAGGAAGGACTGGAGCTGCTGGTGGAGATACATGGAGGCATATGTGGCTTCCACATAGGGTCAAGGGCCCTTGCCGGGAAGGCCTTCTGGCAAGCTTTCTTCTGGCCCACCACCCTCCAGGATGCTACGACACTAGTAACCAAGTGTGAAGCGTGCCAGTTCCATTCAAAGAAGCTTCATCAGCCGGCTCAAGCCCTTCAAACAATCCCTCTCTCCTGGCCATTCTTGGTCTAGGGGATCGATATACTGGGCCTTTCCCCCGCGCTGTCGGGGGCTTTGAGTACTTGTACGTTGCAATCGACAAGTTCACAAAGTGGCCGGAAGTGGAAGCAATGAGGAAGGTGACTGCTCAGTCAGCCGTTAAGTTCTTGAAAGGACTGGTCTGCCGTTTTGGTGTGCCAAATACAGTCATCACCGACAACGGCACGCAGTTCACAAGCCACACCTTCATGCAGTACATCCAAGACCTCGACAGCAAGGTCTGTTTTTTTTTCGTGGTACATCCACGGAGCAACGGCCAAGCAGAGAGGGCAAATGCTGAAGTGCTGCGAGGCCTGAGAACGAAGACCTTTGATAAGCTGCACAAGAGTGGAAGGCGCTGGATTGATGAGTTGCCGGCGGTTCTTTGGTCGATCAGAACGACGCCAAATCGAGCCACAGACCAGACACCTTTTGCCCGGGTATACGGGGTAGAAGCAGTTCTCCCCACGGAACTCATATACGGGTCACCTCGAGTGCTCGCTCATGATGAGCTTGAGCAAGAGCCGTTGCACCAAGATGACGCGACGCTCCTTGAGGAAGATCATCTTCGGGCGGCTATGAGAGCGGCACGCTACCAGCAAGCCTTGCGCCTCTATCATAGCTGCAAGGTTCGTGCCCGAAGCCTTGAGGAAGGTGACCTTGTTCTTCGGCGCGTTCAGTCGGCCAAGAAATCCAACAAGTTGACGCCGAAGTGGGAAGGCCCTTATCGGGTAATGCGAGTCACCAGGCCCGGCGCAGTCCGGCTGGAGACCGATGATGCCGTCCCAGTGAGCAACTCTTGGAACATCGAGCATCCTCGCAAGTGTTACCCATAAGGCACGGCTTGCCAGGCCTCCCGGCAAGCCACCTTTTGTACATGCTTTACCGACAAGGCATGTGACTCTTTGTACAAAGCGTACAAAGCCAGGTGTAGACCTTGAGCATAAATAAATGAAGCACTTGCGCCCTATGTTATAGCATGCATGCTAGGTCGAGTCTCTTCCTTGGTTAGGGTTGATAGTACTTAGCGGCGACTAACCCCTAGCCTAGAGGTCGAGTGCGCGTCTGTCTATTCCTTTCCTGTCCTCCTTTGGTTGGCAGGGCACGTGAGCACTTCTGCTGAGCTACTCGGAAGGAAGGAAATGGATCGGCGCCCCGACCTCGGCAAGCCAGAGTTGTCGGGGGCTACAAACACAAGGATCCAACCGCGGCAAGATGAGATTGCCAAGGGCTGCGGATCCAGATAAGTCTTTTATCCTCTGTCATGCATTTCGGAACCGGACTGCGGCATGTGAAACCTCGTTTTTATCTCTAGCCTGCCGTGCTCCCCTTTTTCCTATACGTAGGGATTATTTCGTAGGTCCGGATTTGGTCATAGCCGCGGCGGCAAGGGGGTGGGACGAGGATCCTAAAGCCCACTTCATCCCTGCCTTTGCCAAGAGTGCGAGAACGATCGAGTGGAGTGGGGGTACGGCAAGGCCTGTTGCCGGGCGAAAAACGAAAAACCCGGCAAGCATCCATTTTTTATTAAAAACATCCCATACAGGTATAGTTCGTGCGAGATGAAAAACATGAGCAAGGGGATTACAAGTTTTAAATTTAACAAAGGCCCGCAGGCTTACAAACTAAAAACAAGGTAAGATGCCCATAATCCCTTTCTTGTCCCTCTCCTCAGGAGGCAGGTCAAGGAGGCGAAAGGGCAAAAGGGGCACCTAGGCGAGCTACGAGCAGCAAAAAGCACCAAGAGAACATCTCGGCGGCCACCCACGGGCGGGCCTGTGATGACATTGCCGGAAAAGGAGCTGGAAGACGGGGCGGCAGGACCGACAATACGCGATGAAGGTGTCGGTGCCTGCATACTCCAAGTTGACGGCCTTGCCCCCCCCCCCTCTTCCTCTTCCGCAGCCTCCCGACGCCAGCCGCCCAAGGAGACAGCCCCGCAAGGATCAAGGAGCTAGCCCTGCCCCCGGCCAGCCTCTGCCGAAGGAACGGCCAGATGCAGATGCTGCTGCTGCCGCACCCGCCCAGGCGCGGGGAGTCCGACGCCTAGTCGGAGTCATCCCCGCTGTCCGCCCCGCTGTCCTCCTCGTCGCTCCCGCCCGAGGACGAGCTTCCATCGTCAGGATCTCCATCAGAGGAGCTCTCCACGCAACATTTCAGACGGGTCCCCAAGTCTCCGAAGACCTTGACGGAGAGCTGGCCGTCCTCCTTTAACTTGAAGTAGAGGACGAGCCCCGCCGTCAGGCTGTGGATGCGGGCAAACGTCTTCCATCCACGGCGGAGATACATAACTCTAGGAGCCGGGAAGTCGACATCGACCCGCGTGCCCCCGTTCCCGCAGCCCCTCATGTGCAACATGAGGGTCTGGGGCGGGGCACGCTCCATCACCCGAGCGAATGGAGTGGGGAGACGAAGACGACGATGCGGGGGGCGGCGGAGCCTGATGAAGAACTCACAAGGCTGGTCTTCAACGTGGCCCTCCATCGGGAAGGGTATCATTGGCAGGGCGAGGCCGGCGCGCCGCCCCGTCCTCCTCTTCCCCGAGCGCTATGGCCTCTTCGCCGGCCTCACCCCCTCCCCCTTCCCCTCGCGTTCGGTTCCACCACCACGGGTTCAGGAGGGGGAGGGACGCGCTGTCGAGCGGCGACCCTCACTGCCACCGTCGAAGAACCAGGGTTCCCTTTCTCCATGGCGGATGAGAGGAAGGAGCAGAAGCAGAAGGAGATAGAAGATGGAAGAATGCGGGGTGTCGTTTCCCCCTTTATCCTATTTATAAAGGAACGGGGTTGAGGCTCGGCCGCCCTGCTCGGCCAATCCAGACACCAGAGGCGCGGGGAATCAGGACCGACCCGCCACCCAACAAGCGGCGGCCCGGTTTCTCGCCTCCACCGTTTGCCACCACAGTGACACGTGGAAGACGTGCAGAACTGAGGGGACGGGTGAGGCGACCTCTCCCCACCCCGTGATCGTGGGGAGTGGACGCCTCGAAGACCACACCCTGACCCTGCTGAGTAAATGAGCCGTGCCTCCATGCCTCCCTCTTTTTATAGGGAAGACGCGAGCCGCCTCTTTACTGCGACGTGGCGTATGCTTGTGGAAACCGTCCCACGCATGCCGCCCACGTCACGCCCAACCCTCCACGCTGTGCCCCACGCGCGGGTTGTGGGAGGCGGAGCGCGCGAAGAATCTTACCACAGTGAAAACCGCCCCACCTGCCCGCGCACCATTTTGGGCCTGGCCCAATAACATGTTGCGCTTATGTGCAGGCCAGAGGTGTCGACGTTCTAGGAACGGGGGTCCCCAGACTTGGCTGCCTGCGGCCTGCGGCGTGGCTCAAGCGGGGGCCAGCGCGGCCCATCTTCATCAGCTCAAGCTCAAGACCCTCGCGAGGGGCCAAGCCTCGCGGGGCGGACGACGGGAAGCTTCCTCAGAGGCAGCCTCATCAGGCAGGCTCGCAAGGAGGCGGAGAGATCAAGGCAGGGGTACCTCGCGAGGAACCCGTGACGCAAGCCATGACGATCGAGACCAGGCGGGCGCCAGGCGGGCGCCGGCCAGCGCAGTGTCCTTGTTTCCCCTTTGGTGCAAAGGGGGCAAGCAGAGACCAAGGCATCAGGCAAAGGTTACCATTCCGGTGCAATGAGACCAAGACCAGCCGGACGGCAGGACGGAGGTCACCGTGGAGCCCAAGACGGCGTCATCGCCAGTGCTTTTGGCAGCCGAAGACCACCTTTGGTCAGGATAACTTTACTAGATGTTCCCCTTCAAAATGGCCAATTGTTGGGGCCCTTCCCGCTCATTATTTGGGGAGAGGCCCAGGGCCTCTATAAATAGAGCTAGCCACCACAGAAGGAAGAGAGACCACGATGGCTGAAAATCTGGTAAAACCATAGCAAAGAGAGAGAGAGAGAGAGGCGACTGAACTCACCCTAGCAGTTCATGGCACCAGCTCAAGAACACCTCTCGCGAGGCTCTTCTTCCCTTGTACTGTCCATCATCAGCCCCAGAGGAAATCCACCACACCACACACTGGAGTAGGGTATTACACTACAACGGTGGCCTGAACCAGTATAAACCTCGTGTCTCTTGTGTTGTTCATCATTTTCATCTTAGTTCGCACGAGAGGATCAGACATAGATCGGTAGGCGAGAGATCTCCGCGTGCACCCCAGTGTTCGAACCTCAAGGGTCTACCGGAACCCGAAACCCGCCATTTGGCGTGCCAGGTAGGGGTGCGCCGGAATCTTCCTTCCGCTGTTCGCGTGTGATCTTCCGTCGTGTCCATGGCTGACGCTCGTCGGGCTCGTGCCGAGCGCCGGGCTGCTCATGCCGCTCGTTGTTCCCCATCGCCCGCCGCCAATGCCGCCACCGACCCGGCGGGGAACAAGCAGCAGGCCTCGTCCCAGCACCCCTCGGTGCGGTGGGATGGCTGCACCACCACCACGTTGCTGACTCCCGTTGGCTCGTCGTCCCACGCCCTTCGCGCACCCATGGATGCGCACGCCTCACTGCTCTTGGCGCGGGAGCTCCTGCACTATCGCCCCGTCGACGACCTCTATGAGGACTGACTCGCCTGCATCACCGAGCTCGTCAGAGCTGCAAGGGGCTCCCCCTTGTGGTCCCTCTCACTGCCTCGCCCTCCGTCCCATGCAGGGGGCGAGGATCAGGAGGCGCCTCCGCCGCATCCTCCCCAAGAAGGTGCCTTGGCTCCAAGGCGTGCAGCCCCAGGGCGAGACCCTCCACGTCCAGCGCCTGTGCAGCAAGAAGGGAGCTGCCAAGAGATCCCACATCCCCGGGAAGGTGCTCGCGCGCTCCCAGCGCCGGTGCGCCAAGATCGCGTGCCAGCGCCTCCATGACAAAACCCTGCGCTGCTCCCATTGGCGGCGCGTGGTGACCCGCAAGAATGAGTCCAGCACCAGCAAAGGGCGCCGATGGCCACGGTGGGCTGCCTCGCCTTCACCCCCGAGCTGCGCGGCGTCACATGGCCAGGCAAGTTCAAGCCTGACCTTCCTCCCCGCTACGATGGCAGAGCGGACCCCCCGGAGTTCCTGCAGCTCTACGAGCTGGGCATCGTAGCCGCCGACGGAGATGACAAGGTCATGGCGAATTGGTTCCCCATGGCGCTCAAGGACGGCGCCCGCACGTGGCTCCTGAACCTGGCTCCCGGCACGATCTCTTCCTAGAGCGAGATGCGCACCCGCTTCATCGCCAACTTCCAGGGCACTCGCGACCGGCCCCCGGCTGTGAGCGACCTGCACCGCATCAAGCAACAACCAGGAGAAACCCTGCAGAAGTACATCCAGTGCTTCAACTATGCTCGCCTCAAGATCCCCAAGGTGACTGAAGAAGCCATCATCTCAGCCTTCTCCGACGGCGTGCGCGACGTCAAGATGAAGGAAGAGCTAGCAATCCATGAAGACCTATGCACATCCCTGGAGCTGTTCAACTTGGCGACCAAGTGCGCCAAGGATGAGGAAGGGCGTCTCTCCCTCCTCGAGCTCCCGGCAGCCGACCCAGAAGAAAATAAGCTCAAGGCCAATGACGTGAAGCACAAGGGGGCTATCGTGCTAGCAGCGGAACCGGACACCAAGCGAGGCAGGGATCAGCCCGAGTCATCCAAGGGCGGACGGTACTGTGTGTACCACGACCTCCACACCCACAACACCAACGAATGTCAAGAGCTCAGAGCCATGCGAGATGGGCGAATCGGCCGATGCCCGGAGCGCAATGACAGGGGCTATGGCCGAGGAGGAGGAAGAGGCGGTGGACGATGGGAAGACCGTGGCCCTCGCCAGGGATGGCGTGACCGCCCTTGCGAGGACCACTGGCAGGACCAGCCTCGCGAGGGAGGCTGGAGGGACCAGCCTCGTGAGGACCGTCCCCATGGCAACGCAGGCCTTCCTCCTCTACCGCCTACACTAAGGAGGAACGAAGACCAACACCAAGACGATGGGGCTGGGGGCTTCCATGAGCCGCGTGCAATTGCTTGCATCTTAGGCGGTGCCCAGGCCCCAGCCTCACAGCGCATCTTCAAGCAGTTTGCTCGCGAGGTGAATGCAGTCCTTCCCAAGCTTGAGGCCACGCGCCCTCTCAGCTGGTCTTCGTGCGCAATCACATTCAGTTCTGTAGACCAGCTCAAGTGTGCGGCAACGTCCGGAGTCCTCCCGATGCTTTGCTCCCAGTCATCAGCAGCGTGCAGGTCACCAGGACCCTCATCGATGGCGGGGTAGGACTCAACGTCCTGTCTGTTGAGATGTTCGACAATCTCCAAGTGCCATACGACTAGCTTCAGCCAACCAAGCCTTTCTCAGGAGTCACTGATGGTTCCACTGTTCCAGTTGGGCAGGTTCGCCTTTCGGTCACCTTCGGGCAACGCAACAACTACCGCACCGAGCTCATCGACTTCGACGTCGCTCACATCCGCCTGCCGTACAACACCATCCTCGGGTACCCAGCCCTGGCCAAGTTTATGGCAGTGACTCACCATGGTTACAATCTCCTCAAGATGCCAGGAAGCGGTGGAGTCATCACCGTACCCTGTGAAGAAAGGGACATAGTGTGCTCGCTCGAGCGTGCGTTCCAAGCCGCAGCAATCGAAGACCCTCAAGAAGAAGAAGATCTCACCTGGCCAGAGCCACAAGGAAGCAAGCACCTCAGGAGGTACTGCATCGGGATTCGCGCCTGATCAGGGAGCGCCGCCCTCTCGCGCATAGGAAGGCGTGCCCGGCGCCCTCCTCAATCAGGGATCGGGGGCTCTCTCTTGGAGAGCCACCGACCTTGCCAAGGTCGTGAGGGAGGCGCTCTGGCACCACTTGGAGGGGTGCTTTCAGGCACGCTTCCCTCAGAAAGGTACAATTCAAAGGAGATAAAACCCTCAGGAGTTCATCGCAAGGAATACCCAAGAGCTACAAGAGTCCAGAGTCGTGCGCAAAAGCCGCCGCTTACCTGCCGTGGCCCCGCATCCAGGCGAGAATGGAGGACTGCGCGTCTGCGATGTACCAGGGCTCAACCGAGCTGCGTCCTAGGAGCGCCTATGGCCTTCGGCCGTAGGGCACTGCATGGGACCACCCCACAGCTACGTCCTCATGCCCTTCGGCCTGCCGAGCGCGGTCGCCGCACATCAGCGCCTGTTGAGGAGCATTCTGGAGGCTCAGGAGGTCAGGCATCGCGTGGTCCTGGCGGAGGTGGCGATGATCGCGGAAGACCTGCACGTGCCACCAGAGCCTCCCAAGGACCCTGGGCCTGGGGGCTCATGAGGGCCAACGTCTTCACCGTGCAATGCTCACTTCCCCAGCATCACTTCTTCCTCAACAGCACCAGGTGACATCTTTCAGAGTTCTACTTTCAGCTGGGAGCGCCCACAGGGCTGCACCATTCCCAGGCCGCGCGGGTCCGTCCCCGCGGCATGTATCCATTTTGTTTATGCTCTTTACTTACCCTATAGGGGGCGCCCCTTGGGCTGCATCATCCCCACGCCGCTCGGGCCCGACCCAGCGGCGGTTGCTTTTACCTGTGCTTGCTTGAAATTGGATTTCCTCCAATGTTCTTAACATACCTGACCTAATCACCTGCTCGATCGACGCCTATTTGAAGAGCCGCTCGCTCTGGCACGGCGCGTGCGCACGGGTCTGTCCCTGCAGCATTGATAAACCTGAGTGGTCGAGCTCTGGCCGCGGCAGCCCCGCACGGCGCCACCTCACGAGGCCCTCAGAGCACTGACCGCTCCCTCGGATTGAACATAGGTTGGCCGACGACCGTAACGACAGGTCTTGTTTCTCCTCATGATTGGTGTGCAGGACCTACTCCAGGAGCAACGTTGGGGGCATCGTGAGCTCTCTCTCCCTCTGTTCGGCATGGACCGCTTGCATGTTAAAAGGGAGTACCTGAGCATCGCGACTCATGGGCTCCAACTGGCTTTCCAGCCCTCACCCCCTGGCCTTGACCCACGGCATCATGACCTGTCATACCAGTGGTGGCTGAGCTCGCTTGAGGGCCGGGACCTGAGGACGTAGAGCGTTAAGGAAAGTGCAGGGGAGTGGGAAGAAGCTCACAAGGGCCTAGCCCAGCAGCACCTCGACCATCGCCTCTCAGGCCAGGCGCCTCTCCGAGGAACTACGTCAGACACACAAGATAAGTTGTGCCATCGCAAAAGCTAGACCAACGCAGCGCGAAATCCCCGCCCAGTGCAACTCTATCACGGCGACGCTACCTTCCTTTCTCGCCCAGCAAGGATTGCTTGAGCGCTAAAGGGGACCTCTCGAGCATCGCGACTCAGGGGCTCTTACCGGACCTCGGGCTGCTCACCTCCTGGCCTTGACCACGGCATCGCGACCTGGCATACCAGCGACGGCTGAAGCTTGCCTGGGGACTGGGACCTGTTAGCGTAGAGCGCCAAGTCCTCGTGAAGATAGAAAGGGGGAGCTTAGCTGGAACAGAACGGACACCCCACGCTAATTCATATTAAGGATATAGTAATTACAAAAGCACGGCAGACGCCTTACATACCCCCGCGGGGTGTTGCTTTAATTCCTTGCAGGGAACAAAAGGTGCTAACCCTAAGGAATGCTACTTGCTAGCACCTCCCCAGGCGACGCCATTATCAACAGTGGGCTGCCTAGTGCCGGCACCAACCCCATCCAGATCAGTGGCGTCGGCGGCCCGCGGCAGCTGCCTCACTTCGGGCATGGCACGAGCTCGGAGGCTCGTAGTTGTCGTTGCTTGTCTCCGGGGTTGCGAGGAGTTCGGGGGAGCCACCGAAGCCCGCAATCCCTCCGCTGCCGCCTGAGGAGATGCAGGAAGACCAACGGGCGGGGCTGGTTCTCGCCAGTTCGTCACCACTGCCGCTTCCCTTAGGGAAGCATTCCAGCCGGCGTCCTTCTGCATCAAAGACCTTGAAAAACATCAAGGAGGCGCCGTCGTATTCAAGATGGATCACCAAGGCACCATCCGCGCGACAGACCCGGGCAATCTCACCCCAGCCCCGGGTCATGAAGACCTTGCTCGGAGCGACGACCGCGACCTCCGCTCCGGTTGTAGGGGTGCCACAGTCGGCATGCTGCAGCCAGAGCTCCAGGGCCCCGCTCGGCGGCATCTCGAAGGCGAAGGATGGAGGAAGGCGGATCCACAAAGTTGGAGGCATGGCGGCGTGAAGCACAAGCTCGCGAGAGGAGTGCTCCGCGTGGACTCCAGGGGGAACGACGCCAACCACTATGACTCGCCGGCGTCGGCGGCGATGCTGTCGGTGTTGCTCGTTGCCCTCCCCCCTGGGGCCTAGGACACATGCGTGCAAGGGCAGCAGAAACCCAGGCGGAGGCCGCTCGTACCATGGCCTCGACACCACCTGCCAGGCGCCTTCATCCCGGTGACAAAGGATTGGCCGCTTCTTCGGCGGGAGGGGGTCAGGACCCTCTTTGGGGGCCTTTCCCTTCTCCTCAGCTGAAAACCGGCGGATCGGTGCCATTGGCACAACAGGAGGCAAGGATGAGGAAGAAGAAGAGGAGGAGTGACGGAAAGGGGTGAATCGGCGAAGCTCACGCGGCCCCGTACTTATAGCCAAGGAAGGCCAACTGCCGGGCATCGTGACCTCAGGTAATCGTGACCCATATCTTTGCATGCAGGGACATGTCAAGTCGTGCAGTTGCCGAGGCGTCGTGGGAAGTGTAGACGCCCACGCCCAATCAACCGCCACGCGGCGCCCAAGGCCGCAGGCTGTTAGGGCCTGCGGCGCTTCTTGCTTGCCCCTTCACTTCTCTACTAAGCCAAGCCCGCACGCGCCTGGGCCCGGGGGCTACTGTCGGCGTTCTGGGAATGGGGGTCCCCAGACTTGCCTGCCTGTGGTCTGCGGCGTGGCTCAAGCGGGGGCCCAGCGCGGCCCATCTTCATCAGCTCAAGCTCAAGACCCTCGCGAGGGGCCAAGCCTCGCGGGGTGGATGACGGGAAGCTTCCTCAGAGGCAGCCTCATCAGCAAAGAGAGAGAGAGAGAGAGAGAGGCGACTGAACTCACCCTAGCAGTTCATCGCACCAGCTCAAGAACACCTCTCGCGAGGCTGTTCTTCCCTTGTACTGTCCATCATCAGCCCCAGAGGCAATCCACCACACCACACACTGGAGTAGGGTATTACACCGCAACGGTGGCCCAAACCAGTATAAACCTCGTGTCTCTTGTGTTGTTCATCATTTTCGTCTTAGTTCGCATGAGAGGATCAGACGTAGATCGGTAGGGGAGAGATCTCCGCGCGCACCCCAGTGTTCGACCTCAAGGGTCTGCCGGAACCCGAAACCCGACATGGGGGCTCCTGTCAGTGTACAAAAATAGGGGCACATCTTTGTACCCCTTTCCCTGTGCACGGGCAGTCAGAGCCGTGCCCATGGCCACACCAAGCAGAACGAGGGAGGTGAGCCAAGGTAAGATCAAATCCGAAGGCAATCAAAGCAAAGCCAAGGCCAAGACCACGAAGAGCAGAGGGACGAAGCAAGTTCCCCCGGCAAGACCCTTGCCGGGTGGCCTCAGCGGCCCCGGCAAGACTCTTGCCGGGACAGCTCGCCCCGCACCAACAGAGCGAGCCACCCTTGAGCCCACGGCCCCTAGTGCCATCATCAGCATGGGGCCAGGACTCGGGAAGGCACCCCTATGGTGGCATATAGATCTTTGTGAAGACATATTCAAGATCAGATCAGAAGACGACGGTTCTCAGCAAGGCCCTCACCAAAGACGCCGGCAAGGCCACCGTCAAGCCCACGTAAACCAAGCATCTACCGTCGTTCACATGCAGCTGCCAGCCCAACCAGCTGGGTGGGCACTTGCGTGGCAACATGCAGCTCCCAGGCCAACTCATCAAGCGCATGCGTGGCGACATGCAGATCTTCGTGAAGGCTCCACCGCCGTGGCAACTCAGCCGCCTTCCTGCCTACATGGCACCGCACGCATCCCCGGCCGAGGCACGTGTGGAAGCGAGGAGGAGTGGCGATGGACGGGACGGGCCTCGCCCCCGTCCACGATAAAGTAAGAGGACACCTAAGTTATGCATTAAATGCATCTTGTCCTGTAATACGAGGGATAACTCGTGCCACTGTTGACCTTTCCACCTCCTGTGTGCCACTGTGGCAACCCCTTTTTTCCTATAAAAGGAGGCCCAAGGCGACGAGGAGAGGGATTTGGCTCTTTGGAACCACACGTTGACCACAGCTAGTTCGGGAGCTCAAGAACTCTCAGAAATACACCCACCAAAGTAGGACTAGGGTTTTATGCATCCTCGTGGCCCGAAACTGGGTAAACGATCCTTGTGCTGTCTACTAGCCCTGCTCTCCTCGCAACCCTGCGCCCCGGCAACCATAGTAGGGATTCTTGTGATCCCATAGGTGTCGTTCCACACCAACAGCCGGTGGTGGCTTGCGGCTGAGGGGGTTGGAGGTTGAAGATGAACTGCAGGTCCTCCTTAAACTACATGTGTAGTGCCTCTCTCCTACCATTGTGTTCAGTTTCTACAGTAACATTTAGATTCCACAGTAAATTTTAGTTTCAAAAGTTAAGTTCAGAGTCAACCGTTTTTACCTCATCTGTTGTAGTCAGGTGTTTTTTAGTGATGTAAATTTTACATCTATCACTTTTTGGTAATGTATTTTACATCATCTATTGGACATCCTATTAGAATCCCACATGAGATTAATGATATATGTCTTGTACTGCTTCAGCCTCGACTTCTTACGGCTCACCGGAGCTGCTCCAACGACGAAACCATCCATCACAATAGAGCAGTGCCCTGGACGCTGTCTACAGATTCCTCAGATCTTCCTCCACAACTCCGACAACCACCTACGCCTCAACTTCTTCAGCGACCAAACCAATGATGCTGAGGTCGATACGGCTACTGCAAAGAGGTTGTACACTTGTCGCATCACTTATTACTCTACATTCATGTCGGTCCATTAGGGCTATTTTGGTTCAAAGGAAAAACATAGCAATAGGAAATTTTCCTATGGCACTCTACTATTCAATTATTCATGCATTTTGTTGAAAGGAATGGAGCAAAACATCCACCTGCACCTACTTGTCAAAATCCTATGCATGAATACAAGACCAAGTGCATTAGTGGCAGAATAACATTCTAACTGTACACACTTTCATATGGTTTCACTTTAATTTGGCCATGTTTCTTTCCATTCCTCTCATCTTCTAATTCCTGTGAACCAAACACCCAGGTTGACAGAAATCCTGTGTTTACAAATGCTCTGTTTCCCACATGCATTCCTATCATATTCTGGTGTTTTTCCTATCCCTGCGTTTTTAGAATCCTGCAAGCCAAAGGAGCGCTTACAGAATTACTTCAGTAACAGGTAGGTGTCTAAGAAAACTTTGTGTGGTTTGTGCTGCTCTCGTCGCAACATCGTCCACCTCACTTGAGCTACTCCATCGATAGAGGCATCCACAAAACCAGACATCACGACTCCTGACCATCTTTCGCTGCCTCAGATCTTCTTCCCTGCAGCCGGCACCCACCGCAATTGCATCACCATCATCTAATCAACAGATGAACCTTAGGAGTACACGGGTCCACAAGAGAGGTCGCAATCTTTTGTTTCTACTTATGTTATGCATTGCTTAATATTACCTGCTACTTTATCATCATGTTCACCTCTTAGACTCCAAGTCCGGTCCAAATTAATGTTCAAACCTGAGTTTTAAAATTACTTTTGAGGCACATATCAAGGCAGCTATGAATAGTATCTCTGTCTATTATCTGGTTCACCTACGGTATGCCTATGTTGTTCATCTTGGGTGGGAAACAAATAGTAAAGCCATCATCATCTGTCTTTTTATTAAATTATAGCTATCATCAGCCTGCTATCATTACTTTTGGATCCATCCACTGGTTGTTACCATCACTCTAGATTTCTGCATGCCTCCTTACATAATCTCACTATATTTTTTTGTATGCATGTCAGATATTTTACACAGTCATGTTGAACATGTAGAGAAAAAGAGAAGAGTTTTTTACGATAATATAATCTCATATAGACATCGCTCCATGGTGGGTTCAATGGGAAACCCTCCCCCTCTCTAGATTGTAATCCGGATGAAGATATCTGTTCTGAGGCGGATTCAGACATAGCTGACCACTCCTATTTACTCTCTAAGGTGTTTTCTCTAACTTGGCATGATAATGTCGGTCATATCATGCATATGTTGCCTTGCAGTGCCTACTTTTGATATCATATATGTCATCTGCTTAGTTTAGACATCTTCTATAATACTACCTATTTAGTTTCTATATCATATATGGGAATTATGCAGTCTCATCTCTTTTATCCAACCATAATATATGTGAAATATGCAATGCCATCCTGTTTAACCAGACATCATATATTTGAATGATATCTTGCCCATCCTTTTCTTCATTACATTTCCATTTGTCGACAATGTGTGTACATTTAACTACTCTTCCTATGAATCAGCCATTTGAGTGGGTAATGGAAAAAATCTGGAGTGAAAACAAGGTCTTGAGAGCAGACAGTGCTACCTGTCGAAGCAGATCTCTTGTTGGGTCCCGATAGCTCCTCAGAAATGGATTCAGGGACAGATGACCAGTCCTATTCCCCCACTGAGGTGTATTCTCTAACTTGGCATGGTTATATTGCTCATATCATGCATATGGTGTCTTGCATTGCATAGTTTAGACATCATATACACAATGTTGAACACCATGTTCTTAGTTCAGACATCATATATGCGAATGCCCTCTGCTTAGAATATAAATCACATATGTGAATTAAATCATGCGATCCTGATTACTTACATAACATGTATGTGAATTATGTCATGTGAACCTGCTTACTAAGGACATCATATAATTATCTCATGCCATCCTGTTTAGTTAGACATCATATCTTTGAATTATGTCATGCTATGCTATCATATTTAGATAGACATCATATATGTGAAATTATGTCATGCTATCCTTTTTAGTTAAACAATATACATGTCAACTATTTCATGCCCTCTTTTTCCACACTATCTATTGCATCTGTCTCTCATACAATGTATGTACATTCAATTATGTTTCCTGTTTATCAACCATTTGAATTGGAGTGGTGATGGCAGTATCTAGCGGCGTAAAAACACGGTCTTCAAATAAAACAGTGCTACCTCTTGGTGGAGGTAGCACCCCGGTTGTACATGCACGGGAACCAACCCTACCACACATACCCCAGACCCTCTTAGATTGTACCCCTGCTGTGATGGACAGAGAACCAGCTTCACCCAATCTAACCCCAATCCGAGCAGATAGTAACCCAGTTCCTATTGACGCAACACCATCTCCACCATAGAGCTCCCTAAGAAGAGCGGCTTGTAAGGCAGCTCCAGTGCTCAAAGTGCCAGTACTACCAAGGCGAACCCCAACTCCACAAGTTAGTACACCTATTCCTATGGAGGAAGCACAACCAGCCAGTCATAGTTTAGCATCTATCGTATTTGATGTTGTTAAATCCTATGTGTGTATCTTCCCATGATGGAAATATTGTACTGAAGATGAAGGAAAATGCCAGTTGTAGGTGTTTGTCCAGGAGTTATGTGTAAGTAATGTTACTCATGGCAGTTACTTTGCTTTGTCCCATACATTCTACCTCCAGGATGGTTATAATACAACAAATTTTACCATTTTTATCTATAGAGAAGGACCGATTTGGAAACTCAGGATGAGGTAACCTGTGCTAATACCTCTGCTATATTCAAGAGTGCTTGGTGGTAGTATCGGAATTACCTGAAGAAAACATACTTCACTAGCAAAGAAACTCATCAAATTCCCTTACGTTCTCCTAAGAAACATTTACTGTACGATGACTGGGAATGCCTTATTCTATACTGGTCCCGAACCAACAATGTGTTAAGGTTTATTAGCTCATTTTCTATTTTGAAGTACTATATTCTTGCGTCTTACTGTACTCTGTTCATGTAGAACAAGTGCTTAAACCTAAAGAACAATTATTCTCATTTAAGATTCCATTTCTATCATGCATACTGCTTTGCTATTGTATTATTGTATTTCACTACAAAAAAAATACACTTCCGTGATGATACGTGTTTGTCACATTAGGTCACTTTTTTTGTCATGCATGTATATCCATGACAAATTTATGACAGAATCAAGATAGTCATACCTGTGCTGTCGTAGAAGTGTTCCATGACATTACCAAAATTATCATCACGGAAGTGTCCACTTCCATGACGATAAATCGCGCGTCATAGAAGTGCTTTCGTCAAGGGTGACCGACACGTGCCATCCATCATAACGGAACGTCGTTAAGCTATCGGGTCGGGTTTTGGATCCGATAACCCGTTAACAGCCTCGACCAATGGGAAATTTCCACATGTAAAATTCTTATTGGCCGGACGAAACACGTGTCAGCTCGTCAGTCGGTCAGATAGGCGCCTATGATAGGTCGACACGTGGCACGACCCAATAGAGGCCCATTCCTGTGAAAAGGCCAGCCCGTTTGACTTGGTCAAAAGCTAGTGGGCCGGCCCATGGAAAGCCTGTTAACGGCATGTTCGAATATAGCCCATTTACAGCCCGCTAACCCAAGGCCCGTTACGCCCCATCTGAATTAGGCCCAGTAGCGTCATCTGGGCCATCCAATATGATTCCAGCCCATTTTCACTTCAGGCCCATGTATGGCCCATGACGTCTTTCGGGCCATATAAGGCCCTATGTAACTCTTGGCCTACTAACGGCCCGTGGTGAAACTGGCCCGTGATGAATAGTGTATCACTTTATACCCATTAACGGCCCGTTATTCCATTGGGCCGTTTCCAGCCCATGTTATCTTTCGGCCTTCTCAGAGCCCATTTATTCTTGGGCTCATTTCCAGCATTCGTTTACATACGGCCCGTTACTGTCATTTTCTGCTTGTGGGCCAAATTCAGCCCCCGTGGTTACAGTCGGCCCGTTTGTGGTCCGTTAATACGTTGGCCCGATTTCATAGCATCATCAAATACGACCTATTAACGATGGCCCATTATGGTCGGCCCATGAACGGACGATTCCAACTCTAGCCCGTTTATGGCCATAATGCGGTCTGTTTGGCCCATGTTTGGCCAATCGATTATACGGCCCCTATAAGGCCCATTGATAATACGGCTCGCAGAAGGCCCATTGTTTCTACAGCCCATAGAAGGCCCATTGTTTCTACGGCCTGTAGAAGGCCCACTGTTTCTACGGCTAGTAGGAGGCCCAGTGTCACTACAGTAAATATTAGCCCATGGTTATTGTGGCCTAGTTTTAAAAAATAGGTTATTGCAGCCACTAGCTAACCGCGGAAAAAGAACTGCAATGACTACAAGCAAACAAATAAACAAGACAACAAGGAAATAAATACGCAAGCAACTCACACTAGGCTATCACGGCTATTACACATATTACATCCACTCGGCATCAAAGTTCGCCACCAGTGCAAATATAGGGAACAAAGCAGCATATCATATACACTGGTTGTCAAAGTTGGCGACTAGCGCAAATAAACGCCGCAGCAAAACAAATTCAGAACTGAAACCACTTTAGAAGATCTCAAGAAACAATATCCTGGGTACCCATAATGCTGGCAAGATGCTTAGTAAGCTTATTAACTTTCTCTTGTTTGGCGCTTAAATCCTCCAGCGCTTGCTGTTGCACCAGAAAATATGCATCTGAATTCTGCATGGACTTCCTTAGTCCTTCAGCTTCCTGTTGCAGCACATCTGATCGATGTCTTTCAACTTGAAGTTGAGACTCAAGAAGACAAACTGATTCAGGCAGCGAGTTCGAAGAGCTTGTTCCAGCAGTAGTGGCTAGTAACTCGAACACTACATCAAGACAGGACTTTTCGGTTCTCTCACTGTCGTCAAGATAGTTTTTATCAGCTTTCTTGGAGACCAACAGGGATGTCTCACTATCTTGAACCTTATCTGCATTACTTCCTTTACCATTAGATAACGTTGTACTGTTCTCCAATATTTTGTCCGCATTCTAAAAGAGAAACAAGCAGACACATCACATGTTTACCATGTTGTATATGAAACTCATTTTGGTAAATGAGTTCATTAGTAAAGTGGACAGGATAACAGCATGAAACAAACATATATCTATGTACCATGGTCACTTTATGGTCTATGTCATTCTAGTTTTTGTTGCCAAATCAAGATAGAGACACAGTTCAAATAATATTTGTTCAAGAGAAAGTAGAATAGACAGAATATTAGTGTGGGTAACTATAGAGCAATAACAACACTTGTAATCTGCATGACATGAGAACATAACTATTTATTCAATTGAAACTAAAATCAACATAGAGCAGGTTACAACAGCAAACCAGTTAAAGAAAAAGGTTTAAAACATACTTGTCGTGCCATTGGAGTGTCAATTCCATCCTTCAAATTTGAAAATAGTTGGTATGAGTAAATATAGTCATGCAAGAGCAAAGGAGTATGAACCATAGCTATAGAACCTTACCTGAGAACAAATCTTCTTCTCCTTTAAGCATTGAGTTGGGATTCAGAGTGGTGGTCCTCGTGCTTTGGGCACTGTAGTTCCCTTACTAATTGCTCGTGTTTGGGTGCTCTGTGGTGGAGACGGTGTTGTGTCAACTGGAACTGGGTTACTATCAGCCGGGGTTGGGGCTAGAAGGGGTGTAGCTGGTTCTCTGTCCAATTGGGTAGGGGTACAATCTGCGAGAGTCTGGGTTATGTGCGGTGGATCTGGTCCTTGGGCAAGTACAACCATGGTTCTATCTGCATCAACTGGTAGCACTATCTTTTCTAAAGACCATGTTGTTACTCCCTTAGATACTGCCATCATGCTCTCCAATTCAAATGGCTGATAAACAAGAAAAGTAATTGAAAGTATAGACATTGTATGATAGACAGGGGCAATGGATAGTGGGGAATAAAAGAGGGCATGAAATAATTCATATTTATGTTGTCTAACCAAACAGGATAGCATGACACAATTTCACATACATGATGGCTAACTAAACAGGATAGCATGACACAATTTCACATTATGATGGCTAACTAAAAAAGATGGAAAGACATAGTTCAAAATTTGAGACTATGTAAACAGGATGACATGACATAACTATATAATGTGTTTATTAAATAGGTTGGCATGCCATAATTCACATACATTCACAGATAGAATGCCATAATTCAAAATATGATGACTGTAAACACTAAATAGGATGAGATGATATAAATATATGATGTCTTTATTAAATGGGTTGCCATGCCATAATTCAGATAGATGATGTGTATGTACTATGTAAATATGATGGCATGATATAATTCAAATATATGATTTATATAGTAAGCAAGTAAGCAGATGGCAATCCATATATGATGTAAAAACTAAGCAATGCAAGACAACATGCATGACATGGGTAATATAACCCTGCCAAGTTTGAGCATAGACCTCACGTGGAAAATAGGACTGGTCATCAGTCTCTGAATCCTCCTCTGAGGAGCTCTCTGTAACCAGCAAGATGTTTGCTTCAGCAGGTAGCATTGTCTGCTCTGAATACCTTGTTTTCACTCCAGATACTTCCATCACCTCTTCAAATGGCTGATGCACAGGAAGAGTAGTTGAATATACAAACGTTGTCGACAAATGGAACACATAATAAAAAAATGATAGCATGATATAATTCACATACATGATGATTGGCTAAACAACATGGCATTGGATAATTCACATATATAATGCCTTTGCAACAAGATAGCATTGTATAATTCACATATATAATGTCTTGCAACAAGATGGCAATGCATAATTCACATATATGGTAATTAGACACTGAATAGGTGGCATTCACACAAAGCATGTCTAAACTAATCAAATGACATAGCAATGCGAGACACCATACGCACAATATGAGCAACATAACCCTACCAAGTTAGAGCATACACCTCGGGGGGGAATAGGACTGGTCATCTGTCTTTGAATCCTCCTCTGAGGAGCTATCTATAACCAGTGAGATATGCGCTTCGTCAGATAGCATAGTCTTCTCTGAAGACCTTGTCTTCTCTCCAGAATTTGCCATCACCCTGTCAAATGGCTGATGCACACGAAGAGCTATTGAATGTAATAACATTTTTGACAAATGTAATATGTAACCAAAAAAACGATGGCCTGATATAATTTACATATAAGATGACTGGCTAAGCAGGATGGCATTGAAAAATTCACATATATGATGCCTGGCTAAACAAGATGGCGTTGCATAATTCACATAAACGATGAATAAACTAAATAGATGGCATTCGCACAAAGGATGTCTAAACTAAGCAGATGACATATTTGATGTATAAAGTAAGCAATGCAAGACACCATATGCATGATATAACCAACATCAGCATGCCAAGTTAGAGAGAAGACCTCAGGGGGTAAATAGGAGTTGTCTTCTCCTTCTGAATCCCCCTCAAAATAGATATCTTCCTCTCGATTACAATCCGAAATGCGTGGAGGGGGGAGGGGCTGCCTTTGCGCCTACCATGGAGCGACGTCTGCATGAAATTTTATTGCCACGCATGGCTCGTCTCTTTTGCTCTACATGTTCAGTTCCATTGTTTACAATAACTGTCATGCATAGGAATAAAACATAGTGAGATTATGTAAGGAGTGCATGCAGAAATCCAGAGTGATGGTAGCAACCTGTGGATAGACCCAAAACCAATAATAGCAGGCAGATAATGGCTTCAGTTAAAAAATACATATAATGGCTTCTTTACTGTTTGTTTCCCACCCAACATGAAACTCATAGTAGACACCGGAGATTAACCAGATAGTAGATAGATACTATTGATAGCGGCCCCGATATGTACCCCACAACCACTTAAAAACTCAAGTTTGACCATTAGTTTGGAGCTGACTCAGAGTCTAATCGGTGCACAGGACGATAAAGTAGCATGTAATATTAAGCGATGCATAACGTAAGCAGACACGAAAGAGTGAGACCTCTCTTGCGGACCCGTGTAGTCCTCGAGGTCATTTGCTCGGTTGAGGATGGTAGTGCAGTTTTCATGGCTGCCAGCGGCGTGGAAGAAGATCTGAGGCGGCGAAAGACATTTTGGAGGCCGGATCCCTGCTATGCTGGACCCTTCTATCGTTGGAGCAGCTGAGCTGGGGTGGACGACGGCGCAGCAGGAGCGGGACAAACCACGCAAGGTTTTCTTTGACAACTATCTGTAAGAGAAGTAATTCTATAAGGGCTCGTTTGAATTGGAGGATTCCAACAATGCAGGGATAAGAAATAGACAGGAATAGGATAGGAATGCACATGCAAAATAGAGAATTTAAAAACACAGGATTTCTGCCAATCTGGGTGTTTGATTCACAACAATTGGAAGATCACAGGATGCAAAGAAGCATGGTGACATTAAGTCAAACCACAAGAAAATGTACGGTTATAATGCTATTATGCTACTATCTCTTAGTCTTGTGCTTCATGAATAGGAATTTGAAAAGGAGGACAAGTGAAAATTAAAATTCCTACGTTTTTTATTTCAAGGAGACACTAAAGGAACAAATCCCTGTGCTCAGTGGACAATATATATATAACATGTAGTGTAAAAAAGAGATGCAACAAGTGTAGAACCTCTTTGGCGAAGCCATGTCGATCTCAGCGTGATTGGGTTGGCTGGTGAGGATGGTCCGGCCTACTTGGCTGTCGGAGGAGGGGTAGAAGATCTTAGGCGTCTGGAGATGGAGCCCGAGGTACTGCTCCGCTGTGATGGAGGGTTTCGTCATTGGAGCTACTCTAGTGAGTTGTACGACGCCGAGGCTGAAGTAGGACAAGAGAGACAACGAACAACGTTAACCTGAGTGGAATTCTAATAGCATCTCCAATACATGACGTAAAATACATAACCACAAAGTGCTAGATGTAAAATACATCAGCCGCTCATCTCTGAACTTAACTGTCGAAACTGAACTTAACTGTCGAAACTGAATTTTGATGTTGAAACTGAATTTTGCAGTCGAAACTAAACGCACTAGCAAGGTGAGGCTACACGTCGGTCGACTGACTTTTTCATCTCTGGTCAGTCGATTTTGCAGCCGTTGGATACAAAATCAAGGGCCTGCGGTTCATCTTCAACCTCCACCCCGCTGAGCCGGCCAAACAGCAGCCCACCGCCGCCCGCGGCCGGCGGTGCGCCGCCCCGCCTGCCCGAAAACACTCCCCACCACCAGTCCGTCGCCGCCCCGTCCATCTCTCTAGGCCACCCAGTGCCGAGCTTTTTCTCCGGCGACCCCCACGCCACCGCCCCGCCAACGCCCCGCCACCGCCGGCGACCACTGCCCCCATCCTGAACCCTAAGATAGATAGTGGGGTATCTCTCCGGCGAGCCCCCCTCCCCGCTGCGGCTGGTTCTTCCTTCACCCCGGCGAGCCCCCCACCACCTGAAAATCGACTGACCCAAAAAGTCGATTTAGTCGACTGAAGTGTAGCTAAATCGGAGCAGCATCGCAAGCAAGAGCAAGAGTGAGAGCAGCAGCGCGAGCAAGAGCAATAGCAAGAGCAGACCAGGCAGGGGACTGAGAGCAAGAGCAGAGTAGCAGCGCGAGTGAGAGCTAAAGCAGCAGCAGGTCCTACCGATGTGGACGTCGCCGCCGAGGGAGCGATGCCGTCGAGGAAGTGGCCGGCGACGCCGCCGTGGATGGAGCCACGCCGTGTCGGCTCGGGACCGAGCGCCGGCAGCACCGTGAGATCGAATCAAGAAGAAAATGCGACGATTAGTGTAAAACCTCTTTGGTGGCGCCGATTAGGCCGCAACATCATCTGAGGAAACGGTGATGATGATGCTCTTCCGGTGGTGCAGGTGAAGATGGCGGTGTGGGAATGGAGGTGGCGCGAAAGACGAGGGGAACGTCGAGGCAGCTCCTTGGAGGTGGAGGATGGGGTGGCTGAACCAGCGGGACGATGAGATCGATGACGGATCCTCATTCGGTATGGTGGATGAGGGACGTCGAGGTGTTGCTGTGGACGACGTCGTCGGGGAAGAGGCTCCGGCTGGGTGGCGGACGGAGCAGGGTGTGGTGTTTCGTCACGGGTTTTTGCGGCCTTGATGTACGAATGGGTGGGCGGATGGGATGGCAGTGGGGAACCATGGCTTAGATACGCGCTTGTCCGAAATGTGGGGTAAGTTACGAAAGTACCCCCACCAATTTGAGGCGGTTCTTTCGGTTCAGGGGTACCATGGGCATTTCGCGTGTCTGGATTTCATAGGAGGTGTGAGTTTTCACGCACGTTGTAATTTCGGAATAGCAAGGCGCGGGTTGAGATGGAGGGAGTTGTCGGAGCACAACAAGACAAAGATATATCTTAAATATTTCGGGCTAACAAGGCGCGGGTTGAAATTTCCGAACAAGCCTAACGTGTACTGTCCCAAATCAATGCGCCCTACAAATGTCATTCAAAACTTTGAATTCATGTTATGTTCAATTAAAATATTTCGCTACGTGTATAATGCATGCAACCTACTACTCAAATGAACGTTTTAGTGCATTCCAAACGTATATACTACCGCTTCAATATGAACTAAATTTGAACTCGTTTCCCTATTTGAATAAGATCTACAGTAATGATTGTTGTGAAGTCAAAGCATTTGAATTCGTTTCTCTGTTTTAATAAGATCTACAATCATCATTATTGTCAAGTTAAACCATCGTTTGTGTATTATCTTCATAGCACACCACATGATTAGTCTCGAGTTACATATGAACTATGTGTACTCCTATATGAACTCCAACTAGATTTTTTGAATCCACTTTATTTTGATTTCAAATCACATTACATTTCTAGCTCTAGCTAGATCTTCATAATCTAAACCATGTCTCATATGTATAATGTGTTTATCACATTATGTATGGGGCCCCGCCCCCTACGCCTACAAGTATTTAGATGTGAGTTGCAAACACCACACATTACCACAAATTCAAATAAAATGTGAGAATGTTCGATATATAGTATTGTTTAGATTCTTTGATATTTTGTTGTAAGCTGCGAACGCCACACATTATCACAAATTCAAATAAAATGTGAGATTGTTTGATGTATAGTATGGTTTAGATTGTTTGGCATTTAGCTGTGAGTTGCAAATGCCATGCATTATCACATTATGGTATAACATGTGCACAACACGTGTATCACCGCTATATTCATGCATGCAATGTTTAAAACACTATGATCTCCTATTCAAATATATGAATCCGCTTTCATATCAAATTATGATCTTTGTTAGTCTCTTACACCCACACAATCCTCTAACCTTTGTAGCTACCACTAACTTTCTCTCGTGCATGCACATGCCCTACTCGCCCTCCCCCTCCCTCGACATTCTATCCACCTGGCACATTCATTTTTTTCTTTAGGTCGTTCTCCCAGAGTCTCCACAACTCCTTTCCGACACACACCGATTGATAAAACTCTCCAGCGGTGCCTGCCTACAACATACAAACACACCTTCAATCTCCTACTTTATGTGTCCTTGCCTCATCTCTCTCATACGGTCAGACACACGTGTAAACTCTCGCCCCTCTTTTCATCGCTCTCACAACCGCACACTCCTCCCCCTATCTAGCTAGTAGTTGGGCCTCTCGCACCACCTCCTAGCTCCATTCTCTCTGTCTATCCGTCTCGCTGGGCCTTATTTGCCTCTAACAAATGGATGTACACCGACCGATCTCTCGCTATACATATAGCTAGCTAGGTCCTTGTAACTCGTTTTTACCCACACGTCAATCGATCTACCTCATTAGTTGTGTCTCTCCCTTCCTCCGACAAACAACAATTGATCTACCGACCTAGTTAGGTTTGCTTACCAAACACATGGTTCCCCTTAATCATCCATGGATGCGTCCCGACAGATCTATCACGCACAGGCACACACAGAAACACATCCCCACTCTTATTGATAACATTGCAGTTCCACCCTCAGTTTGTCTAGTAGGCCTCTCCCACCATCTTCGAGAAGCAACTCCATCACCCATCCAGCACTCTACCCCTCTCCCTCCCTCTCCCTCCCTCTCTCCCTCCTCTCTCTCTCTGTCCCATAATATTTCCCGTCCTTCAGTTATGTATGGATGTCGACCTATCTCCCTCAAGACATAGCTAGGTCTCTCCTTCTCAACACATATACGAGTCATTCTACCTCTATAGTTAGGCCTCTCCCAAACCATCCCATCACCTCCTCCCTCCCACACACACCGATACATCGAGCGCTCTAGTCATGTATCCCTGCCACACACAAACTTAACGTGTGCCCTCTAACGTTCCGGTAGGCTAGTCGCCCTATATCTTTGACTTGTACACACAAACAATTTCGATGGCTCTCTTCATCGATCTCGCACCCACCCACTTGATCCTCTCTTTGACTCTATGGATAGCTATGACCCCTCCCTCTCTTCTCGTGGATTGCCTGACCCTCTATGTATGATATGGATAGGTCTCCATTTCACACACATTGCATGCAAAATTTTGTTTGAGATGTCATCGACACATATTCCCACAAATAATTCATGAAATCAACCCCCACCCCACCCCCACCCCAAAACAAAAAACACTCACGAACGCGGTTTGTATCTCTCACACACACCCCACGTAGGTGGGGGACATGCACGAAGAGAAGAGGTGCATGCCCGGCGCACGTACTCCCGTCTCTTTCCCAACCACACCCGCGCGGGTACACGGTGGAGCTCATTTCTGTATGAAAAAGGCAGCCCACGTGGTAATTTGGCACGTGTAATGGTTGTCCACTTGGTGGAGGGAGGATCGTCTATGTAACGCCCTCGATGCTCCTATATCTCCAATGTGTCGAAGCACGACTTAGAGGCATAACCGCATTGAAAGCAATGTCGCAAGTGAGGTAATCTTCACACAAACCATGTAATACATAAGGGAAAGAGATACATAGTTGGCTTACAATCGCCACTTCACACAATTACATGAATAAAGCATTACATCATCCAAATACAATCAAGGCCCGACTACGGAGCCAAAATAAAAGAAGACTACCCCAAATGCTACACAGATCCCCGATCGACCCCAACTGGGCTCCACTACTGATCAACTAGAACGAAACAACTCAAAGGACAAGATCTTCATCGAGCTCCTCCTTGAGCTTGGTTGCGTCACCTACTCGGTAACATCGGCACCTGCAAACTGGTTTTGGAAGTATCTATGAGTCACTGGGATTCATCAATCTCACACCCTCGCGATCAAGACTATTTAAGCTTATGGGCAAGGAAAAGTATGAGGTGGAGCTGCAGCAAGCAACTAGCATATATGCTGGCTAACATATGCAAATGAGAGCGAGAAGAGAAGGCAAAGCACGGTCGATAAAAGTATGATCAAGAAGTGATCCTAGAACAACCTACGTCAAGCATAACTCCAACACCGTGTTCACTTCCCGGACTCCGGCGAGAAGAGACCATCAAGGCTACACACGCGGTTGATGTGTTTTAATTAAGGTCAACTTGAGGTTTTCTACAACCGGACGTTAACAAATTCCCATCTGCCCATAACCGCGGGCACGGCTTTCGAAAGTTCAAATCCCTGCAGGGGTGTCCCAACTTAGCCCATGATAAGCTCTCACGGTCAACGAAGGATATACCTTCTCCCAAGACATTCCGATCAAACTCGGTATCCCGGTTCTACAAGACAATTTCGACAAGCTAAAACAAAACCAGCAACACCGCCCAAATGTGCCGACAAATCCCGATAGGAGCTGCACATATCTCGTTCTCAGGGCACACCGGATGAGCAGTCCGTACAACTAAAACCAGCCCTTGAGTTTCCCCGAGGTGGCGCTGCAAGGGGCTCTAGTTTGGACCAACACTCAGAGGAGCACTGGCCCGGGGGGTTAAAATAATGATGACCCTTGGGCGCGCGACCCCCAAGGGAAAAGAAAAGGCTAGGTGGCGAATGGTAAAACCAATGTTGGGCATTGCTGGAAGAGTTTTATTCAAGGCGAACTGTCAAGGGGTTCCCATTATTACCCAACAGCGTAAGGAACGCAAAATCCGGGAACATAACACCGATATGACGGAAACTAGGGCGGAAAGAGTGGAACAAAACACCAGGCATAAGGCCGAGCCTTCCACCCTTTACCAAGTATATAGATGCATTAATTAAATAATAGATATTGTGATATCCCAACAATTAAACATGTTCCAACAAGGAACAACAACTCCATGTTCCAACAAGGAACAAACTTGAATCTTCACCTGCAACTAACAATGCTATAAGAGGGGCTGAGCAAAGCGGTAACATAGCCAATCAACGGTTTGCTAGGACAATGTGGGTTAGAGGCTTGGCTTAACAATATGGGAGGCATGATAAGCAAGTGGCAGGTATCACAGCATAGGCATAGCAAAAGAGCGAGAAACTAGCAAGCAAAGATAGAAGTGATTTCGAGGGTATGGTCATCTTGCCTGAAATCCCGCAAGGAAGAAGAACGAGTCCATGAAGAAGACAAACAGATGTAGTCGAACGCATCCTCACAACACGACGTTACCAGAATCAACCCGAAGAAGAAGTACACCGGAAAGAAAGCAAACAACATAGTAAACAACCAACACATGAACATGGCATGATGCACAACCAAGTATGATGCATGCCCGGTTTAATGAAGCATGTCATGGCAAAAGTGCACAAGCAATCCTACAAATTAATTGGAGCTCAATATGCAACGGTGCATATTGACGAAACACCACGACAAGTTATTTAGTTCGATCTCGTTTATGTACCCAACAATATTAAATGTTGATTAACATGGCAAGGGGTGAAGCATGATGAAACTATCTAATCTAGGCAAGTTTAAATGAGGCCGGAACAACAAAACAACATGTCCGGAGACTCCTCATATGCATATATTAGGTTTGGTACTGTTCTGCCCTAAACATTATTTTATAGTTGTTAAACATGCAAGATGAGTGCACCATGTTAAATTAGGAAAAATTCTACCCCATTTACATATAAAGTTTATTAAATTCTGAGTTATGGTTATTTAGTTATGAATTAAATCATTTTAGCAAGTTATTTAAACAAATTTAAACAAACAACATTTTAAACATTTTAAACATGGATGAAATTTGCAAATTATTAAACTAGACAAAATTCTAAGCAACTTTCATATGTAATTTATTTAGATCTCATGCACGGTTGTGAAGTTATTAAGTGCATGAAGTTTAGGGACCTAACTGTAAAACATCAGTTTTCTGGATAAAAGGGAAAATCGCAGCGCAGGGAAAAAATAGAAACGGGCCGAATCTGGGCAGCCCAACAGCAGGAAAAAAAGAGGGGCGTCAGTGGGGTGGCCTCACGATGGGCCAAGCCCAAGTTGGTGGGGGAGGAGGCGCGCTGGGCCTGATCTAGAGCCCAGCTGGCGAAGCAGAGGGGCGAGCGGCTCGAGTTGCTACTGCTCGTTTCTGAAGAACATAAACAGCAGCAGGGGAGCAGCGGCGCGATGCAGGGGCTTGGCGAGGTGGGCCTTGGACGATGTGGCGCGGCGGCGCTCGGGCGACTCTGGCAGGATGAGGCTGGGAACGTAGGACCTCGCCGGATCTTGCGGAGGCGGCGACGAACGGAGTAGGGTGGTGGCGCAGCTGCAAGCCATGGCAGGGAAAACTTCAGAGAAGTGGCAGAGAGGGAGGAAGGAGATACGAGAGGGAGAGCGACGGACGGAGGGAGGCGGACCCAGATCCGGTCGCAGGAGGTCGCCGGGGTCCCGTTCCCTGCCAGAATGAAGCGGAGGCGGGCTAGCGGACTTGGCGCTCCAAGCTTCAATGGGGAGCGGCCATGGCGTGGTGCTTCTGCGAGGAAAAACAGAGAGCAGCGAAACGTGAGAAGGGGAAGGAAGGAACCATATGAAGGAAGGGATGGGAGAGGTGGCGCGACGGGGCCGGCCTGGACATGGGCTCTGGTCATCGGAGCACGGGCTACAGCAGACGGGAGGCCCGGAGGAGCTGCAGGCAAGGGCGAGGTGCTTGGCGGGGCGACGGACTCGGCTCTGTTGGTCTTCGGGGAGGACGAAAGGGATGCACGGGAGCTCGGGGACGGCTCGCCTCAATCTGGATCGAGGACGACTGCAGGCTGTAGGGGTGGATCGAGTAGAAACCGGTGAGGTTGGTCGGGGATGGATTGGATCGGCTTGGTGGTTGGTTGGGCGCTGAAAACAAAGAGAGGATGGATCCCGAGATGGAGAGGGTAGGTAGGTGGCGGCAGGCAGGAGGGTGGATGGGACAAGTCGCCTAAAATTTAGGGTTGCCCATTTATATACGTTATTGGATTAGGTTAGGGGGTATTCGGTCCGTCCGATCGTAATCGGGCGGTCGAGAAAAATAGACTAAGAAGTCCAATTAACAAAATGGAGACGCTTTGTAGATGTTTGGGGATGATCCGGACACAACGGCGACGACTGCCCAGGTCGGGTCCGGGGAAGTTTCGGACGCGCACGCGAGGAGGGCCGCGGGCTGACGAGAGAGGTTAGGTTGGGCCTGGCGGTAAGCAGCGGACTGTGTAGACGGTCTCAAGCTGAAAGAAAAGAAGAGAGAGACCCGGCAACTGTTTCCGGAGACCGAAAACGTCCGACGAAAAGACCGGCTATAATGCCTCTATAGTTTAACGGTTGGGCTATCAAACGAACTCCGAACGCGATGAAATTTGACAGGCGGTCTACCTACACTAAAATAAGACCACACGTCAACTCTCATCCCATTCCAAGAACATTTTCCAGCCACTTATAAAATAATATTTCGGACGTGTCGCGGGCGCGTGCAAGTGTGTCTGGACTCAGAACGGACAACAGAAGGAACGGGGAGACCGGGACAGATGCATGTTTTGAAAACATGGTGATGCAATGCACATGATGACATGACAAGATGCAACACGCAAGCAAATGACAAGGCAACAACAGCAAATAACTGGAAGACACCTGGCTCAACGGTCTTGGGGCGTCACAACACTCCACCACTACGAGAGGATCTCGTCCCGAGATCTAGGATGGCACCGGAGGGAAAAAGAAGAGGAAGAGAAGTGGTAAAACTAAGTTGCTTCTTTGACAAACGAGTGAAACAAAAGAACCTTGAGAGGTTGAACAAATTCGAGAAAAGAATACAACGAAGGTGAACAAGGTCGAAAACACTCCGTTAGCAAAGAGGGACAAAGAAGATTGCGAAAAAACCTTGAGGTTGAAGGGCAAGATATATATTGAAACCACTCCGGTTAAGTCAAGATAGAGAAGGATTAAGAATGATATAATTTGGACATCACTTCGACTGAGAAGGGAGTCAAAACTTGATAAAATGGGAAGAACTAAATCAGAGGGCACAACACGCCGGTTAAATGGTTAAGCATGAAAAGAATATGATCTTGGCGAAAATGGGGTGATGGAATGAAGAGAGCAACAACACAATGCCTCCGGAAGAAGGAATCAAAGGTAGATCGTTGGAACAAAAGAACAGAGAAGAAAAAGACAACTTCTTCCACAATTGAACTTAGAAAACATCCTTGGAAGAAAAGATTGCATGAGGTGTTGGGAAATCAACAACGAAAAGAATAAGCTTATAGTGGGCTTATGGAAAGCCTCTCAAAACTATGAGGTGAAATTCTGCCACTCACGGAAAAAGAATTGGATTGATAAGAACAAGGAGACGAGAAACTTATCTCACCGGAAGGATTAATGAAGAATTTGGAGCATTTATAAGCACCATAATTAACAACAATCCTTAGGGAAAGTTTTAGGTGAAATATAATCTAAGATACTTCAATGAAGAGATTGATGTATTTAAAATATCCCATTCTTGATAACATGTGAATCATGAAACATGAACTCAAATTATCAAGAATGACATAATACCACCTCTATTGATACGGAAGGAAGAATTGCACTCCGGATTGCAAAATGAAGAATGTTTGAGCTCCTCTGGAAAGAATGTTGATGAATACTTGGAGAAGGAATTAAATCATTGATGAACCATCATGTAGATCTCCATAAAGAACTCCGGTAAATAAAAAGGATAGCGAAAAGAAAGAGAAGTTGAAAACACAAGGTGAAACCTTGCAATGGTTAGATGGATCTTCATGATGAGAAAAATTGAGAGAGCTTCGAACTCCGGGAAAAGAAAAGATAAGGCATTTCGAATCGAGAATGTGATAAGATGAACCTCCGGAATAAGGAATTAATCACTTGGATGAAAACAAGAATAAGAATCATGTTACGCGTATCCTTCACCAATTTAAATTGATGACAAGCAACAGATTGCATACAACTTATTCTCGTAGAAAGGATTAAGATAGCTATAGCGTCAACTTGGAAAGGTCTTCAACGAACCACCGGTAGGATTGAAACAACGAATAAATTGATATGATATACGAAGGAATAAGAATCTTGAACGAACCACCATAGGAATTGCAAATGAACAAATAAAAGATAACGGAACACCGGGAAGAATTAGCAATTAAACGAAGATGCTTGAGAGAATTTAGATCCATGGGAATGAAGAGATTACGAGCTGATTAGAGTATCCTTGATTTAGACACAGGTATGATTTAGAGTATGAGAGCTGAAAGCTGGAATGAATAAATCTTAGATGACGGGCTCCGGATAATCAAACTGAACAGAATCTTGAATTGCTCCGGATGGGTGAAAAAAATCTCACAACCGAAAACAATTATGAGAGGATGACCTCGAACTAGAACCACAAATCTTTGATAGAACGAAACAAGATTCAAGGGAAAACTCTTCTTCAGTCTTCAAATGTAGAGAATGACGACGAGGAACACCACCAAATAGTTGAGATACTCCAGGATGAAAATTAGCAAGGTTGAACCAACGATGACAAAAAATGAAAAATCTTCCAGAAAGGCATTTGACTGATGACAATTCATTCTTACGTCAAACTTCGAAAAGAATTTGAGAATAACTCTGGGAAAATAAGAAGAGTCAGGTAAGATCCTGGGAAAAAGGCCTGTGGGTTATGGCCCACTCAAAAGAAACACCGTTGAACGATTTACAAGAGAGAAAGCACCGGTTGAATTAAAAGACTTGAATGAGATAACAGACTCGAGATATCCTAAACACTCCGGAACAATTGAATAGCGAGAAGTGGATGATTAAGAGGTGCACCGGCATGAGAAAGCAATTGAAACAAGGAAAAAGGATATGATCAACACCAAATCTTAATTTGAATCCACCGGAGAAGAAAAGAATGAAGAATGATGAACTAGTAGAACATCTTCATGAGAAACACCGGGTAAAAACATGAAGGAAAAAGAATGGAGAGACTTATCATGAATAAAAGGATACTTGATTAAGAAATCCGAGTCCTTGAGGAAAAAGGGTGGGTGGGCGGGAAAAACAAAGGCAACTTGGAGACGGATGAAACAAACACCGTTGAGAAGAACTGATACTTGTTCTTGCGAATGTTGAAGTGATCGGATCCACTTGAAGAGAAACACGCCGGTGAAAAAGGTTTGACATGACACTCTCGATTATCATGAAGGATTGATATTCACATAAGAGTATGAGAACATCATTTAGGAAAGGTATGGAATCCACATTTGACTTAGAAGCAACTCGAATACCACAACTCAAAACAAAACAAAGGATTGGCTTGCAAAATAAGCCGGAACAAACATATGATAGAGATTTCGTCCGAAGTTTTCATGGTGGGGCCTACACGGGCTCGATCGTACAGCACCATCATGTACAAGGCAATGCACATGACATACGAAGCGTCCCCGAGTCGGCATAGCCAAGGACTCTTTAAGACACAACGAGACCACTGTAAAACCGACCGTGAATAGGCGGACCACTAGACGTCGAACCCCAATTTCATATCATACATCTGTCAGAAAGATATCCTAAGAGCTACTTGAATTCCCACTTATAAACTCCCGAACCTTTCCGGTTATGCAATCAGGTGTTGGGGATACAGGGGAAGCATAATATCTCACCCAAATCTAGGAAATCCTACATCCAGCTGTATCCATCCTTCAACACATAACCGAGAAAAACTTCAGAAATCGTCTACCTCAACCTTCGAAAAGCATCGGTTATACAAGTTATGGCAATACTCCCGAACTCCTGCCCCAGTACTGGGTGGCGTCGAGGTTATCTCACCAACAACTGCATAAAAGAGATTTTCGATGTCGGCGAACTAAACTCAGGTATTCCAGAACTACAACGATAAAATTGTGACGACAACACCTCGGAGCTCAACTCCCCGGGACATTGCCACAACCCCTAAATGACAGGAGGCACCAAGAACAATGTTCTTGTCACAAAACCATCGGAACGATTCCAAGATACCCGCGTGATCCTAAAAATTTTGTTTAGTGAAATTTGAGAAGATAAGAGACAAAACTCTACGTCAGGATGCCGCGCCAGAGTGATGAAGGGACTGGGGAGTAAAAAGAATTGCTAAACTCTTCGATATATAATTCCTAAATGACTCAAAACATTTTTCTAGACTCAACAACGGCTGCTAAAAACGATCAAGCAGTGGGTGCTCCTAAGGTCGGGGAAGGCTCTGATACCAACTTGTAACGCCCTCAATGCGGCTATATCTCCCACGTGTCGAAGCACGACTTAGAGGCATAACCGCATTGAAAGCAATGTCGCAAGTGAGGTAATCTTCACACAACCCATGTAATACATAAGGGAAAGAGATACATAGTTGGCTTACAATCGCCACTTCACACAATTACATGAATAAAGCATTACATCATCCAAATACAATCAAGGCCCGACTAGGGAGCCAAAATAGAAGAAGACTACCCCAAATGCTACACAGATCCCTGATCGACCCCAACTGGGCTCCACTACTGATCAACTAGAATGAAACAACACAAAGGACAAGATCTTCATCGAGCTCCTCCTTGAGCTTGGTTGCGTCACCTGCTCGGTAACATCGGCACCAGCAAACTGGTTTTGGAAGTATCAGTGAGTCACGGGGACTCAGCAATCTCACACCCTCGCGATCAAGACTATTTAAGCTTATGGGTAAGGTAAAAGTATGAGGTGGAGCTGCAGCAAGCAACTAGCATATATGCTGGCTAACATATGCAAATGAGAGTGAGAAGAGAAGGCAAAGCACGGTCGATAAAAGTATGATCAAGAAGTGATCCTAGAACAACCTACGTCAAGCATAACTCCAACACCGTGTTCACTTCCCGGACTCCGCTGAGAAGAGACCATCACGGCTACACATGCGGTTGATGTGTTTTAATTAAGGTCAACTTGAGGTTTTCTACAAACGGACGTTAACAAATTCCCATCTGCCCATAACCGCGGGCACGGCTTTCGAAAGTTCAAATCCCTGCAGGGGTGTCCCAACTTAGCCCATGACAAGCTCTCACGGTCAACGAAGGATATACCTTCTCCCGAGACATTCCTATCAGACTCGGTATCCCGGTTCTACAAGATAATTTCGACAAGCTAAAACAAAACCAGCAATACCGCCCAAATGTGCCGACAAATCCCGATAGGAGCTACACATATCTCGTTCTCAGGGCACACCGGATGAGCAGTCCGTACAACTAAAACCAGCCCTTGAGTTTCCCTGAGGTGGCGCTGCAAGGGGCTCTAGTTTGGACCAACACTCAGAGGAGCACTGGCCCGGGGGGTTAAAATAATGATGACCCTTGGGCGCACGACCCCCAAGGGAAAAGAAAAGGCTAGGTGGCGAATGGTAAAACCAATGTTGGGCATTGCTGGAAGAGTTTTATTCAAGGCGAACTGTCAAGGGGTTCCCATTATTACCCAACCGCGTAAGGAACGCAAAATCCGGGAACATAACACCGATATGACGGAAACTAAGGCGGCAAGAGTGGAACAAAACACCAGGCATAAGGCCGAGCCTTCCACCCTTTACCAAGTATATAGATGCATTAATTAAATAATAGATATTGTGATATCCCAACAAGTAAACATGTTCCAACAAGGAACAACAACTCCATGTTCCAACAAGGAACAAACTTCAATCTTCACCTGCAACTAACAACGCTATAAGAGGGGCTGAGCAAAGCGGTAACATAGCCAATCAACGGTTTGCTAGGACAATGTGGGTTGGAGGCTTGGCTTAACAATATGGGAGGCATGATAAGCAAGTGGTAGGTATCGCAACATAGGCATAGCAAAAGAGCGAGCAACTAGCAAGCAAAGATAGAAGTGATTTCGAGGGTATGGTCATCTTGCCTCAAATCCCGCAAGGAAGAAGAACGAGTCCATGAAGAAGACAAACAGACGTAGT
The DNA here is from genome assembly GCF_002162155.2 of Triticum dicoccoides. Classification (NCBI taxonomy): domain Eukaryota; kingdom Viridiplantae; phylum Streptophyta; class Magnoliopsida; order Poales; family Poaceae; genus Triticum; species Triticum dicoccoides. The sequence continues at coordinate 408,563,059 of NC_041392.1, forward strand.
CGAACGCATCCTCACAACACGACGTTACCGGAATCAACCCGAAGAAGAAGTACACCGGAAAGAAAGCAAACAACATAGTAAACAACCAACACATGAACATGGCATGATGCACAACCAAGTATGATGCATGTCCGGTTTAATGAAGCATGTCATGGCAAAAGTGCACAAGCAATCCTACAAATTTAGTGGAGCTCAATATGCAACGGTGCATATTGACGAAACACCACGAGAAGTTATTTAGTTCGATCTCGTTTATGTACCCAACAATATTTAATGTTGATTAACATGGCAAGGGGTGAAGCATGATGAAACTATCTAATCTAGGCAAGTTTAAATGAGGCCGGAACAACAAAACAACACGTCCGGAAACTCCTCATATGCATATATTAGGTTTGGTACTGTTCTTCCCTAAACATTATTTTAGAGTTGTTAAACATGCAAGATGAGTGCACCATGTTAAACTAGGCAAAATTCTACCCCATTTACAAATAAAGTTTATTAAATTCCGAGTTACGGTTATTTAGTTATGAATTAAATCATTTTAGCAAGTTATTTAAACAAATTTAAACAAACAGCATTTTAAACATTTTAAACATGGATGAAAGTTGCAAATTATTAAACTAGACAAAATTCTAAGCAACTTTCATATGTAATTTATTTAGATCCGATGCACGGTTGTGAAGTTATTAAATGCATGAAGTTTAGGGACCTAACTATAAAACAGCAGTTTTCTGGATAAAAGGGAAAATAGCAGCGCAGGGAAAAAATAGAAACGGGCCGAATCTGGGCAGCCCAACAGCAGGAAAAAAAAGAGGGGCGTCAGCGGGGTGGCCTCACCATGGGCCAAGCCCAAGTTGGTGGGGGAGGAGGCGCGCTGGGCCTGATCTAGAGCCCAGCTGGCGAAGCAGAGGGGTGAGCGGCTCGAGTTGCTACAGCTCGTTTTTGAAGAACAGAAACAGCAGCAGGGCAGCAGCGGCGCGATGCAGGGGCTTGGCGAGGCGGGCCTTGGACGATGTGGCGCGGCGGCGCTCGGGCGACTCCGACAGGATGAGGCTGGGAACGCAGGACCTCGCCGGATCTTGCGGAGGCGGTGACGAAAGGAAGCAGGGTGGTGGCGCAGCTGCAAGCCATGGCAGGGAAAACATCAGAGAAGTGGCAGAGAGGGAGGAAGGAGATACGAGAGGGAGAGCGACGGACGGAGGGAGGCGGACCCGGATCCGGTCGAAGGAGGTCGCCGGGGTCCCGTTCCCTGCCAGAATGAAGCGGAGGCGGGCTGGCGGACTTGGCGCTCCATGCTTCGATGGGGCGTGGCCATGGCGTGGTGCTTCTGCGAGGAAAAATAGAGAGCAGCGAAACGTGAGAAGGGGAAGGAAGGAACCATATGAAGGAAGGGACGGGAGAGGTGGCGCGACGGGGCCGGCCTGGACATGGGCTCTGGTCGTCGGAGCACGGGCTACAGCAGACGGGAGGCCCGGAGGAGCTGCAGGCAAGGGCGAGGTGCTTGGTGGGGCGACGGACTCGGCTCCGTTGGTCTTCGGGGAGGACGAAAGGGAGGCACGGGAGCTCGGGGACTGCTCGCCTCAATCTGGATCGAGGACGACTGCAGGCTGTAGGGGTGGATCGAGCAGAAACCGGTGAGGTTGGTCGGGGATGGATTGGATCGGCTTGGTGGTTGGTTGGGCGCTGAAAACAAAGAGAGGATGGATCCCGAGACGGAGAGGGTAGGTAGGTGGCGGCAGGCAGGAGGGTGGATGGGACAAGTCGCCTAAAATTTAGGGTTGCCCATTTATATATGTTATTGGATTAGGTTAGGGGGGTATTCGGTCCGTCCGATCGTAATCGGGCGGTCGAGAAAAATAGACTAAGAAGTCCAATTAACAAAATGGAGACGCTTTGTAGATGTTTGGGGATGATCCGGACACAACGGTGACGACTGCCCAGGTCGGGTCCGGGGAAGTTTCGGACCCGCACGCGAGGAGGGCCGCGGGCTGACGAGAGAGGTTAGGTTGGGCCTGGCGGTAAGCAGCGGACTGTGTAGACGGTCTCAAGCTGAAAGAAAAGAAGAGAGAGACCCCGCAATTGTTTCGGGAGACCGAAAACGTCCGACGAAAAGACCGGCTATAATGCCGCTATAGTTTAACGGTTGGGCTATCAAATGAACTCCAAACACGATTAAATTTGACAGGCGGTCTACCTACACTAAAATAAGACCACACGTCAACTCTCATCCCATTCCGAGAACATTTTCCAGCCACTTATAAAATAATATTTCGGACGTGTCGCGGGCGCGTGCAAGTGTGTCTGGACTCAGAACGGACAATAGAAGGAACGGGGAGACCGGGACAGATGCAAGTTTTGAAAACATGATGATGCAATGCACATGATGACATGACAAGATGCAACATGCAAGCAAATGATAGGGCTACAACAGGGAAGAACTGGAAGACACCTGGCTCAACGGTCTCGGGGCGTCACAGTCTACCACGAGTGAACAAACAAATTGAGACTTGACACATTATGTTAAATTAAAAAAAGAGGCAAACCATGCGGGGCCTACCTTAGAGGCAAGGCTCTATACACTAGAGTACTTTTGATGTGTCCCGTCAACTCGCAGAACGAGGAGAAGCTTTCTTAGTATGTCGTCTCCCCCGCCCACGGGCGTGGTGGCTCGCAGGATGAGGTGAAGCTTGCTTACCACGCCTTACGCCCGCTCCCTCGCCCATGCGCCCGGTGGCTCGCAACCCCAGGAGAAAATTTTACTACTCCCTCCGTTTACTCCTCGTCCCTACCACCTTGGTTATAGAGATTATACTATCATATTGTTTGGAATATATATGTCCTTTAGTAGATTTCAATATGAACTACTAGTACGTACTCCAAACACTGATGTCTATAGACGTATTTTAGAGTGTAGATTCACTCATTTTGCTCTGTATGTAGCACTCTCCCTCACCACTCGACCCTTGCCCACGTGGTGGACGTGCAGCAATTCATTCGGTCTCATATAGCTAGAATGATATATATCGTACTACCATTATTGCTCGACTTCCCGAAGAGGCGAAGAGCCAATCGCAAGGTTAATATCTTAGAGATGCCAAGCGCAAGGTTATAGGAGAACGAGTAGTACGTGCCGCATCATTTATAAATAAAGGTTTTTTCTTCAGTGGCACGTACGCAATATGATAGGTTCATATGGAGAGAAAAGGAAACCGCTCCACTATATACATAGTCAGGACGGGCCAGCCTACACGGTTGCTTGCTGGGGTTGCTCTCTTCACACTCTCTCGCACAAAACGACTGCGGCCACATCTCTAACATCCCGGCGGATCACGTCCGCTTGGGGAAGGGGTGGATGCTTAGTGTAGATGCGGTGGCCGTCGCCGACGGCAAAAAACCACTGTCGGCACGTCCCGATCAGGGGTCCCCGCTATTCTCTCTCACAAAGCCGGTGAGGTTGCCTTCGTCCCTTGCTCACTGCCGCGACGTGGGCAGTTGCCGCCTCCCGCTGCCCTCCTCAAGGTTGAGCTACGTCCCTCAGGTACAACTCCCTTTACAGCCGGCTTGCACCACTGGTCCAGCTGCCCACATCACTCCCTGTGGATATTTCTCTACTTCTTTGCCCCGCACATACCTCTACTGGCTTCTACGTACTGTATTTGTGATGAGTTTATGTCTCATCAACTAGTCCCAGTAATCTTATTCTAATCACGCTTGGTCAATTTCTTTGCCACGGGGATGCTCATCTCGATTTTGGTGAAACTGCACAAAATGATCCGATGGTCAAAAGGTTGCAAACTTCATTTATTAGGAAGCTCGAACGTTGCCAGCAAATTGAAGCCTGGTCAGGGTTCACGGTTCAAGGGCTAGAGACTGCATGGATCGTTTTTTTCTTTAGCTGCCTATGTTCCAAAATAAGTGTCAACTTTAGTAGTAGTACAACTTTGTACCAAAGTTTGCACAAAGTTGAGAAACTTATTTTGGAACAGAGGGAGTACATATTTGATATGATCTGTCAATCATTGAGATGCAATAGCATGCATGTTATTCTCCTTTGTATTTGATGAAATGTTGCAACTGGCATCCTTGGACGCAAGATACATGTAAGAGAAGCTGGAAGCTTCATAGCATTGTACAAATTTATCTCGCTAATAAATTACAGTACGTACTATACTAGTACTTCCTCCGTTCCTAAATATAAGTCTTTGTAGAGATTTCACCATGAACCACATGTGGATCACTGAGCCTGCGTGTTTTCACTGCTCTTGCACGCCTCCGCTGTAAGAATGGAGAAAATTGTAATCTAGTAGGTATACCTCCTTTTGCCGAAAGCATGGGACATCCAGCAGTCCTACGACCTCAGTAATAAAGACCAATGAGCCGTCAAATCACATAGACCCAGCAGTAAGTTGGACGGACGAAGCAACCATCACTCTTGCGCCAGTGAGAGGTCGCGTCCGCTCTGCCCGGTCATGATTGCGGCACCGATTCTTTGGAGCGACGCTGACCGTTTTGGGCAGGAAGCGGGCGCGGGCGATGGAGGGGCTTTCGATGCACCAACTCTCGCAGCTAAAATCGTACACTACACAACATCTCTCTGTAGGAGTAGGTTGATCTGTCGCTCTCTCTAACACACACATGGTATTAAACACACATGCACACACACATGCGCGCGCGTGCACGCACGCACCTTGGTCCCGTTGCACCTTCTAACATGACTTATTACACCTAGACGGAGGGAGTAGTAAGTATACGAGATACGGTGGCACACTGACTTAAGTCGAATACAAGTGCCCAAAATTGGTGTGCATGTTATAATAAGGATTTAGGGATGTATAAAAGGTTATTTCCCTCTCCTTGAACATAACGGGAGGGTTGTGTAGCTGGTTAGCCTGTTCTCTCATCAAACTTGAGGTCTCGGGTTCGATAACTACACTTGAGCATAATTTGTGCCAGGAGGATTCCTTGAATGGTCAAAATGTTTTCTATGGTTTGCACGCTTCACACTCTCTCTCCAGTATATATATACACGCTGGAGCCTCAGCGCTTGTAGTTGCTCTCTTCACACTCTCTCGCCCTCTCCCCTGGAGCCTCAGCGCTTGTAGTTGCTCTCTTGACACTCTCTCGCCCTCTCCAGATCTAAACAAGACTTCGTTGGCCTCTCTCTCCCCTCACTGCTGCTCAAAGAGCTGGCAGGATCCGTCCGCCGGGAAGGGAAGGAGGCTTAACGCTGTCGCCGTCAGCGAGGGACTACCGGCGTTGTTGTTCACTTTCCACCCAGCGGTGGCGCGGGAGGGCCTCCGACCCCTTCTTCTTCGCCGCCGTCCCGTCGCCCGCCGAACCACGCCCCAAGAACCTTAAGGTATAATTTACTTACTCCACATGCATTGCTCTAGATGCATGTATAACATGAATCGAGGACGCGGTTCAAAGAGGAAAGGAGTGGGAAAAGTTGTATATAGCATGAATCTCGGACGTGGTTCAAAGAGGAAATGAAGGGGGAAAGTTGTATAGCATTAATCTAGGACGTGGTTCAAAGAGGAAAGGAATGGGGGAAAGTTGTATCGCATAAATCTAGGACATGGTTCAAAAAGGAAAGGAAGGGGCGAATGTACTAGTTTAAAAAGGAAAGGAATGGACAAGGCTGTAGAGTTTGAGCAGGACTAGATTTGCTGCGCTCGCATAGGGAAAGGCGTGTGATAACAAAACTGGGACCAACACGGACTGACACGGAGTTTTTTTAGTCCCTACACCAAAATGTCCCTATAAACAAACACCCTCTAATAATGTTGCTGCAAAATTGATGCAATGCCCCAGTTAAAAGTAAATTACATGTTTAACGAATTTTATTGTTAATATAATCTCTATGTTAATATTAATCAATGCCACCGTTTGAGAAATGCTACTGTCTTGCTTTCTTTCCCATTTAGATAAGGTATATGCTTCTTTTTGTTGGCTTCTGTGTCATCCACCGTTATTAACCACTAATTTTTTCCTTTGCACCTCTGTGTAAACAGGATTATCTGCTTCACCTCGTTGTCATTGTGACCTTTTGTTGCACTGCACAAAACACTTTAGCAAAATGTCACACCGACAACGTTGCTTGATTGCTTGATCTTAGTGGAACTGCACAAGAGGAGATCTTACTTCTTATCCGTTAAGGCGAATTTCGTTCAGATCTTCTTCTTGTGAGTTGTTTGAATTCCGCATCATGAGAGGTCAGTACTAGCCTTCTTTCACATGATTCTGCAGTGTGCATTCATATGTTGTGCTACTTGTACGATAATGTTGCTTGATTTTAGTGAACTGCACAAATGGAGACAAGACTTCCAATATGCATGTGCACCGTAATATCCCATTGAGGTAAGATAAGGATATTTCACAACTGCTGGCCTGTATTTTGCCACTTTCATCAGAAAATTAAGTTTAGTACTATACTTGTCCTCCCTAATTGACATGCCAAATCTTATATTGAAGGCGAAGCTTGTTTGTTATTGAACCAAGTGATGAAGGGGAAGAACAAGGGGAAGAAAAACAAAAATCAACTCCCGGTGCTATCATGAAAAAGTGGTATTGTCCTTGAGAAATGCTTCATCTGTGTTGTTTTAAATAATTCCTTTCCTTTTTTTTGAGCAAACAGTGATGCTAGCATTTAGTAGTCCTCTTGTCTTTGCACAACAGGATCATATTCCTCTGAAGAAGAATATGGAGTACGTGAAGTGACTAATTCCGATTATGCCAGGATGAAGAAGCCATGTCTATCTTATCATCAGAAGGAGCAGTTGAAGGATGGTTACATTACTTCCCACAAGACCAAACTAACTTCAGCTCAGAAGGACTGCCAAAATCTCCATTTTTTTGCTGTGATGCGCGAGTACAATGTTGTTTTAGGATTCTTTCTGGTGAGTTCCATTTTTCTAAAAGTGTGCTTTACATGGACCATGGATGTGCCTGTTGAAACTGTCAATTCATAGTACAATTTTCTCTATACTAATCCCTTTTTTGTTTTTGTGCAAACAGGGGTGCTCAGCTTGATTTCAATGGGAACTGCACAAAATGTTGATGAATACATCGAATCATTCATTTCCACCACAAGAAAGGAGGTGCCGATAAGTTCAAGGCGTTGCAACATATAAGGGTGAAATCATACAAGCTACGCGCGAATTTGGTTGATTTTGGTGGAACTGCACAAAAAGAACAGCTGGTTTATTTAGCATGAGGTGCCATGTCAATGTCCGAACTGATGTCAAACCCTTCCCATTCCACAATCATAGGCATTTGATATTTTGGAATGGGACAACCTTGTCAAATTTTGCTCATTGATTTTAGCAAGACATGCGTTTGATATTTTCGAATGGGATGCCCTTGTTGTCAGCAGCGTCGATCATTTTTTTCTTTATTCTTTAGTTGTGAAGTAAATATTGCCTCTGACATGTGAGTCGCTGAGATGCATAATCATCGATTGTTTTGAATGTTCTCTATGATTTGCCAGGCCTGTGTGTTTTATTGCAATGTACAGAAATGCTAAAAACCTACTCAACTCTTTGTACTCCTTCTGTTCCTTTTTACTTCGCACATTGTGAAAGTGCATACTTTTTTGTATAAGATTGGTCAAAGTAGAGGTACTTTGACTGCAGACATAACTTGTATGCAGACTAGAAAGGACCGGAGGGAGTACATGTGAAACTGCTGCAAACGAGGTGATCACCCTGGGAATAATGCTAGTACATATTGTTTTGCATGTTCATCCAATGCCAGTGATACAGGAATTCGAACTAATCGAAATAAATTCATTCATACACGGTCGGATTTCATATAAACATGCCAGATTTCATTACATTTCATACATTCTTCAACTAAAAAGCGGTGCGCTGGAGGTATAATTAATTAACCGAAGCTACCCACATGTGTCCCGCTGAGCCGAACAGAAGCTTCAGTGACTTAACTGCAGGTGCAGTTGCGTAACTGACATGTGGCCTGTTGGGCCCACGTGTCCGTCAGCCAACTGCACCAGCAGTTAAGTAGAAGCAGCGTTACTCTCCAGCAGAACTCCCTGACTCCACGTCGCCGCCAGGAAGCTAACCGGCCGTCAATGGTCAACCCGCCTAGCTTGGCTTCAACAGGAGGGTAGGAGCGGTGGCTTTACTTGGACCCGAGCGGCAACGTCCTACCGTGTTCTACTCTTCCTCGTTTTCTGTGTGGCGCGGCCTCGTTGGCAGCGGGGCGGGTCCTCGGCGGAGCCGGCGATGTCCTCTATCTTGTTGTCGGTGGGCGACGCCTCAGTGGAGCAGTGGAAATCCTCCCCTGCGTTGCCGGCAGGGTGGGGCCTCGGCTGAGCCGGCGATGTCCTCTGCCTCGTTGTTTGCGGGGCGGGGCCTCGGCGGAGCCGGTGGTGTCCTCTGCCTCATTGTTGGCGATGCAGGGCCTTGGCGGAGCAGGGCCTCGTCGACGCCAGCGGAGCGGGGACTCGTCGGAACCGGCATTGTCCTCTGCCTCGTCCTCGGTCTCGCCAAACAGCGCCTCACCCGCTTCATCGCCCTCTTTGCTAGCCTCTTTGTGGGCGGTCGCAGCCTCCGCCACCCGCATACGCTCCCGCCAGCGCTCGAGGCGGCCCTTGCGGGCGGAGCGGTACGAGTCGAGCAGCGCCTCCTGCTCCGCCCGCTCCGCGGTGATCTGCTCCTCCACCTGTAGATGCTCCTGGAGGAGATGGTGGTTGTAGGCGGCGTCGGCCTGCGCCTCCCAGAACTGCTCCTGACGCATCTGCCTCACACTGTCCATATATTGGGCACAGGCCTCGCCGATGGTCATGGTGCAATGTACCGGCGAGGATGGCGCGGAGGAGGGGGTTGGCGCCGGATCGTCGACTACCATGTTCTCCATTGGGATGTTGTCGTCCTCCGGCTGCCTGCCGGCCAGCCGGTCAGCAGCAATGGCTGCCATCTCCTTGTGGTCCATTGTCCGCCTGTCCCGAAGAGCGCTGGAGCGCGAGGAAGCCATGGTGGGCAGTAGTGGCGTGGACAGGAGAAAGGGAACGGATGCGGATGACTGCGGCTATGGCCGGTGCAACAGTTTAGATAGCAATGGTGGGCGGGCGGAGGGACGGACGTGTGGCACCGGAGTAGCTGCCTCGGCAACCGCGTATCATTAATGTGGGTGGCAGATGGACGGACGACACTTGTGTCGTTTGAAGGCGGAGCAATCGCCTGCACCTGGAAGCGGGGCGGGCGGCGCTGACTGTTTCGGGCGGAAAGCGTGCGCAGACGAGGAGATGAATTTACTTGGAGAGGATTACAATGGGACCCACCAGGTCCATAGCCTCACGTATGCAAGTGCCTCCTTATTATATATATATATATATATATATATATATATATGTATAAAACTATACTCCCTCTGTCTAGGTGAATAAGTCGTATTAGAAGGTGCATCACGACCTAGGTGCAAGCAGATTGGTGGAAAATAAGAATATTTCTCTCTTCTAAACACAACATTTAATCATAGTAGAGGATGCCTTATTAGCTACCCATGCAGGCCATCGTAATTCATAGCATGCAAAGCGCTTTTATTTCTTGCCTAATAACCGCATGGACGTGCTGCATGCATTGGTCCTTGCGCGAGCAAACAAAAAGGAGGAAAGGGGTTTCCACGGGAGACAACAAGGCAGAGGTGGAAGCGCTCGCTGGAGTTATTTATTTTGCTTCCCCCTGGTTTCCTGACATCACGGTCCCACATCATTGTCAACCTATGTAGTACTAGTCAATAAACGAGAGAATTGCACAAGAAGCGACCGACAGCTGGGACCAAGCAGCTCGAGCAGTATTTGTGTTCTTGAGGTGTGAGCACTGCAGGGTTTTTCGATGTTTAGCCCAGATATTAATTTTTCTCCTGTGAACAACAACGAAAACATCGCTGCAGGTATTAACTGGGCGGGCTGTGGCCCGTCTAGCCCAGGCCAGATATCCAGCCCAGATATTAAATTTTTTCAAGCTGAAAAGGCTAGCCCAGCTATACTTTTTTAGGAATACCCAGGCAAGGTCAAGTTGTTATTCTCCACCCCGCTGGGCTGCAAATCTTTCCTAGGAGGGATGCATTAGGCTTAACAAGAAAATGGGCTTTAAGAAATAATAAATCGGATGTAATTATAAAAACTAGGCAGTAACTATAAAAAATGCACCAAACACGTGATTACTTTATAAAATATTATTTTTGGATATTGAAAATTTTAATTTCATTAATTGTTGCGAGCGCAAAGTTCCATTGGATTTTTACGTAATATAAATTTATATTGAAATTGTATTTAATCTAACTAGAAATTTCGGGATAAAAATATTTCAGGTCCCATCAAAATGTGGGAAATTTTATTGAATTCTGTTTTGAACGGTTGGTTGAAATGGGCTGTACTTTTAACAAACTGTAAATGGGCTGTAGTAAATTCCATTAGAATTCAAAAATGGGCTACACGTTCTTATAAATCTCAAATGGGCTATAAGTTCTCTGCCACACACTTCTGGCCTTACTAAGTTGACGCGTCCCCTAAAAAAACAGAGTTGACGCGTATGCAAGGCTTTGTCAACTTATAGTCAACACACGGTTCTAGCAGCAGTGGCCGTTGGATGTCCATCCAACGGATGCCGTGCTTCTTCTTCAATCTCGGATATTCTAGCTTCACCCGCCCAAAAAATGATTCCTTCCCCTGACATCTGGGGCGCACCATTTCGGAAGCTGACCTATGGGCCTACTAAGTTGACGTACCAAGGGCTTTGTCAACTTAGTCAATATAAACGATTCTAGCTGCAGTGACCATACAATGTCCATCCAATGGCCGTAGTGCTTCTTCAACCTCTGGTCTTCTTGCTCCAGCCGCCCAAAGCAGCGCCGGTCGTACCACCTGCTCCTGCCTTCCGTGGCCGGCTGTGCTGCCGTGGAGCCCTCACCGCCCCCTACTATTCCCACCACTGGCCAAGCCCTGCGGCGACGGTAGCCTCACACCACAGCCGAACGATTGAACCCTCATACGCCTCTCCGCGTGGGCATCCACTGCCGCGTCTTCACCGGCTCCGCGTCGTCCCCTTCCTAGGCCTCACCGTCGTCCACCGCCCTGGTGCTCTCGGCGCGGCGTGGTCAACGTAGAAGGAACGACTTCCATCGGACGTGGACTGTACATGGAGAGGCTGACAGCTGGGTCCATGGCGGCAGCAAGGAAGTGCCTCCTTATTACGCGGAAAATAATGATTCCTCCACCTGACAGCAGGGACCCACCGAACGGGCCACCAGTATTTTGCGAAAAAATCATTTCCCCCTGACTGCTAGGACCCACCGGACGGGCCACCGTATTTCGCGAAAACAATGTTCCCCCCTGCTGTCAGCTCGGACCCACCGGAAGTGCCTCCTTATTACGCACAAAAAAATGAATACTCCCCCGGCTAGCTGGGACCCACCTTGCTGGGAGGCTGACTTGTGGGCCTACTAAGTTGACGGGGACGAAGGGCTTTGTCAACTTAGTCAATATGAACGATTCTAGCTCTAGTGACCGTACGATGTCCATCCAACGGCCGTAGTGCTTCTTCAACCTCTGGTCTTCTTGCTCCAGCCGCCCAAAGCAGCGCCGGTCGTGCCGCATGCTCCTGCCTCCCGTGGCCGGCTGTGCTGCCGTAGAGGCCTCACCGCCCCCTACTATTCCCACCGCTGGCCTGGCCCTGCAGCAACGGTAGCCTCACACCGCAGCCGAACCAGTGAACCCTCGTAGTCCTCTCCACGCGGGCTTCCACTGCCGCGTCATCCCCTTCCTAGGCCTCGTCGTCGTCCACCGCCGTGGTGCTCTCCGTGCAGCGTGGTTAACGTGGTCAAGGAACGACTTCCATCGGAAGAGTACTGTATGTGGAGAGGCTGACAGCTGGGTCCACGGCCACAACACAGTTTTTTTTTTGTGATTTGCCAAGTAACTCGCTTTGTTAGGCCTGTTGGGCTGCAAATCTTTCAAGACGAGGAGAGCTTTCATTCGGCTGGCCGAGAAAATGGCCCATCAGTAATGAGAAATGGGTTGTACATTTTTAAAACACATCATACCGGCAATTAGTTTCAAATATCTTTTTTTCATTTCAAGATTTTAAATTACATTAATTTTTATGTGTGGAGAATTTGTTGGATTTTATATTGATATACATTTATTTTTTAAATCAGTTTGAATGTGAGTCGAAATTTCGGGATTAAAAACAGTTCGGACCGCACCGAAATATGCAAAATTTCGTATAATTTTTTAACCGTTGCCACAATATGGGCTGTAATGCTAACAAAAAGAATATGGGCTCCAAAAAAACCTTAAGAATTAGCAAATGGGTTGTAAATTATTAGAAATAATGGCAGATGGGATGTATGCTGTTTTCCACAGATTTGAGGCTTTCCTAAAAAAATGTTGACGCACAAGCATTGACTGTTGGATGTCCGTCCAACGGCCGTCGTGCTTCTTCAATCTCTGCAATTCCTGCTCCAGCCGCTCAAACAAGCACCGGTGGGACTGCCTGCTCCCTCCTCCTCGCGGCTGGCTGTGCTGCCGCGTAGGCCTCACCGCCCGACCATACTCCCATCGCTGGCCTAGCCATCCCTCTACTCACCCACAACTGCTGTTATTCTCCAGCGACGGCAGACGAACCAGTAAACCCTCGTACAGTCGTACTCCCCTCCACGTGGGAAACAACTGCCAAGTCTTCCCTACCTCCATGTCATCCCCTTCGTTGGCCTCGCCATCGTCCACCGCCCTGGTGCTCTCAGCGCGGCGTGGTCAATGTGGTCAAGGAATGACTTCGATCGGACATGGACTGTACGTGGAGAGGTTGACAGCTGGGTTCACCGCCGCAGCAAGGAAGTCCCTCCTTATTACGCGGAAAATAATGATTCCTCCACCTGACAGCTGGGACCCACCGAACGGGCCACTGTATTTCGTGAAAAAAACGTTTCCCCCTGAATGCTGGGACCCACCAGCTACATCTTCGCACGCAAGGAAGTGCGTCCGGGCAAAAAAAACGATTCGCCCCCTGACTGCTGGGACCCACCAGCTACATCTTCGCAGGCAAGGAAGTGCCTGAAAGTCGGGACCCACCTGGTCGAAGCGTACGTAGCGTTGTCATTCTGGTCGCGAACGTGTACGTACATATATACTGGTCGATGGAGAGGCGCGCACGTGTCGTAGTAGAGGCGCGCACGTAGCATGTACATGTACGTACAGCGGCCAGGGTGCAAGAAAGAAAATACGGCCACATATGTGTACATACGAGCGGGGTCTCGAACGCCTACTCGCGCATACGTACGGCCAGGGCTCGTGTACATGGCTGGGTCGGAATGGAGAAACAACATCGTCGTCATGTTCATGGGGAGGCAATGGAATGCGTTGTGTTCATGGGGAGGCAACGGAATGTGTCGTGTTCGTCTGGAGGGCTTGGATGGAACATGCGATGGAAACGAGGCCTGGCGTACCGCAGAAAGGAGGAAACGGCCTTGTGTTCGACCGGCCACATTCGAAACGGGATTCTATTCATCGGGAGGTGTCTGGCGTACTGCAAAATGGAGGAAATGGACCTCCTACAGTTGAAATGGGGGTCCTGTTGATCGGGAGGGGTGTGGCATACCGCAAAACGGACGAAACGGACTTGTGTTGGAGCGCTACGGTCGAAACGGGGGTCCTGTTCATCGGGAGGGGTGTGGTGTGCCGCAAAACAAGACTCCACGAGATACTGTTCATCTCCACCGTCGACCCCCTCCAGCCTCCACGAGCTACTGTTCATCCACCATCGACCTCCTCCAGCCTCCACGGGCTCCTGTTCATCCAGCCTCCACCGCGCGCTACTCCACCGGCTACTGTTCAACAACCCCTCTCCACGGGCTCCTGTTCAACCACCCCTCCACGGGCTACTGTTCATCCTGCCCTCCACCGTCTACTGTCCATCCTGCCCTCCACGGGGTGGTCCTGTTCATCCAGCCCTCCACGGGGTCCT